>NW_024412436.1:11978838-12059310 GCF_014898765.1 Herpailurus yagouaroundi
ACTTAAAAAAGAAATACTAGGCATCATCAAATAAAAATAGTAGTTGGGGATCAGTAAGAAGAAAGCCAAGTAAAATAATGAATTAAAATAGTTATTTGCAAAGTCCTGAATCTTTGATTCATAGAACCATTATGTATATCATATACACCATATCATTTCTTGATCAACATTCAAAAAGTTGCCATATCAGTACACTTACCATGATGAGCACTGAGCAAACTGCAAAGCTGTTGAATCACTATATTGTACACCTGAAACTAACATAACATTGTATGTTGACTATACTGGAATTAAAATCAAACACTAAAATTTATTTATTTTTTTTTTTTGTTAAAAATTTTTTTCAACGTTTTTTATTTATTTTTGGGACAGAGAGAGACAGAGCATGAACGGGGGAGGGGCAGAGAGAGAGGGAGACACAGAATCAGAAACAGGCTCCAGGCTCTGAGCCATCAGCCCAGAGCCCGATGCGGGGCTCGAACTCACGGACCGCGAGATCGTGACCTGGCTGAAGTCGGACGCTTAACCGACTGCGCCACCCAGGCGCCCCTCAAACACTAAAATTTAAAAAAAGTTGCCACATTAATATTGTTCACAAAGATGCAAGTATGCTTTCCTTATTTTAGACAGTAATAATAACAATCGAGTACCAAATATATTAGAATTCATGTTGGCAGAGCCTAATGAAACAAAAACATTTTCTTGCTTTTTAAAAATCAGTAATTGGCTTGTCAATGTTACAATGTACCCTATTTGACTAAATTTAATCAGCAAGAACTCCAGACCCCACATAAAACCCGGCCCAGCTCCTTCTCGAAGAGCTGGTCTAGACTTCCGAGCAGGCAAGGACAGAGCAGGTGTGGAGAAGCCCACTGTCTCTTGCAAGCACAAAAAAATGCAAAACTGCTCCCTGACTCCTTTCTGGTCCCATTCAGAGAAGACCACAGCTCTGCAGGTCCTGGAGATATGACGCTGAAGAGACTACAAAGGCCACCTGGTGCGTCCATCTCCTCAGTCTGGCCTGGATCAGTCACATAAACTGACGATCTGCTGAACACTCACCAAATCTTACATGCTTACGGCTTTCTACTGTATCTCAGGGGGAAACCAGCCACCATAACTGGACAGGAGTTGGTGAATAAAACCCCAGCTTCTTTGCCCTCATGAAAGAATTCTAAGGTGGGTTCTATGCAGCTTTACAAAAGTCCCCAGTGGGACCGAGCTCCAGCCGCCAAGGCGGCAGCCCGCTCATTAACACACCTTGTGTGGGCGTCATTCTGTCCTGTCTCACTACCCCCCACCTCGCCCGCAGCCCACTCTCCCGCAGGTGCTTCCGAGGATGGACTCCCTGCACCCAAGCCCTTGATTACAACCTCAGATGTTGTCGTTGTATCCTGGAACAAGGAAGGACTCTAGTTCTGTTCAGTTTTACCATTAAGCCTTTCAGGAGTGTTTTAATGTTTTCTTCAAACAAGTTTTGCACATTTCTGAAGTTTAATTCCTGAGTATTTTACCTTTTTTGTTCCTTAATTGTAAATGGGGTTTTCTCTTCCATTTTATGTTCTAACTGGTTACAGTTTTTGTATGTTAATTTTATATCCTAATACCCTATTGAATTGTTTTACTGTTTGAGTTAGTTTCTTAAAAAAATACACTTTATAGGGGCTCCTGGGTGACTCAGTTGGTTAAGCATCTGACTCTTGATTTCAGTTCAGGTTATGATCTCATCGTTTGTGGGATCGAACCCCACGTCAGGTTCCTCGCTTATAGTGGAAAGCCTGCTTGGGAATCTCTCCCTCTATCTCTCTCTCTGACCCTCCCCTGCTTGTGTATGCGCCCTATCTCTCTCTCTCTCTCTCTCTCAAAATAAGTAAACTGAAAAAAAAAAAAACACCTTATAAGAAATCATTTACATACCATAAAATTCACTCCTTTTAAGTGTAAGTTCAACAGGTCTCAGTTTATTTATAGAGTTGTATAACCAACACCACAATCTAACTTTTTAAATTTTAATTCCAGTATAGTTAACATACAGTTTCAGGTGCACCATACAGTGATTCAACAATTCACTACCATCTAATTGTAGAACAGTTTCCTCATCCCCAAAAGAAACCTTGTGCCCATACAAAGTCACTCCCCATCCCCACCTCCCAGTCCTGGACAACCACAGATCTACTTTCTCTCTATAGATTTGCCTACTGTGAACATTTCATACAAATGGAATCATACAATTACGTGGTCTTTTATGTCTGGCTTATTTCACTGAGCATAATGCTCGTTAAGGTCACTGTTTTCAGTCAGTTTTACCAGTGATTCACTAGAGTTTTCCAAGTAAAATGCCACATCAACCGCAAACAGGAAATAGTGTTCCAATGATGACGCCTCCGCTTGTTTTCTCGTCAACTGCATTTGTTAATACCTCCAGTACAATGTTTCTGACCTTTGTGGGAACACCACTAGTATTTTCCTATTAAAGTAAGATGCTGGGGGCACCTGGCTGGCTCAGTAAGAGGAGCATATGCAACTCTTGATCTCAGGGTTGTGAGTTCGAGCCCTATGTAGGGTGTAGAGATTACTTAAATAAATAAACTTCTTTTAGAAGTGTAAGATAATGATTATTTGACAGCTTAACTCTGACAGTGCAATCATATTTCCATATATCCCACCGGCCATACTTTTTCCAGACCAGGAAACTGAGAGAAGTTGGTGTTACTTGCAGAACAGTCCAGAGCTGGGCTTCTAATGCCAACGCTCTGCTGCCTCTTCACGGACTTTCAGGCCGCAGCTCAGTTCTCTCCGCTTCTGCTGGTGCCGCCCTCTTCCACAGCCAGCCAGAAGCTCAGGCTCACTCCCTTCTGGTATCATGGCTGCCAGCAGCTCCATGGGTTATACACTACCACCTTGTTCTTATGGTAAAAGAAGAGAAAGTACTTCTTCGCACCGAACAAAAGCCCTGGTCTCACTCTAATCAGACACACACAGGCACTGTTCAGCACAGAACCAAACACTGTAGATAGGAGGTGAGGCTGCCCTAAGTTATCTCTACCAGTGGGAACCCACCATGGACCACGGGGTGAGGGGAGCCCAGTGTACCCACCCTGCACAACCATTGTGTTATGTGGCAGGGCCGGAAAGAGTGTTGACTAGAACCACAATGGCCACTACAACCAATCACACTCTCGGGTGACACAACCCCATGAATGGAAGTCACCTCATACACTAAGTTACTAAAGTTCATCAAATCTAAGATGCCATGGATCATATGACATGTTATTAAAGATACTAACATAAATAGTATATACAACATTGTCAGTTATCACCGTAAGAGACCATCCGCTGTAAAAATGCATTGTAATTTCAGGAATGTTGAAATGTGGGGGGAAATGTTCATCTTAGAGTCAGTTAATATGGTAAATGCTATCAGCCAGAGCTCTAAAGCCCCACAACCACTTCCCCACATACAGCCGGCACGAGTCTAGTCTGATTCTACATGCAGGCTAAGTAGTACAGAACCTAATCCTGCTGTGTGCCCAGAATTTAATATGAACACTGGCTGAAAGAGTGGTCAGAAGTATCACTCCCCAATCCCTCAATCAAATTACCACATCAGGTCGGGCAATGCCCACCCTATGTCAGGCCCAATGTTTGGGTCCTATGAGGGAAGATGTCTTAACGCCAGCCTCAAGGATCTGGCAGACTAGTGGGAGAGATAAGGAAAGTACAAAATTATACAAGTAGCAGAATGAGATAATGTCATTAAATGGGTTTCAGTGGAACATAGGAGTTTTCAAAAAGGACAGAGAAATATAGAGGAATGCAGCTTCCCTAGATCGGGGAGAGTTCCGGTAGCAAGCTGGCAATGAACTGTCTGAGCATCTGTAAGAGATGAGAATCTGTTTCAGAGAGAAAGGCACGAGGCAAGCAAAATAACACGGATATAGGCAGGTTCAGGACGCACTGGTAGCAAATCAAGTATTTCAGATTCACTAAAGCCAAGGTTAAATATGGCACAATGGGAAATGAAGCAGGAAATACAGTTAGGGCCACAGCATGTGGACAGCATGAAGAGGCACGGAACATTTTCAAGCAGAAGGATAGGACCAGAAAAGGAGGCAGGGGGTAGGGAATCCCTACTAAAGAGTTATTTGGAAACACTGGGTTTCAAGGGTTTATGTGGCATCTTAGCGATTTTTCTCACTCACTGAACTACCCAGAAGCCAGCTAGATAGAAGTCAGAAAGATCTGGGCTGAGAATTTTTATTTGGGAGTCATCCGGCCCACATGAATTTGAAGCTCCAGAATAAAAGACATCTTCCTGAGAAGATCTGACACATAAGAAAAGAAAGGAGGGGGCGCCGGTGGCTCAGTCAGTTAGGCATCCGACTCTTGGTTTCATTTCAGGTCTTGATCTCACTGTTTGTGAGTTTGAGCCCCACCTCAGGCTCTGCACTAACAGTGTGGAGCCTGCTTGGGATTGGCTCTCTCCCTCTTTCTCTGCCCCTCCCCTGTTCATTCTCTCTCTCCCTCTCTCTCTCTCTCTGTTCCTCCCCTATGAGTGTAACTGTGCGCTTGTGCGCTCTCTCTCTCTCTCTCTCAAAATGAATAAACAAATAAAACGTTTAAAAAAAGAAAAAGAAAGAAAGAAAATTAAGAAAGGAGCCCAGAGAAACAATCTAAAGAACTTAACATTAGTGGACTGAGCAGAAGAGGAGCTCACAAAGAATAAGCAGCAGCAGCCACATTAGTAGAAAGAAAATCAGGAGAGCAGAAAAAGTGTTTTATGAAAGAGAGAAGCCAATGCTGACAAATTTTACAGCAGGATGAAAAAAGGTAAGAAGCAAAACCTATCCCGTGGGATTTGGGTTGCTGAAGACCAGGCTGCAAGCTGTTTAAGCAGAGTGGCAGGAAAAGGGGTGGAGTACACACAGGGAGGTCAGAAAAAACTAGCCTTGAGCTGAGCTGAAGTTACCCAGATGGACAGGGAAAGTCATCAGATGGAAGGAAAGGAAAACAGAATCTGAAAAGGATGGGCTGGGTCCAATTCCAAGATGTTAATCCTACAGGGGAAAAAAAGCTGTAAAGTACACATAAAAAGACCTTCAAATTTAACAAGCATAACTAACTTGTTATTTTGAGTAAACTAACCTTTTATTTTAATCACAATGCTAAATTTTGAAAAAGAAACCAATCAAAAATCTGGCAAACGCTGCTCAGAAAAATTTGACAAAAAGGTGTGTACAAAGGGCTATGCTTTTCACATGCCGCTAAAAGGAGCAAATTTATGTGTATCTGCTACACAAATGACTCACCAATTCTGCCCGTCTGTTCTAGCTGACTGTAGGCAACCAAACTTCAGTCTTAATCTTTATTTTTATTCAGTCCCTCTTTTCTTAAAAAGAACTTAATTTTTTATAATAGGAGCCATTACAAAACTCAAAAATTGACTTAAGAAAATCAATCAGTTCCTAAAAACCCATACTTCTGGCTCTACTGTGGGGAAAAAAAAGCCAGTACAATCGGCACGTATATTTTGACCTCACTGAGTAACTGCAGATGCCACACAGAGTGGTGTAAAAGTTCTGCTGAACTCAGACTGGACTAAAAGTATTGCAATACTACTCCTCTACCAGTTTCTCCAAGGAAACTACCAGAACCGTTTATTACCAACTGCATATTCATAGCAGAACTATCAGTTACGTGACACCCTATAAAAAGACAGACAATTTCTAATTATATTCATTCTTTCATTTTAATTACTCTGGAGAGTGATTACATGTTTAACTTGGCTATCTTTAAAACATTAAGTCGCTTTAATGAAAGTATTTTAGATAGCTATGCCACCATACATCAATTAGAAAGTTAATCATTCTCCTTGTTCTCACGAAAAGATTTTAAAGCGGTGGGGAGGTGGCACTGTTTGGCGCTTTTTAAAAAGTTAATTAGAGGGCACTCAGCAAGAGAGATCATCCAGGAAATAAAGTTTATCAAAAACTCAAAATATGTACTCTGCATAGAGTCAAAAAACGGTAAGAGATTCTCTTTAATGAGTCTATTCATGTTCGCTTGAGAATAAAAACCACTTCCTTGCATCAGGTTTAGTTTTCAGTATGCTGTAAGACTTCACTACAAAATGAAACAACTATTCCAGAATTTTTCTTAGAACATCTCTAAAGGCAAAAAAAAAAATCACAATCTATGCCTAACAAAGCTCCAAATTAGCTCAAACATGTTACAAGTTCAAGTCTAAATAAAAAAATTTCATATAATAGAACCTAAGACATTATTGATCATTAAGTAAATCATGTATGTGCTACAACTGTAGCATACCTTTCTCTCGTCCTGCATTCATTAATAATAAAGTAATTTATTTTTACAGATGAAAACTCCATCTTAAAATGTAAATCATTATGGTTTTATATAGGCAAAGGTGTAATCACTAGCATTTAGCGTTAGAGATGACTGCCAAAACATACAACCTTATCTTCCGCAGTCCTACTGGCTTTTCCATAGGTTACTTTATACAAATTTCACACCATTCTTCCATAATCCCATTAGCAACTCATAAAATACCAATTCAGGGGTGCCTGGGTGGCTCAGCCGGTTAAGCGTCCGACTTCGGCTCAGGTCCTGACCTCACAGTTCCTGAGTTCAAGCCCTGCCTCGGGCTCTCTGCTGTCAGCACAGATCCCACTTCAGTTCTTCTGTCTCCTTCTCTCTCTGCCCCTCCTCCACTCACGTGCACTCTTTCTCAAAAATAAATAAACATTAAAAAAAAATACCAATTCAGGTTTCACACATACTTCTTCTCTCAAGACAATTCAGCCATGCCATAAAATGTCAGTGTGCCCCAGTTATGTTTCAAAACCTCATTTACTTAAATAAGATCGAATGAAATAAGACATATGAAAATGGATTGTGCAGAACACCACATGGCAGCCATTTATTTCATAAGCAACTGGAATCTGAATTCAGCACAACGTGACACTGAAACATTAAAAACTAAAAGGTTCGCCTTTAACGTCAAATGAGACCAATATCACAGCAACAGCAGTAGGGCAAATGGAACACGTCAGGAATGGAATGGGGAGACACAAGAGTGATGCGAAAGACTCCAAGGCTACCACCCTTCAGTTTTACTCCTTGCTCCTCCCACTGGGGAGAAAGAGAAGGGCATCACTTGCTTGCTCTTGGCTGCTTACTGGATGGCAGACTCTTTTCTAAATCACATTCCTACTCTGAAGGCAGCCTGCTACTGTTAGATGATCCTGCTGTATGTCCTCAGAGTCACCATTACAAAACATAACATGGGCTTTTTTATATAACTTTTCACTGTTCGAGTTATCATAGTGACCACCCTACCAAAATTATTTACTAATGCATAAGTACCAAACCAAGTAGCAAGATAAAATGATACTTCACTTTTGCCGCAAAACATGGTTCTTAACCTAGGGTCAACTGATAAGCTCCAATGAGATCTAATTATCTGACATTATTGCAAAGGTGTATATATACTTTTTTCTACAAAGAAAGTACCAAGATTTCTTAAGTTATTTTATTGTTCCATGAATAGACCTTGGGATACACAAAACAGAGAAGCAGAATTTTTTAAATTGTTTATTTATTTATTTTTAGAGAGAGTGTGTGTGCAAGCAGGGGAGAGGGGCAGAGGGAGAAAGAGAGCGAACCCCAAGCAGGCTCCACACACAGCATGGAGCCCGACGTAGGGGCTTTATCTCACAACCTTGAGCTCACAACCTGAGCTGATAGCAAGAGTCGGATGCTCAACTGACTGAGCCACCAAGGCGCCCCCTGCTTTTTTTTTTTTTTTTTTTTAGAAAGAGAGAAAGCATGAACAGGAGAGAGGGGCAAAGAGAGAGAGGGAGAGAGAGAATCTTAAGCAGGCTCCATGCTCAGTGCAGAGCCCGACAGGGGGCTCAATCCTACAACTCTGGTATCATGACCTGAGCTAAATCAAGACACTCAACCTACTGAGCCACCCAGGCACCCCAGAGAAGCAGAATTTTAAGTAAAGTCATTTTATTTATACTCCAAAGTTTCTTTGCTAAAAGCAGTGTGTTAAGCAAGGAAGTATTCTGAGTAACTGGAATACTAGGTAAGTTACAGCCAGGACAAGAACTAGTGTCCTTCTCTGTGTTAGGAAACTTCAGGAACTACTGAGAATTCCAAAGTGGCTTTAATCATGGGGGGTTGGGGGCAGTAATGGAATTGAGATTCTAAATGACAGAAGAATTTCAAGCAGAAGGTACAAGGAAACTGGAGAAAACATGCTCAGTAAAACCACACTGATTAGTAAACTTCACTATAGTTTGTTTGTTGGTTTGTTTGTTTTCCTAACAACCTCCAAATAACTGCAAATTTGTCCAGGGAAGAGACCTACCTTAATTATCTTTGTAACATAGGTCCCAGCTCAGCACCTGTCACCAGTTGTTACCCAACATTTCATGAATCAATAATGCAATTAAGAATTGGAAGTAGCTATCAAGTTTTTAAAAATTTTTAGACTTGAAGCCTGTAGTAATAGTTACATGTTCAAATTTCCTTCACACAACTTGCAAGATAATGCGAAGGCAGTAAAGTATTTCAGGAGAAATCTATGAAATCTTTTTCTTTGTTTTAGTGAAACTATATAATAGTAGGGGACTGGAAAAGAGTTTAACCATCCTTGGGGCACATGGCTGGCTCAGCTGGTAGAACATGCGACTTTTGATCTTGGGGGTGTAGGTTCAGGCCCCACGTTGGGTGTAGCCATTAAAAATATTTAAAAAATAGGCGCCTGGGTGGCGCAGTCAGTTAAGCGTCCGACTTCAGCCAGGTCACGATCTCGCGGTCCGGGAGTTCGAGCCCCGCGTCGGGCTCTGGGCTGATGGCTCGGAGCCTGGAGCCTGTTTCCGATTCTGTGTCTCCGTCTCTCTCTGCCCCTCCCCCGTTCATGCTCTGTCTCTCTCTGTCCCAAAAAAATAAATAAAAACGTTGAAAAAAAAATTTTAAAAATAAAATCTTTAAAAAAAGGAATTTAATCTTCCTAAAGTGAACTAATACTTACAAATTTGAATTTCCATTAACTGAGGGTAGGAGCTTTGTTTTTATAGACTATCTCCAAGAGCAGGCAGCACAGAAGGAGGAGAAGGAGGAGGAGGAGGAAAGGAAGAGAAAAAAGTAAAAAAAAAAAGTTTTTACAAGTTTTCCCTTTAACTTTTTAATTTTAAAATAAAATAATTGTAAACTGACAGAAAACACAGAAACGTTACAAGCATACTAGAGAGAATTCCCTATGCTCTTCACTTTCCCTAATATTAACATCTTACTTAACCATACCATAATTATCAAAACTAAGAAATAAACACTGATGCAATCTACTCAGATTTCACCCAAGTGAATTTTCCCACTAACATCCTTGTTCTGACCAAACTTCTACAATGCATTTGGACATGCATTAGTCTCTCCAATCTGTGACAATCCCTAAATCTGTCCTTGTCTTTGAGACTTGATGCCTTTGAGGACTAATAATCAAATATTTGGGGTCTATCTGATGTTTTCTCACAATTAATTGAGGTTATGCATTTTGTCAAGAAACCATAAAAGTGATGTTCTCCTCTCTTGGTATCTACCAGATTTATCCACTATTAAGTTACTCTCACTTGTAATTAAGATCTTGGAAGAGATACTCTGAGATTCTGCAAATATCCTGTTTCTACTCAAATTCAGACAATCCCAAGCAGGTTCTGTACTGTCAGCTCAGAGCCTGATGAGGAGCTCAAACTCATGAACTGTGAGATCATGACCTGTGCCAAAGTTGGACACTTAACCGACTGACTGAGACACCCAGGTGCCCCTGTCCCATTCTTTTTTTAAGACCTTCCTTAGTTGTAGCAAAACAAGATGCCCCAGCCCTATTTTGTGCATCTCTAACCTAGCCATGGAATCGACCACTTTCTCCAAGGAACCCTGGTTCCTTTAACTGGAGAATGGTATTTAGAAAAGATATAGGGACCAGGTGTGCTTCCTGGGCTATCTCTGTTTCTAGGGCCTGTCAGCAGAGATCAGAAGTATATGTATGTATACTAACCTATGCATACACTATACTTTTTATTTATAGAGAATAATTTATTTCTGTATCTATGTACATATATAGCTAAAATATTCAGAATGAATTCATACCAATATCTCTGATTGCAATCTGACACCACAGGGTTCATTCTAACCTATTACCTTTCCTTATTTGTAATTTCTCTGATTTTCTCTAATTTCTCCAGCTCTCTTTAACTACTGTATCTATTTTTTCAACCCTAGCAAACAGTTTCAGAATTGCTAATCTATACTTCTGTGAAAAACAAATTTACTAAACAGAGTACAGTACTTGTATGTAGCTCTTTTTTTGTCTTTAGCCTAACAATACTCAACCTTAATTAAGCTAATCCTTTTCTAGGAGTAGTCCCCCACTCCCTTCAGTGAAGTTATGCTGGTCATTTGTAACACAGGTTCATTACTAATAGTCTGTATTTTACTTGGGTTTCCCTTCACATCCTGGATTTTCTAAGTTTATTTCTTTGTTTTGAAAGAGTGTGCGCGTGCAAACAGGGGAAGAGCGGAGAGAAAGGGAGAGGCAGAACCCCAAGCAGACTCCACACTGTCAGCACACAGCCCCACTCAGGGCTCAGACTCGTGAATCGTGATGCGGGTATCGAACTCACAAACCACGAGATCATGACCTGAGCCAATACCATGAGTCAGATGCTCAACCCACTAAGCCACCCAGGTGCCCCCTGTACATAGAGTAAAATTCACTCTTGGAGGTTTTGACAAATAGAATCATGTTTAGACTTGTTGGAAGGCAAAGTAGGGACAGTAAAGTATCCACCACACCGAGAAGGCACTTTGAGACCAGAAAAAAAAAAAAACAACAGGCCACTCCATACAGATACACAGAGTTTTATTTGGGGGTAACTTCCTGACCGGGGGAACAGACTCAGGATGACCCACAGCAGCTGCACAATTATTCTTTGCAAAATCCAGACCTTAGTTCCCAGATTTTACAGAGCAAGGGGACACACAGGAGGGCACTGTAATGAGATGAAAGGGCTTGCACGCACCTGACAGCTAACCTTTAATTAGATCTTATGGCCACCAGCTGTGTATCAGGAAGGGGAAAGACTAAGTTATCGCTAACTGATTCTTGGGAGGCAAAAACAACCCTCCCTCCATCCCAGCCTTGGCGGGCATTTCTTTTTTCTTTTTTTAATGTTATTTTTGTTTTTCAGAGAGAGAGAGAGAGCACGCACGCACGCACAAGCGGGGGAGGGGCAGAGAGAGAGGGAGACACAGATCCGAAGCAAGCTCCAGGCTCTGAGCTGTCAGCACAGAGACTGATGCGGGGCTCGAACTCATAAACTGTGAGATCATGACCTGAGCCAAAGTTGGACACTCAACTGACTGAGCCACCCAGGTGCCCCCTCGGAGGGCATTTCTAAGGTATGTACGTTAATCTCCCAGGGGGCCTGGAACACAGCCCGAAGACAAGTCACTGAGAGAAGGTGAACAAGACAGAGGGCCAGAGATGGAGTCAGTATTGTCAGCACTCCTACCTACCTCACCTTACAGAATAGCTTCATTACCCAAAATAAAATCCCTCATTTTGCCCCTTGCAATCAACCCCTTCCCCATCTCCAACCCTGGAAACCGCTGATCTGGTTTCCCTCCCTATGGTTTTGCCTTTTCCAGTTTAATTTTTCAGTGGTTTACAGTACTCCAACTGTGCTTATGTTTAGATATGTTGGCATTGTTCCCTAGCTCTGAGACACTCTGTTCTGCTTTGCATTTTTTCCCTACCCTTTTTTTCTTTAGTGACTTTTTTTCTCTTTTTCAGTTATTTCTATTCACCTACTCTCAAGCTGACTGATTCTTTCCTTGGTTCTGTCAGAACTACTCATATGCAAACCAAAGATACTCTTCATTTCTGCTTTTTCTCACTTGTAATCTTTTTATTTAATTCTTCCTTATAGTTTCTATCTTTCTGCTAAAACTACCCATCTAATTTATCATGCTGTTAACCTTTTTCATTAGAGCTTTCAATATAGAAATTATAGTTATTTTAAATTCTCTATCAGACAGTCCCAGCATTTGTGTCATATGTGAATCTGATTCTGTTGATTGCTTTATCTCTTGACAGTATTGTGGGTATTTCTGTTGCCTTTTTGTAGGCCTCCTGATTGGCAAAAGGTGAACATATTGTGAAGAAGAGGAAGGAGTGAGGTAATATATTTTTTTCAAGTGGCTCCGCTCTGGGCGTGGGAGCTCACAATGTAGAGCTTGAACCCATGACCCCAAGATCAAGACATGAGCCAAGATCAAGAGTTGGATGCTTAACCAACTGAACCACCCAGGTGCCCTGAGATAACGATTTTTATGCCTAGGAATGGACATGTCTTTTCTTTTGCTATCCCTTTAGGGTAGGGTTTTGAGTTAGTCCCATCAGAAGTCAGGCTGGGTTTGAGGTTTATTACGGATATGGTTGCCCTCAGCACACAGTCTTCAAATGCATCTACTGGTAACTTGTGTTTAGAGGGAGGGTACATTTGCCAAAGTTTCTCTCAATGTCTGCTATACTCTCAGCTTTAGGTCCTCTGTTTGTGCTGTGCCTCGAAGATGATCTGTCCACACGGTCTGACCACTCTTCCAGCACAGCAGTATTCCACTGTTGTTACTTGACACTGACCAGAGTGGTAACAGAAGGTAGGAATATAGAGATTTTGTTGTTCTGATTAAGCATCAATCTTAGTCACTGAATTCTCAAGTTTCAGTGGTATGTCCTCAGTGCACCTTCCCCTCACCCAGCTGTGGTTCTGGATCCAACACGCCACCCATGGGTAGGTTTGATCCTATTCCCTAATCCCAGATGCAATGGGCTTTTACCAGTGCCCTAAAGGCAACAGTGATTTTTTTTTTTTTTTTTTTTTTTTTTTTTTTTTTTTTTTTTTTTTTTTGCTTTCCCCACGAAATTCATTTGGTAAAGGAGAAAGGGAAGAGAAGGAAGGAGGGTCCTGGCAGAATTTCTGGCTCCATCTGTAGGAGCTGCTGTTCTCCCCAAACTCTGCACTACCAAAGGACACTTTCTCGGGAATCTCAACTATCATTTTCGGGAAGAGCCGGTACAGTTCACAGAGAAAAAGCCTGGAGGTGGATATAAACTCTCCTTCTAGGTGCAGCCTCCAGGGACTTCACACTTTCTTGCCAGCCCTCATTCAGCACCCATCATTCCTTTAACTGCTCTAGCTAAATTCTTGCCAATGCCCAGGTAAGCAAGAGCTCATGTCTCTCCCTGCAGGCATCTGTTTCTCCTCAGACTTCAAGCTAGTTGGCTGCCTGTAATTTACACTCTCTGATGGGTTCCAAAAAAGTAATAAACCTGCAGTCGTCCAGCCATTTTTTATTTTATTGCATCAGAAAAAGCAATGCTTTTTCTGCAGCACAATTCTGTTGTTATTAATGCCTAAACTTCTTTGCTAAAGGATAAGAGTATGAAACCAAATTTAAAGTTTATTGAGAAGTCAACATAAAAGCAACATTCCAAATTCCAAATTAAAATAACCTAATACAGTTTTTAGTCTTAAAACCTAATTAAAGAGTTTTGGCTGTTCAGTGATGTGATTTTTTTTCCAACTGCTGATATAATCAAGAAAAGTCTCATTATTTCCCTAACAATAAATTCAAAACTCAAGTTGCAATAGTGCAGCTAGATATAAACCACACTGAGAATTCAGCCTAATAAAAAACACATAACAGCTGAAATGATTTCTTAAAAGCATTTACTTTACATTTGACACAATGCTTTGAGAATAACAATTATGTATTCAGAGTCCCCATAATTTTGTTTTACAAAATATTTCCTCAAATCTCTCGGGAGATTACTACAGGGTTAAAAGCTGTCTTAAGATCAAAGATCAAATAGAGAAAAAAACCCTATAATTCTCTGTAGCAACTCATAGATCTTTCCCATCTGCTGTGCAAAAAGGAGGTATATGTTAAGTTTGAAAAAAGAAAACCTTTTTAACTAGAAATGACAGTAAACTGAATCTGGCAAATGTTCAAAGAAAATTTTTCTATATGAGATTCCACTCCTATTTGCCAAAATATAAAAGATGTCAACAATGGGAAAATAAAATCAAGTCAGTAAATTACTGTCTCTTATTTATAACTTTCTTCCTGCAAATACATGATCAGATTTCTATTACAAAACTACACATAGTAAATGAATTTTCAACCATGAAGAGGACTTCATAAGCACAAGTTCACGGGTGAACGATAAGAGACATCTGGAGCAAGACATGAAAAACGTAGCTTACTCAGGGCCAGAGAAATGACTTTCCTAGTATTGGCCAACAATTCACAAGTTTCCCTAGACTTTGCTTAACATAAAAACCTAGAAGCCCTGTCCTGTATCTTTACCTTGGAAACAATCAAAAAATTCCCAGAAAACAAATCTTTTAGGACAGAAGAAGCACTTTTTTGTCTCCTGAGTCAAATGCTCATGGGCATACCTACAATTACAGCCTTTGAAACCCATCAAAGCATTCTATAATGGGGTCTGTTCTTTTTTTTGAATGTGACTTTACCTTCTGTCTCCTCTCATAATCATGGAATTGTACACTTAAAATGTGTGAATTTCATGGTGCTTAAATGATACTGTAATAAAGTTGCTTAAGAAAAAAAGAAAAATATTACTGGATCCAATGTTACTGAATCAATGAGTGAATCTACAAATAACTCCCATTCTCCTTTCCATGTACAGAGGTGTAGACAGGTCTCAAAAAAAGATGAGGTAGGTGGGGAGAAAAGTTTTTTCAATAAATGGTACTGGGACAACTGGATCTCCACAACCAAAAGAATGAACATGTACTCCTCCTTCACCCCATAAGTGAAAATTAACTCGAAATGAATCAAAAACTAAATTGAAGTACTATGACTCTTAGAAAGAAATGCAGGTATAAACCTCAGTGACCTTGCATTAAACAGTTTCCTAAATACGACACTAAATGTGCAAATAACAAAAGAAAAAAATAGATAAGCTGGACTTCATCAAAATTAAAAACTTTTGTGCATCAAATGACACTATCAAGAAAATAAAAAGGCAACCCACAAAATGGGAGAAAATATTTGAAAAATCATATATCTGATAGAGAACTAATATCCAGATTATATAAGGAACTCTTTCAAGTCAACAATAAAGAGACAATAGCTCAATTAAAAAATGGGCAAAGGATTTGAACATTTCTTCAAAGAAGATATAAAATGCCCAAGAAGCACATGAAAAGATGCTTAATATAATTTATCACTAGAGGAATGCAAATCAAACCACAATGAAAGACCATTTAACACCCACTAGAATGGCTGTAATAACTTTTTAAAAAATGGAAATAAGTGTTGAGGATGTAGACAGCTGAAACCCTCACACACTGCTGTGTACAATAGTGCAGCCATTACAGAAAAGTTTGGCAGGTCCTCAAAGACAGAGTTATGATATGACCCAGTTATGATATGATATGACCCACTCCCAAACACACACACACACACACACACACACGAAATAAAAGCATTATATTCACATAAAAACTTATTCACAAATGTTCCCAACAGCATTACTCATAATATAAAATGGAAAAAGAACTCCATCAACTGATGAGTGGATAAACAAAATGTGGTGGTATATTCATACAATGGAATATCACTCAGCCATAAAAAGGAATTTATTCACAATATACACAAAATATCAAATCATTACTATTGTATACCTGAAACTAATATAATGCTATAGGTTAACTATAACTCAGTTTCAAAAAAAAAAAAAAAAAAAGGAGGAATTAAATCCCAACACACGCAGGGTGGCTGGCTGGCTCAGTCAGTGGAGCACAACTCTTAATCTCAGGGTCATGAGTTCGAGCCCCACTTTGGGCGTGGAGCCTACTTACTATAAAAAATAAAATCAAATAGGGGCACCTGGGTGGCTTAGTCAGTTAAGCGTCCAACTTCGGCTCAGGTCATGATCTCGCAGTTTGCGAGTTCGAGCCCCGCGTCAGGCTCTGTGCTGACAGCTCAGAACCTGGAGCCTAGAGCCTTCAGATTCTGTATCTCCCTCTCTCTCTGCCCCTCCCCTGCCCGCACTCTGTCTCTCTCTCTCTCTCTCTCTGTCTCTCTCTCAAAAATAAACAAATAAAAAAAATTTTTAATAAAAAATAAAATTTTTTTAAAGTACTAACACATACTATAACATGGATGAACCTTGAAAACATTATGCTAAGTGAAAGAAATCAATCCAGAAGGTCACACATTGTATGATTTCACATATGAATTGCCCAGAAAAGGCAAATCCACAAAGACAGAAAATAGACTAGAGGTTGCTAGGGGGTGTGGAAGAGGAAAGTTGGGAGGTACAGCACTTCTTTTTGGAGCAATATAAATGTTCTGGGATTAGACAGTGCTGCACAACATTGAATATGCTTAAGAAAAGAATGTACACTTTAAAATGGCTAACGTGAATTTTATGTTATATGCATTTTATCTCAATTTTTGTAAAAATGGGTAAAAAAAAAAAAAAAAATGGAGGAAGGAGCGATGGCTCAGTTTGCAGACTCTCCCTGAGAACAACTGTGGCCCTTCCCTTGGACCACAATAAACACCTAGTCACAATAAAGTGGGCACACTTTATACCACTGTCAAAGTTTTAAGCAGACACGAGTCAGGCAAGATTAGAGAAGAATGGCCACAAGATGTAAAAGGCAGTAGGAGCTCATGTGTTTGCTGACAGGGGCAGATCTGAATTTGGATGGTCAACAGTGGCCCTGAAGAGGAACAACTATACCAGCAGTCCCACATGTAGATGCTGGAAAGCAGGGTTCCTTAATAATTAGCAACTGCCAAACTTTGGCTTCTACACAAGATTAGAATAGGATTTTCAACATAGACAGCTGCAACCCATTAGTGAGATGTAAAATCAATTTCGTAGGGCATTTTTTAAGGGAACTAAACAAGAGATTAAAGATGAATAGAATAAAATATATACCACATCACAGCAATGAAGGTGTTATTTACTGATTTCAGTTATAAACATACGTGTGTTTGTACTAACTCAAGATATAAAATACATTTTTATGATTTCTAGTCCAAAAAAAATCTGAAAAGAAAGTCTATAATAGATAGTAAAAAGCTTTGCTGCAGACCATTAACAATACATAGGATGAGTAGTATAGCATAGGGAATGTAGTCTAATATTATAACACACTTATCATGGTAAGCATTTCATAATGTGGAATCACTATGTTGTACATCTGAAACCAGAGTATGTTGCATGTCTGACTTCGGCTCAGGTCATGATCTCCTGGTTCGTGAGTTCGAGCCCCGTGTCAGGCTCTGTGCTGACACAGCTCAGAGCCTGGAGCCTGCTTCAGATTCTGTGTCTCCCTCTCTCTCTCTCTGCCCCTCCCCGGCTCATGCTCTGTCTCTCTCTCAAAAATAAATAAACATTAAAAAAAAAATGTGAAACCAATTTAATACTATGTCAACTATACTTCAATTAAAAATTTAGAAAAGGAAAAAAAAAACCCACAGATACAAAACAATCTATTAACTTCTTCAGTAAATAGGATTTAAAAATTATGTATTAGCCCATAAGAAATTGCATCTAAAGATTTACTACATGAAAGATCTATAAAATAAATTGTTAAAATTAAAAACTTTTACGTGACTATTATTTTCCTACTAACTTTCCCATTTTTGGAGTTAAGTATGTAGGTACAAAACAAAAAGTCTAGAAACCAATCAGTTTCCATGCTTTGGTTTTTCATCATCATCAAAGCCCCAAACTTTGCGTGTTACAACTGGAAAAAACCTAATATTTTTATTGTCCCCTTTTGAAACAGTTCAGTATATGTGCTACCGAAGTAAGCATTCTTTTGGGGACAGTTTAATCCTCCAACTTATTACATTCATTGGTTAAATGTTTATTTTAACCCTGAATCTGAAAGGAGTCTGTGGGTTCCTCTTCCTCACTTGCACAGGAAATGGAATTCTGGCAATTCACAGGAGAACTGGTGATTCCCGTGTGTCCCAAGTGCAAGTGCTCCTCCAGTGACCAGGAGGGATTAAATATTCAAGAAAGTTTCTCTCAGGGAACCTGGGTGGCTCAGTCAGGTGACTGACTCTTGACTGAAGCTCAGGTCGCAATCTCACAGTCGTGGGATCAAGCCCCACGTCCAGCTCCATGCTGGGCAGGGAGGCTGCTCGGGTTTCTCTCTCTCCCTCTTTCTCGGCTCCTCTCCCGCTCATGCATGCTCTCTCTCTCTCAAAATAAATAAATAAACGTCAAAAAAGATAAGTTTCTCTCAAATGTCCACAAATAGTGCTTTTGTTGCTTCTTACACTCCTGTTTAATTTTGTTTCACAAATTAGAGACAGTATTTATACTACAGAGGATTGGAAATACAACCTCAATTAAATTTTATTTCAAAATTTAATTTTTATTTCATTACTAAAGAGTTTTCTTATGACATAGTATCTCAAGTCATTTAATATTTAAAAGTAAAAATACATTCCTTAATTAATAAGCAAGCTGCAACACTTTCAACACAAAGGAAGGCACATGGGGTGCCAGTGACACTGTGGTGTTCAATTTGTAAAAGTGCATCAACCTGTACCATATGCTTTTACAGGGACTGTATATATATTAGACATAGATACTATATACTATATAAGATGGTTCAATAAAAGGTTTTTTTAAAAAGTGATGTGTTTTCGAGCCCCGCGTCAGGCTCTGGGCTGATGGCTCAGAGCCTGGAGCCTGTTTCCGATTCTGTGTCTCCCTCTCTCTCTGCCCCTTCCCCGTTCATGCTCTGTCTCTCTCTGTCCCAAAAATAAATAAACGTTGAAAAAAAAAAATTTTTTTTAAACTGATGTGTTTATAAACAAATCCCTTGAGTGGGTGTTTTGAGTTTTGAAGAAGATATTGTTGCTATTGTTCTATTTTGGTTTTTATTTTTTTTTTTTTTAAGGATTTTATTTTTACGTAATCTTATGCCCAACATGAGGCTCAAACTCACAACCCCAAGATCAAGATTCGCACATTCCACCAACTGAGCCAGCCAGGCACCCCTTGTTTTGTTTTTTTAGATACGTTTATTTTCTGATTCTAAATTTCTCTCTTCAGATATAAAGAAAACTTCTCTGGCTCCATGGTTTTACTCAGCAAATCCTCTCCACAATGACATACAGCAGTTCTGACACACTTCATGGGTTACACAATAAACCGTGTTTTGGACCCTCTAGATGGGCGTGTCCAATAGAACTCTCCGCAATGGTAGAAATGGTCTATATCTTCACTGTCCAGTACAAAAGCCACTAGCCATATGTAGCTACTGAACACTTAACATTTAGATATGTAACTAAAATACTCAATTTTTATATTTAAATTAATTTAACCACAAGTGTCTACCAGCTATTGTACTGGACAGTGCAGTTCTAGGTAACACCTAGCATATTCTGCTTTGCAGACAACAAGCTATGCTTCATTTTTGTTACTCATAGAACATTCTGAGGTACCTGACTCACAGTGACTACTAGAGTCACAAGAAGCAAGGATCTCTGGATATTTCTTCCCCACGTTTGAACACCATCCTTCTGTTTTATTATTATCAAAAGACTACATTTAATAAGTCTATAAATTTAAGACTAAAATAATTAAAACAATCTAGAGAAACCACCAAAACACTCCACTAATTATAGGCAAACAGGCTGCTGTATGTACACAGAAAATAGGAGACCTCTTTCACATGGGGAATTGATACTTCAGGCCTGAATATGTTAAGTAAGGCTGTAAATTACTAAGTCTAAGACTTTTCAGCAGTAAAACCATGAGATCATGACCTGAGCCAAAGTCGGATGCTCAAGCTACTGAGCCACCTAGGCACCGCCCCTCATTCTAAGATTTTTAATATCTTAACATGAAGACAATAGTTACTACTTTGTATTTTGAATTTTAAGTTCTGATAGAAATTTTATCACCATAGCATAAGCCAGGATTTTGATCCTTTAACCCAAATATAATTCATGAGAAATAAAAATGTGATTGGCAGATCGCCTAGTATTACCTCAGACAGCTAAAAACCTAATTCAGATACTTTTCAAAATAGATTTTGAGAGAGGTTTATGATGATCAGCCATCCTATAATTCTACATTTTTTCCATCAATAACTTAACTATCTCAACACCAAATGTCACCCCTATATGTTGCAATACTACCTCAAAGTACAGGAGGGGTAATCCTCAATTTACCCTCTGGCTGAAAAAAGGTTAAACATTATTTCTTTTTTTTTTCCTCCCCTTTTCTGTTGTTTTTTTTTTTTTTTTTAACTCCAGTATAAATAACATACAAGTTAAACATTTCTGAAGGAAGTTAGGAGAGTTTTCAACAGCATTCTTTAAAAAAAGAAGAAAAAAAAAACCTTTCACTCAAATAGTCACGTTTAGAGAGAATGTGGAAAGTGTTACACTGTAAACTAATAAGAAAAATAAACAGAAGAAAATAATGCCATCACCCAGAAAGACAACCACTGATAAATCAATACACACACAAAAATATATTTATTTTTCAAGACCTAGGATACCATTTTGGGATACCATTTTGGTGGCTCAGTCAGTTATGCATCTGATTCTTGATTTCGGCTAAGGTCATTATGGTATTGAGCCCGTGTTGGGCTCCGTGCTGAGCATGGAGCCTGCTTAAGATTTTCAATCTCTCTCTCTTGCTCTCTCTCCCTCTGCCCCCACCTCCCACTGCCCCTCTCCCCCACACTCTCTCTCACTCCCTCCAAAATAAAATTTAAAATTTTTTTAAAAAGACCTAGGATACCATTTTGTAATTTACTTTTATCATTCAATATGATCATTTACCTATGTCACTAAATATCATTAAAAATGAACAATAATAGGGGCTCCTTGGTGGCTCAGTAGGTTAAGTAACTGACTTGATTTTGGCTCAAGTCATGATCCCAGGGTTGTGGGATCGAGCCCCACATTGGGCTCCATGCTGAGCGTGGAGCCTGATTCTCTCTCTCTCTCTCTCTCTCTCTCTCTCTCTCTCTCTCTCCCTCTGCCCCTCTCTCCTGTTCACACTCTCTAAAAAAAAAACAAAAACAAAAGAATGAATAATAAAAGATACCTGCCTCAAATTGACTACCTACCGTATGCCAAGCACTAGACTTAGCATTTGCCATTAGTTCTTTCATTCTCATAAGAATGCCTGTGAGTTTCTGTGCTCACTATACTGATGAACAAACGGAATACAAGTATTTAATGATGTTTAGAGTCACAGGGCAAATAATCAGAATATACTTTTTTTTAATTTACAAACTCAAATTTATAGAAGTCTTTTCAGGCAGAACCTATTGATGTAGGAACCCTCTCCTCAAATCAACAAGTACATGTCTATGAAAAAAAAAAGAGAGACTTTGGAGGTCCAACAACTAAATTAAAATAAAGCAAACATATTTAAGGTGAAGCTGAAAATCTTGATTTTGATGCAACAAGAAAGGAGAGTCTCATGTTTGACTACTTTACTGGAACACAGAAGGCAATTCAAACGACTGTAGCAGCACCAGAAGCTTTCAGAGAAAAGGTTCACGAAATCCCCTTCATAATTATAGGGTTGGCGCTTTCTCATCTGTGACCACCTTTCTGAATGTCCTGGTATACCCTTCCTTTGTACTTTCCTAAGAGAGGAAGAAATCCCTCCATGAATGGAACAATACCCTCGATGCCATGTGTCGTAAGGTTATCTCTGCCTGTTGCTTGGTTTAAAGGCCACTGAGAATGATGCACGCCTGTTGGTGGTGTAGGAACACGGTCCTCCGATCTGGCCATATTATGCGGAAGCAAATTATAGGTAACCCTTAATCTCCGTTCTGTGCCCCTCCCTTGGCCTTTCACAAACAAGCACATTCATGTGCAGACATGCATAGGAGGAGAACTTTTCCTCCCCCAAGACTTTGGAAGAGCTCACTAGGATACCCAGAGAAAGAGCCCTAGAGAGTAATTATTAGAAGTAAAATTCATTCTACAGTGGTCCTTTCTTAGATCTCATTCACGTATACTAACTTATTCAAGTAAAAGAAATACCTTTGTTTCAAGGTCACTTCACCGCCAAAGCAAAGTCATGGTCCGTAACAAAGCTGCAGAATTCATGATCACAGTGGCTCCGGGTTAGCCCATTTCACTGTCACCAGATTCCTGTGTGAAAAGTACCACCAGTGCACCACCTTGACGAGCAAACGAGGTAATTTTAAAACAGTAAGTTGATATTACTTGTTACTAATGACCTTTATTCAAGAATTGGCCAGGTCACTCCTTTTCTGAGCTCATTAGAACTTTAAAATCTGCAAGTAATTGGACAGCATCCTAGTGGCTCACCAGAAGCACTGAAACAGAGACAAAGAATGGCTTCTCATCTTCCCTAAATTAACAATATTGACATCTTAGGGTCTAGTAACTTCACATTCATATAGAAAATACACTCCCCTAAAGCCTTCTTGTCTGAAAAAGCAAACCAAGAAGATAGCCAGCAGTATGACATTCAAAACATTTAATTGTTATGTAAAAATAATAATACTGTCATTGATGAAATAATACTTAACATTCAGTGGCCGTTTACTTTTGCAAGGTACCACCTCAGCATGTTGCACACATGAACTCATTCAGTGTCCACAACAATTGCCTACGCTACATTTTACTGTCAACCCCTTTTTGCAGAAGAACAAATCGAGGCATACTTGGCCAATAAGTTACACAGCTAGTGAAAGTCACAGCCAGGATCTGAACCCAGAGAGCCCGTCTAGGGCTCACAGTCTTCTGCCAGAATGCCCATGCTATCATGCCACCTAGACTCCAAAGGCTTCCTTTGCATTTTCCATTTAATAAGGAGTTAAAGCTGAGTCTCCACGCCACTCTCACTTATCTTCAATCTATGAAATAGAATTTGAGAACTCATGGAACGGTTGTGAGAATTCCATGAGTTAGCACACACAAAGCACTTATTACGGCACATAATGAACATACTATAAACACTGACTAATACTATTACTAGTCTCTTTTTTTCACCACTTTCTCTCGGATGTCTTTGATGTTTGCATATCCATTCATTCAGTCAACAGGCATGTAATTCCTCCCATGTGACAGCCTCTACGGGAAGCACTGAAAAACCACAGATAATACATGCTTTCAGAGTTCTCACAGCTTGGCTGAGGAATCCAGTTCACACACCCCCATGTACTGTGTCATGTGACAAGTGCTATCATATAGGAGTGCTATGAGAGCACAGGGGTGCTGCTGAGTCATATCGTGACGTACCTTTTCATCAGGCAAGGAAGGGGTGATGTAATAATCCATTAGAACTAGAGCACAGGGGACAAAAGAAATGGACCCTTAAGGGAAATTTTCCATTAAAAGACTATTGAAAAGGTTTGGTGAGAAGAGGTAAAATAAGTAAAAGTCATCACATAAAAAAATGAGAAAAGGAAAGACAATATTAAGATAAAGAAATGTACTGATGTGGACATGGAAAACAGTCGGAGGTCAAGTTAACTCTTTCTTTCTTTGAACTGGGTATTCAACTAGGCCAGACGTCTACGGCTTCAAACGAACACATGCTGTACAGGTCATCGGTGAAGCACAATCATTAAGGCAAACACTGGCTCTACTCTCTCAAAGCTTCTGTGAGATGAGCAGGGCAAAAAGGGAATGAGTGGATGATCACAGGACATAAACTCAGGTAGGAATCTAATGCCCCGGGAAGGAAAGTTAGCTTTCCCGCTCTCTGCACCTGCTGGCGTGTCCCCCTAACTTCAGGCCACCCACTGCACTTCCCAGGATTCTTGCCTACCAACTCCCCATAAAAAGCGTTCCATGTACCCAACTCCAGACTTGAAGTTCCACTTGAAGTTCCACTGTATTGACAATGTTCTTATTTAAATGAAAAACTTGAGGGGCGCCTGGGTGGCGCAGTCGGTTAAGCGTCCGACTTCAGCCAGGTCACGATCTCGCGGTCCGGGAGTTCGAGCCCCGCGTCGGGCTCTGGGCTGATGGCTCAGAGCCTGGAGCCTGTTTCTGATTCTGTGTCTCCCTCTCTCTCTGCCCCTCCCCCGTTCATGCTCTGTCTCTCTCTGTCCCAAAAAAATAAATAAACGTTAAAAAAAAAATTTAAAAAAAAAAAAAATGAAAAACTTGTGGTAGCTCTATTTTGGGTATTCTTTGTAGTTGTTTTGTTTTTTACTCTCTTACTTCCTGCATCAACATTGGAGTTCACCTACACATACTCTGGCATAAAAAATTTGTTCAATTTCCTCTTGCTAATTAGTTCCACTGGTTTCAGCAAGGAATAAGATTATAATAAATGCTAAGCTCTGTTTAATAATTTTTAGTTTGATCCTCCAATTTGACATTTCTCCATGTGCTGATGTGGGGGCAGGTGAGAGGACACAGTTGTCTAACAACATGTGGTTCAAGTCTTCAGCTTTTGCACCTCTGAGAGAATCTTGTACTCTTCTGATATTTTTAAGGTTGACAACTTAAATTTTTATCATAAATTTAATGAGGATGTAATTTCCATCACAGTATGTATGTATTTCATTTTATTTTTCCAGCTTTATTGAGGTATAACTGACAAAAATCATCTATTCATAAAAGACATATGGACACATCCATCACTTCACATGGGGTGTGTGTGTGTGTGTGTGTGTGTGTGTGTGATGAGAACATTTAAGATCTACAACCTTAGCAAATTTCAAGTATACAATACACTACTATAAACTAAAGTTACAATGCTATTCATTAGAACCCCAGAACCTATTCATCTTATAAATAAAAGTTTGTACCCTCTGACCAACATCTCCCCATTTCCCCTATCCCTTAGCCTGCCCTTGGCAATCACCATTGAACTCACTGGTTCTATGAGTTTAACCTTTTTAGATTTCACATATAAATGATATCATACAGTATTTATCTTTCTATATTTGGCTTATTTCACTTAACATCCTCCAGGTTGATCCATGTTATCTCAAAAGGCAGAATTTCATTCTTTTTTATGGGTGAATAATATTTCACTACATATATTTATATATGTATTTATTTACATACATATACACACACACATATATATGGGCATACATATATGTACATATACATAATAAATATAATTATATACATACCAAGGAATATATGTATTTTAATCATATTATTGTTGCAACCCTGGGAGCTGTAGATTTCACTCATTTAATGAAATATGTCCACTAAACAATCTAATTGCTAAGTCTGTCCTCATTGTCAAATCAATAAACCAAATCAAACTTACTTTCATTCAGAAAAGCCTGACCTCATTTTTCAATTCAAATAAATGTATTAATCTGCCTTCTCTGCAAATTTCCCTACCCCCTATACACACACACACACACACACACACACACACACACACACACACACCAATCAAGTCCAATTCTAAAAGAAAGAAAGAAAGCATGGAATCCTGCCATGAATTTGTCACCAAGATAAATTAAGACTCTGCCCCATCTATGATTCTGACCAAAGCTCTCTCTGCTTTACTATTTATAAATTCTCATTCAGGAGCTAAGAATTCTTAAATGGTCCCTTTATTGGGAGAGCCAGAGGATTTTGCTCCCTGAGGCAATCAACTATTGAAAGATTCATGCTGGGTAAGAAGCATGACCCTCTCTGTCAAGTGGGAGAAAAGCAATTTGTGAATGGAAAGGTAGGAAAGGAGAATCAGCCAGCCACAAAAGCTCTCAGGAAACCAGTTTTAGGAAAGTAAATACATACATTGAGCATCTAAATACCATTAAAACTATTTTTGCATGTAAAATCCCTGGAAAGTTTCCATGAAACCCCAGGCACACATATACCCCGGTTTAAAGACTAATCTAAGAAACAGCTCCAGAGCTAAACTCAAATGGAAAGCCAAGGAAATGAACTGTGAAAACTGTCCAACATAATGTCCTAAGCACACAAGCAGAATTACGACACAAGACTGAAAGCTTTAAATATGTAAGTACAACATAAGGGTGCAGAGTTCAGACTGGAATCACCAAACACAGGGCCTGGATTCCAGCTCTACCACTTATGAGCCATGTGACTTTGAATAAATTCCTTTATCCGCCTTTGTTTTCAGCTTTATTGAGCTATAACTGACAAATAACACTGTGTAAGTTTAAGGTACACAACGTAATTATTTAATATTACCACAATAAGGTTGAACACATCCATCACCTCACATAGCTACAGTATTTTGCAGGGGTGAGAACCTTTGAGATCTATTCTCCTAGCAACTTCCAAATACACAATACAGTCCTGTTAACTATACAGTTATACTGTATAGTTCAGTATAGTTCAGTATAACTATTCAGTTACACTGAATTCACTTATTCTAACAGTTATTCAGTGGAGTCCTTAGGACTTTCTATATATAAGACCATGTCACCTACAAACAAATAATTTTATTTCTTCCTTTCCGATTCAGATGCCTTCAGTTTTTGTTCTTGTCTGACTGCTCTAAGACTTACGGTTCTACGTTGACTAGGAGTGGAGAGATCAGATTTCCTTGTCCTGTTCCTCATTTTAGAGAAAAAGCTTTCAACATTTCACCATTTCAAAAATACAAAAATCATACAATCATTTCAACAGATGTAGATAAATCATTTGACAAAATTCAATATCCACTCCTGAAAAAACTCTCAACAAACTAGGCTAAGGATCATACCTCAACATAATAAAGGGCACATGTGACAAGCCCTTTATTTCCTTAAGGCTCAGCTTCCTCATCTACAAAACACAAGTGATGGTGATGATGTCATGACGACGATGGTGGCAGTGGTGACATAGTGATCTTATTTTAGTGGCTCACTGAAATGTTATGAGGATTGAATGAGATAACATGAGGCACTTAACACCAAACCTAGCATGTAGTGGACACTCAGTAAGTACTAATGGCCAGCAGTTTGGGCTATGAGTAAGAAAAACCTTGTTAACAGTCAACGCAGACAAAATGGAAACATACTGTTTTCAATTACAAGTCTGTCCTATGTCTCTACAACTGCCTTCCATGAATCTAACCCCAATCAGACCACAATTAAGGAAAAACATAAAAAGTTTCCCTTCTTACTAGTCACCTGAGGGATAATAAATAGCACTAAGAAGATTCTACTATTTTAAGCCACTCACAAATCTTTATCTGAATTTCAAATTGTTTAAGGTGCCCAGAGTCTAATAGCATATGACATGGTTAACTACAAAGAATATGAACTTAAGAGAGCTGAGTTAGAAAACCCCTACAGGTGTTAAGACATAGTCTTTTGCAAACCAAGAGATTAGGAATTTAATTTGCGGAAGTACGGAGGGGACTTCCAGTCATTTGTCTGGGAGAGCTTAGTGCAGATAAGAACTTAATTTGCCTGAATGACCCAGACTTAATATCACAAACATTCTCACTTCTGAAATGTGCCTGGAGCTTTGCCTTTGAGAGGACATCCAAAAAAATCAACAAAAAATTTCTAGAAATGAAAGTATTACCTTAATAAGTCATAAAAAAAGATATTACTAGACGTCTGTTAAGACTGAATAACATGAGCATATAACCAATGAATTTCTCCACAGATCAAGTTCACTCAAGATTATAAGCAGTTATGGGGCGCCTGGGTGGCGCAGTCAGTTAAGCGTCCGACTTCAGCCAGGTCACGATCTCGCGGTCCGGGAGTTCGAGCCCCGCGTCAGGCTCTGGGCTGATGGCTGGGAGCCTGGAGCCTGTTTCCGATTCTGTGTCTCCCTCTCTCTCTGCCCCTTCCCCGTTCATGCTCTGTCTCTCTCTGTCCCAAAAATAAATATAAACGTTGAAAAAAAAATTAAAAAAAAAAGATTATAAGCCGTTAATTCCATTCCATTTCAAACTTTGCTACCACTGGTTTGTTTTTTCATCTATACCTCCTCATTTACTAAGGTAAATCAGAAGACTCAATTATACCAATTGCCTCTAAAAACAAAGAACAAATAATTAAATGGTGAAGAAGATTCGGCAACCCAAAATCATGGCTTATTTTTACTACTGAACAAACTATGACACTACGTGGAGTACTACACAGTATCACTACATGGAGAAACAGCAAATAGGCAGAGAATCGAGACATCACAATGCTACACCCATAAGATAATGTGTTACACCTGGGTCCTAGAGGCAACTCTGGAAATAATTATATTTCTCTAACAAGGTGCAACAATTTACTATATAAATGAACATAATCCTCCAAAGAACATCAAAAGTAAAAAAAGATATATTATCCAATAAACTGTGATTTGGGAGAGAAAATGTGCTAATCGTCGTAAATGTAATTTTTACATTAGAGATACCTAACAGGTATCTCTTTACATAGAGATATCTAACAGGTACTGCTTTTCTAAACCCATTCAAGCTGGTTCTTTGAGTCTACAAAGGGATCTCTATGAAAGGCTTCGTTTCTAAATTTTCAATTAAAATGTATCTATGATTTAGACCGGTACCATACGGGGACAAATTTTACAGACTTTTCTGAAAAGTTGAGGCATGTAATGACACTGATGACACTGCATTAAAAGGAATTTCCTATTAGTGCAGTAAGAGTAATTTAGAAATGGCATCCTAATGTTACGATACCATAACTCAGAGCAAGTTCTAGATCTTAAGCCAGATAGTTTTCAAGAAGCAATACCAAATCCTACAAATAAAAATTTTATTGAAGTGTTAAAAACATTATAATCATCACATCATTTCCTCTGGAAACTAGAATTAACTGTACGGTAATCTGTGATGTTTTGCCTTTATCTGAGAAATTGGATAGGTGATTAAATAAGTGAATTACAGTGTGCACCAGACTTTTTTGGTCCTATTAACTTCCTTAATGTTGAATAACAAAATGCAGTAGGAGAAAAGAACACTTGTAAAATCAACACCATAAGTGATTGCTTCAAAACAGAGAAACTGACAACTGGCTATAAAAGCCAGAGGAAAATATCAGACTTATGACGAGGTTAAAAAAAAAAAAAAAAAGAAAGAAAACAAAACAAAAAATATTTGATATTTGCAAATAAACATAACCCCTGTAGTTTCTTTCACAAATATCTGAGAGAGAGAGAAACAGGGAGAGAGACTGAGTCACAGCCACAAACCTGAAGTGGTTTCACCTGTCCTTTAAGATTGATTCTCTCGATACAAGGATGATGGTCTTTCCAGTATTTCTTTTTCAAGCTTACAGTCTACAGAAATACCCCCATGTGTGAGCTAGAAGGACACGCACACATCATAAATCACAGTGGACAGACCAGCTTCATGCTCAGTCAATTCCTCAGTCAACACTCTTCCCCAGTCCAAGGCAGCCTCACCTCCTCTGAGGATTAGCTGCCACATAATCACCACTTGGATTGCTCAGCACTCTTCTTTCACATGCAGCCTTCGAAGAAAACCTTTTTCCTTATTTTCCTCCCACTTTTTTCAGATAAAAAAGTTGAAGGGAAAAAAATACAATGATCACTAATATGTCCTCCCCCAGATTCAACATCTGTTAACAATTTGCCACATCTGCTCCATCGCCCCAACATACACATGTGTATGTTCTTTTGCTCACCCATTTGAAAACTGCAGAAATCCTGATAACCACGCCCAAAACCTTCAGCATGGGATTTGTAAGAATAGCATCTCTAATACGATCACATGTTATTATCCCACCCAAGAAAATAAATAGTAATTACATATTATTTACTATGCAATCTGTGTTCAAATGTCTCCAATCGGTGACAGAATGTTTATCATCACATCCCCCTTCAACCTGGATCCAATCTAAACTCATACATCACAAGTGGTAATTATGTCTCTACAGTTTCCTTTAGTCCAGAAACTCTCTCTCTCTCTCTCTCTCTCTCTCTCACGCACACACACACACAGTTTTTTTATGACAATGACTTTTTCAAACATTCCAGAAAACTGTCTTATTAAATGTCATGCATTTTGAACTTACGTGACTTTTTTCCTCTTGAGGTCATTTACCTTCTCTATCCCCTGTGTTTCCTAAATCCTTGAAGTTCAGCACAGGATTGATTAGATTCAAGTGAAATATTTTTGCAAGAATATCTCAAATTGGTGATTTTATATCATTCATCTATACTCATGAGAAGGCATTCTTCTGCAAGGTAGAGGTTTCCTTCTTGTTTCTCCCCTCCCTCCTCCTCCCAATCCACTACTCTTTTTGAGTACCACTATAGATCAAATACTTTTACTTATTCCAAAAGCTACAGTCAAATATTCAAACTGTCCCAAATTTGACAACTAGGAACTTCTTTAAGCTGCTGGGTTTTAATACAATGTGATTTAAAAAGTCATCTCCTTTTTCAAAGGTTATTTCTCTACTAAAGAAAATCACCACTCATTCATTTAAATTAATTCAAAATTGGGGCGCCTGGGTGGCGCAGTCGGTTAAGCGTCCGACTTCAGCCAGGTCACGATCTCGCGGTCCGTGAGTTTGAGCCCCATGTCAGGCTCTGGGCTGATGGCTCAGAGCCTGGAGCCTGTTTCTGATTCTGTATCTCCCTCTCTCTCTGCCCCTCCCCCGTTCATGCTCTGTCTCTCTCTATCCCAAAAATAAATAAACGTTGAAAAAAAAAAAAGAAAGAAAGAAAAAAAAATTTTTTAATTAATTCAAAATTATCTGCTAAATATTTACCATGTGCCAGAGACTTTTTAGGTGCTGGGGGTATATTAATAAACAACAGAATCTCTACTATCATGGACTTAACATTATAGTTTCTGGAGACAAACAACAGCCAGAGAAATAATTAGGTAATATATCATATCAGATGGCAGTAAGTGCGTAGAAGAAAAATAAAGCAGCAGAGTGATGAAGAATGATACAGAGTATACATATTTTAGAGAGCACCCTTCTGATAAGATGACATTGGGGAGAGACCCAAATGAATTTGAGGGAATAGCCTGTATCATCTGGAGGGTGAGAAACCCAGGCAATGGAAACAGGACAAAAACCCTACTTTGGGCGTTTCAAAAACCGTAAAAAGATAGTGTGGCTGGAGTCCAGTAAGCTGGGGCTACTTGTAGGAAGTAAGATCAGTAAAGAATGGACCCTAACATTTTCATATACTTGACGTGTAAACAAGATTGGTTTGTTTTGTATTTTTACCACAAAGTAATAATTTTTCAAGCAGGGGACTGAGCATAGTTCTTGAGTGGGTTGAATGGTGGCCCTCAAAAAGATACTAACATATCCTACCTAAACCCAGGAACTTGTGAATGTGACCTTATTTGGAAACACGGTCTTTGCAGATCTCATTAGTTAAGATGAGGTCATACTATATTGGGTGGATCCTAAATTCAATGATTGATGTCCTTATAAGAAAATAACACACAGAGAAGACACGCAGAGACACAGACACACAGGAAGAAAGCTTGTGGCAGCAGAGGAAGAGCTTGGAGTCTTGGAATTGCAAGCCGAGAAACACCACGGCGCTGGGAGCCACCAGAAGTTCAGAAGACTCAAGGATTCTCCCTACAGCCGTCAGAGAAGGCCCTGCCAACAGCTTGGTTTCAGATTCCTGATCTTCAGAACTCTGAGAGTGAATTTCTCTTGTAAGCCACCAAATCTGTGTTAATTTATTAAGGCAGCTCTAGGAAACTGATGCAGTATTTTGTTGCATGAAGCTTGACTGAGCATGGTTTTTCCGGTCCCGCTGGCCTGGATTCCACTCCTGCCTCTACCATTTCCCTACTTCCCAGAGCAAGGTGCCAATCTCATCTTCTTAACTATGAAACAGGACTAGAGTCTAACCTGCCTGTGGTCATTAGGAATCCTCAGTATAAAGCAGTGGTTCTCTACTTTAGCATGGGTCACAGCCACCTGCAGGGCTTGTGAAAAAACCAACTGCTGGGTCCCACTCGGGGTTTCTGATTCCATGGGTCTGGGATGAGGGCTGACTGTCTGCACCAGTAACAAATTCCACATGATGCTGAGGTTGCTGCTCCTACACTTGATCTTAGCCAAAAGGCCGAGAAGTGATAAGGTTGCTGCCCCTGAGAGCACACCATGAGAACCAATTCATGGAGACAGGGATACAACAGATGTTCAAGAAACTATTCCCTCTTCTTCCTCTACTCTTCCCTTTCCAGAAGTCAAACTGTCATTATCCTATGAAAATACATTTGAATATATATTATATAATCAATCCTATAGCAAGAAATACCCATCCCCAACACATACAAAATTGGATGATGGCCAGACCATCTATAAAAATAGAATTATGACCCACAACTTGCAGCAACCAGCCCAGGAAGCCAACCCATTATCAACAGTAACCAGTACAGGAAGCCAGAGTACAATCTCTAACAACCAGTTCAGGAAGCCGATCAAGAACTTCTGGAACAACTGGCCCCTAATGACCAGGATTAATTAATAACGGACAGCTTCCTTCATTTGTCCTGCTTCTTTTTTTGTTTGTTTGTTTGTTTTTTGTTGTTTTTTTTAAAATGGTATTTTAGTAAGCCTTCCTGGCGATTCAGATTCCGTCTTATTTTTTTTTTTTAATTTTTTTTTCAACGTTTATTTATTTTTGGGACAGAGAGAGACAGAGCATGAGCAGGGGAGGGCCAGAGAGAGAGGGAGACACAGCCTGAAACAGGCTCCAGGCTCTGAGCCGTCAGCCCAGAGCCTGACGCGGGGCTCGAACTCACGGACCGCGAGATCGTGACCTGGCTGAAGTCGGACGCTTAACCGACTGCGCCACCCAGGCGCCCCTGTCCTGCTTCTAATTAGCCTGCCTCCAGCTTCCTCATGCAAACAGCCCTAATCAGAGCATACCTGAACCGCCCTTTTTTTCCACTATGAAGCTTCCCCACTCCACTGCTTGCCTTCGAATCTCTGCCAACTGAAAGTGATGATGGCGGACCCCCTTACTCTACCAAGTTCTGAATACATAGCCATTCGTTGTTCTCATTTGGATGGTGTTCATTTTCTTCCACAACTAGGAAAAAAATAACTTAAAATCCTCATTTTATTTTTGTGGCATTTAAAAAAATTTTTTTTACATTTATTTATTTTTGAGAAACAGAGTGAGACAAAGCGTGAGTGGGGGAGGGGCAGAGAGAGAAGGAGACACAGAATCTGAAACAGGCTCCAGGCTCTGAGCAAGCGGTCAGCACAGAGCCTGATGTGGGGCTCGAACCCACAAACTGTGAGATCATGACCTGAGCTGAAGTCAGATGCTCAACTGACTGAGCCACCCAGGCGCCCCTGTAGCATTTTTATTCTGTAACTTAAATATTCCTTCCAAGACAGAACAGTATAGTTGGGGGGTTAAGGGGGAGGGGCTAGGGGAGGTCTTACTTTAGAATCAGAAAGACCTGGGTTTCAAAAGTTGACTCCTTTAGCTATAATGTTACGCAAATTCTATAATCTCTTTCAACATGAGTTTGCTCACTGATGTTCCCAACGCAAGGAACACTGACCACCTACTATTTAGGGCTGCCCTAGAAAAGAGATGATGACAGTGCCCAGCACAGAGTAAGGGCTGAGTGAAGTCAGCTGTTTTGAGTAGGCTATGATTTTCACCATTGAAACATTTAATCCTGTGATTCAATAACCTTCTGCCATTAGGTTTGGAAGGTTTTTTTCGTTTTGCTTGTTTTTTAAATTAAGTTACTTGGAGTATAGGACCAAGTCCCCCATCTTAGAAAGTAAAGGATGGGCGGTCTAGCATGGATATACTGTTTTGCCTACAAGTGAAAGAAAACCACCAAAACCACTTCATGTAAAATCTCAGGGACAAAACCAAAGTACATCCAGGATTCACAAGGGCTGAATCTGAACTGATAAATAAACCAGGTTACCCTCCCAGTAAATGCTTGGTTTGATCATCGCCATTTATCTCGCACCTGGCTTCCTCTGCTTACTCAGTCTGCACAGGGCCCTTAAAATAGCCATCCCAAAATGGTAATGATCTGTAACTCGAGGTGGAGTTGGGTTACACAGGTGCAGCACCTGTCAGGTCTCATCTAATGGCTCACTTAAGACACAGACATTTCACTGCATGTATCGGATCTCTTTTCCCTCATCAAATTGTAACATACCAAAGACAAAAAGGGGATCATACTCAACTCCAAATCCCCAATACTAGTACAATGCCTGCCATGTAGCCAAATCTCAATACACTTTCATTATTACACAAAGAAAGACAAAAATTTGAGCAATTTTACTTATTGGGATTCATTCTGAAAGATGTGTTAAAAGTTCTTACTTTAATTAGTGATTACATTCGAGTGAATTAATATAAACAGGTTTAAATTTTACTTACTATAAAGAGAACTGTATTTACAAGCAAACAATTAGTGATTTAATTACAGCGCAAATTAATCTGGGTACATGACTCTACCACCACCTAGTGGAAGTAGATGTGTATTACCATATTTGAAAACAAGACAAAGACTCTAAATGAGTTGATGGGCCATGAGCAAAAATACATTTCGACCAGGCACCTGTTGGATTCTAGAAAGTATCCCAGGTTCCATGAGGACAGGCTTAGCTCACGTCTGTCTTGATCACTGCTGTATCACCACAGCCTAGAAGAATGACAAAGCACTCTGTTGGATTCCAATAAATATTTGTTCACTGACTGACTAGACTCTGGGATTAAGAGGAGACTGAGCTATGATCTTCAGGAAAGACATTCAGCCATCTAAAACCATTAGAATTTTATTGAGACAATGGAATATAATGTAGCAATTAAAAAAAAATACTGAGCTATCCATTGAAAAGGCACAGAGAAAACTTAAATCATATTACTAACTAAAAGAAGCCAATCTGAAGAGGCTACACATTATATGATTCCAACTGTGTGACATTCTGGAAAAGGCAAAATTATGGACATAATAAAAGTATCAGTGGTTCTGGAGCACCTGGATGGCTCAGTCAGTTAAGCCTCGGACTTCAGCTCAAGTCATGATCTCACAGTTTGTGGGTTCAAGCCCTGTGTAGGGCTCAGTGCTGACAGCTCAGAGCCTGGAGCCTGCTTTGGATTCTGTCTCCCTCTATGCCCCTTCCCCACTGATGCTCTGTCTCTCTCTCTCTCTCAAAATAAATAAATGTTAAAAAAAAATTCTTAAATATATATCAGTGGTTTCCAGGGGTCAAGGGAAAGGGAGGGATGAATAGGCAGGGCACAGGATTTTTAGGGCAGTGAAACAATTGTGTGCTACTCTGCTGATGGACACATGCAATCATACATTTGTTCAGACCCACAGAATGTACAACCAACTCCATGAGCGAACCCAGTGGGGGGATGCTGACAGTGGGTGAGGCTGTACAGGTGCAGGGGTAGGGACATATGGGAACTCTCTGTGCTTTCCACTCAATTTTGCTATGAATCTAAAACTGTTCATTGGGGGGAAAAGTCCATTTTTTAAAAAATCAATAAGATTTTATACTCTTGACTATAGATTTCAAATGAGCAAACCTACATTTAATGCATACATCAAAAGTATGATATTGTTTTCAAATGCCTAAGTCTATGCTTAATAAATGTTACTTCTTCACCCCCATTGCACAACCCCAACTGCTAACACCTAGGTAGCTACCATCAAGTAGCTATAAACAAGCCACTGTTTCCTCATCTATAACATTAAGACAGCTAGACTAAATCTCTCACTCCCTTCCTAATACTCTTTTAATTTAAAAAAAAAGAAATAATACAATGTAAACTTTCCTAGCGTATAGAAAAAGAAAGAAAACTGTCAAATACTACAGCATCACACAGACACCAAAACCTGACAAAGAAGAGATGACAAATTACTGTCAAATCTCACTTGCAAATATTAATGCAAAAACTTTAAAAGTAACACCAAAAGAGCACAGAAGTGCTCTAAGTGAAAGATAAGCTATGAGCACAATGTATTCATTCCACTGATGCAAGAAGAGTTGAATGGTAGGAAATTTACTCATATAAAGAACCATATAAATAGAAAAAAGAAAAGTTAATGATCATCTCAGTGTATGCCAAAAAGCATAAGACAATTTTTTTTTAACGTTTATTTATTTTTGAGATAGAGAGAGACAGAGCATGAACGGGGGAGGGGCAGAGAGAGAGGGAGACACAGAATCGGAAGCAGGCTCCAGGCTCTGAGCCATCAGCCCAGAGCCCAACACGGGGCTCGAACTCACGGACCGCAAGATCATGACCTGAGTTGAAGTCGGACGCTTAACTGACTGAGCCACGCAGGCGCCCAAGACAAAATTTTTAAATCATTCCTGATTTTTAACACTTAGCAAAGTAGCAATAGATGACTATTTAATATAACTGAAAAACGCAAAATTTTGTATCGGTCCAAAACTCTCTAATGTTTCATTGGAAACATGACTGAAACATTAAAATAACGAAGCATCAGAAGGAATGAAGCAAGCTCACCATCATTTTTTTTTTAAGTTTATTTATTTTGAGAGAGACAGAGAGAGAGAGGGTGCATGCATGTGCACGGGCATAGAAGTCAGGGAGGGGCAGAGAGAGAAAGAATCCCAACCAGGCTCCATACTGTCAGCACAGAGCCTGATATGGGGCTTGAACTCATAAATAATGACATCATGACCTGAGCCAAAATCAAGAGTCAGACGCTTAACCCACTGAACCACCCAGGAGCCCTCACCATCATTTTTTAACTTTGATCTAAAAGTATTAGCCAATGCAAGGGAAAAAAGATATGCTTTTTTTTTATTCATCAACCATTTTTATGGTGCTTACTATGTGCCAGACACTGTTTTAAGCACTTTATAAATATTAATTTAATTCATATAATCTTCATAACAATCCTATAAAGTGTACTATAATTATCCCATTTTACAGATGGGGAGATGGAAGGACATAGGGAAGTAACTGGCCTAAAGTCACACACTAGCGAGTTATTGAAGGTGCCATAAAAACCCAGCCAGGGAGTGGTTCGAGAGCCCAAGCTCGTCACCACCACACTATATAAATCTCTATACTGGAAAGAAGAAAAAAGTACCCATACATTCAGATGTTATGACTGTAGCTAGAAAACCCAAGGGGGAAGAAACCAAAATGCTGTTAGAAATGAGTATTTAGGAGAGTGGTTGATTACAAAACATCAAATAAATAAGCAATAGTATTTTGATATGTTAACAACAAACACTTAGAAAATATATTTATAATAAAGGTGCCCTTTATACTAGTGACAAGAAAAAAAAAAAAACCTAACTGGAATTAAAAAGAAATATACAGCTCCTATTTGAATAAAACTTTACATCTCTGCTAGTTTATCAGTGAATACGACCTCCAAATGAATAGGAAGTGAGGTATTCAAAAGACGCCAAGGGCTCCTCAAGCACCTAAGCTACAAGAGTAGCTTAAAAGAAGGTACTCAAAAGTACCAAGCTTAAAAGACCCACCCTTCCCTTCCCCCACCTACCTGGATCAGGTAAGTAATCTGTTTATACCCAATTTAAGGCCAGCCCTCAACAACTGTAATGTCTTGTGTCACCAGCCCAAGAGCATGGACAGGATACAGAGGAGCTTTTCGGCAAATTATTAGTAAGCCTCAACTGTGCTCACACAACAGTGAACATGTTTACTACCTGAAAAACACCAACTTTCCAAACAAAGAGACAGAAGGGGAAAATCTAAAAGGTACACGTGGATCTTCTCATTGGCTCCTATTCTAGTTAAGGACCTTGACTAAAGTTGAGCAGTTAATGCCCAGATGAAGACAGCTGCTTCCGCCCAGCTGACTCACATTAGGTCCATGTGTGAGAAAATTGTTCACACTGCAGAAAGAGAAATCCTGAAGAAATACAGAAATATGCTCCCTGAAAAGTAAGGCTCATTCAGCTATGAAATGAGTTGAGAAGGGAAACTGCAATTCTCTCTAGGAAATATTTTTATAGGACAGATATGCATCCATAAAAAGCTGTTGTGCATTTTGATAGGGTTAAATGCCTTCAGTGTCAAGGTGAGCCCCATAACTTCTCAGTCAGCCAAGCAACCAGTCAACAATTTGCACAGTTCCTACTATGAGCACAACTCTCTGCACCACTTATAATGAAACCTAAGATATGGTTCCATCAAGGAAAATACTGATTATATGGTTGGGGACATAGAATAAACACACAAAGAGAACACAAAGCAATGCATGAAATAAAATAAGGCTAATAATAGAAGAACTTCTCTCTGCTTTCCCATATATGTTTTAGGAATGAGAATACAAAAAGCAGTCGATCAGAGCAGAATTTTATTTCCTCCAACTTTTAGAAGCCGAGAGGATTTGGAGCTTTTTAAGAATATAGAAGTAAATAACCTATAGCAATGGTAATAACTGATCAGAGATTACTGAAAACACACTAAAACCTCAAAGAAATCTCAGTAATATTTATTCTCCTGCTTCATTAAAGCAGTCACTAAGTAATCTAAACACTTCTATACACAAGTCACTGTGCACGGCTCCTTTGAAGAAGCCAAAATGAAACAGATAAAAATACACAAAGAATTCTTACATAAAACAACAGGACCAGTTGTTCTGAGGGCAGCTCTTTAACAATGAAAGAACTGGGACTGAAATTCTTAAGTCTGTAAATGAAAAGAAACAGTTAGCTGTGTGTCTGTTTATGTTGTGAGGATAAAACCCACATACGGGGTTAAATCACTGTCCTCCCTAAGTATGGGACACTTTACAACACCACAAACTTACAACTGAGGAAGTACAGTGACAGTTCACATTAATTCAATTCAACAAATATGCACTGAATTACATTATGCTCAGTGCCTGAAATGTGAAGTTGCCTAAGATATGGACCCGGTTTGTTGTGTTGCTGTCTTTAAATAAGGATACAGCCAAGTCCAAGTACTTGATCTGAAAAAGCTCATGTTACAGAGTTCTCTTTTTTGGGAGGTGGGGAATTACCTTTAAAAAGTAAGGTTCCTTGAAACAGTCCCATTTTTCCAATCATTAACTACCTAACCAAGAAGCTAGAGAGCTGGAAAATCACTACATTTTACTTGTAAGAACTGAGCAGAATAATGAATTGGAAATAAAAATTAAATATCTCTAAACCTAAAATGCTGTATTGGTTCAATGTAAAATTATGGCATCCTAGATGTACATGAAATTTTATTTACACAAAATCTATCACACAAAGCAAGATATACCAGCTAATATTTCACTGCACTATTAGTAAGTGTAAAGAGGTTTCCAAGTAATAAATGTGCTCTGTTAAAAGCTTTAGGGAGACGGAACCTCCCAATCCTGCAGAAAAGGCAGATACAGCCTTGAGGCAAAAATGCTAGGAAGTGACAGAATGCCTTCTTTACAATTTGCAGCTAGGTTATTACCCATGATAAATTGATAACCATTCATTAACTTTGAGAGCAATAGACAACTGGCAGGCTATTTCATGCCTCAAAGAATTTATGGCAAAAATGACAGGTGACTTTGAATTCAGAAAATAAAATGGATTCTTGGAAATTGTTACTTTCATGCATTCTTCTTCTAAATAAACTTGGAGGCAGATACAGATATTTGCTGTGGATGAGAATTAAAGGTCATGATTTTCCACATCAGTGACAAAAGGATTAATGTTTATCAGTTTCATCAGCCTGTCAATCAAAATATATACGTGAATCAGGCATTAAAGGTATCCCAATACAAAATCACTCTGGATCATAAGAAAGAAGATTACACAAAATATACATTAATAACATAAATTAAAACAGGGTGCAATTAAGATTTAGGGACTGTGTTTGCAGGTTCCCCTCGGCTGGCACATCCTTGCCTCCAACCACAATGCTGGTATTCCCTAATTAGGGTTTTTGTCTGGTTCTTTTTTCTTCTAATTCTCCCTGTTCCCAAACTGATCTATACATAAGGCTTCAGCTATCAGCTATACTCAACTATCTCCAAGAAAACCTCTCCCTGAATTAAAATGACTGTCACCTCTAGCTGCATATTAGCATCACCTCAGTCATTTAGAACATACCAAGCTGGGTCCCTATCCCAGGTTAATTAAATCAGAGTCTCCATGTGTAGTGACAGGGCCTGGTTTTGTTGTTGGTTAGTTTCTCTGATGAGCGGTCAAGGTCCAGGCCTACTGTTCCTTCACATATATCCATCACGCCAACCCTCTCCTGATAATCTCCACCTGAATATCCCATAGGCACCTCAAATTCTTTCCTAGCTGACATACTCATCCACCAGCACTAAACTAGAGCTTTTACTCTCCCTCTCTCTTAACTGACCACAGGAGCATCAGGCAGTCCTTCCTCTTTGCTTCCACAGTACTCTGTCCATACCTTCATGAAAGCATTGAATACGATTTATAGTAACTATGTGTATGCCTATCTCCCCTGTAAGACTGTGTAGTTGTTTTCTGTTTGTCTCATCTTAGCCCTCAAAGCATCCACATATGACTGGTATGAGGGTGAGTGATAACCAAAAGCCAAATTTCTATAGTCAGGTTTAAGAAGTAACTACAAGACTGGAAAACTGGAGACACGGCTAAGGAATGATGAACCAGACAGACACAGGATCAAAGTCATGAAGGACACAGAGGAAGGGCATGGTGTACCTAAGACCTAGCTTCATTAGCCTCTACCGTGTACATGGAGTGGACCTGACTGATGAAATCTGACCCTGCACTGAAGCCAAACAGCCCTAAAATGTCTATCTCCCCAAATTTAAGCTCTTTTCACCCTCACTGCCACAGCCTGTAGGCACCTCCATCACCTCTGCCTAGACTTTTTTTTTTTTCAACGTTTATTTATTTTTGGGACAGAGAGAGACAGAGCATGAACGGGGGAGGGGCAGAGAGAGAGGGAGACACAGAATCAGAAACAGGCTCCAGGCTCTGAGCCATCAGCCCAGAGCCCGACGCGGGGCTCGAACTCACGGACCGCGAGATCGTGACCTGGCTGAAGTCGGACGCTTAACCGGCTGCGCCACCCAGGCGCCCCTGCCTAGACTTTTAAAAGAGCATCTTAATTCATGTCCATATGGCCAATTTCTTGCCACCCCAGGCTGAGACTGACCACAGAGTGACCTGTAAAAACCAGTCTCCTCCCATTACTCCTTCATGGGAAATTCTCATGTGGTTCTCAGAGAATGATGTCCAAATACCCTACCATGGTCCAGAAGGCCTTTCTCAACCTAGTTCTGACCAGCCCCTTCAGCTACTCTCTTACTATAACCAATACCATAACCAATTGATACTCAAGTGCTCTCCATCAGGCCACAACCTGGTTCCTGTACATAAGCTCTTCTTATAGCAAAAATGCACAATCCATTACCCACACACACCCAAATTTTACAAAGTCTGCTCAATTATTATTAAAGGCATACGATAACCTCTTCGATGAGGCTACAGCAGAGGAACACTCCCATGCATTTACTTTGTCTTTCCAAAAGTTTTTCTGGAGGCCCTACTATGTGATAGGCACTGGCATAAACAATCCTATAGCACTTGGTTCAAACTTGAATTATGATGTTTATAATGTTGTACTAAAAATATTTGTGTTTTTACCTCCTCCATCAGTCTGTGTTTCCTGTAGATAAGAACCATAATTTCTGGCCCAGCTCTCTGATTTTTCTGACTTCAGTCCAAGAGCGGCCCAAGATGCACGAAGACTCCCTCGAGGGCAGTTCACAGCTATAGCGGCCCCTGGATCAGACTACAAGGACTGATACTGAAATAAAGGCTGGAGCCCACATGGAGAATACAAATAGTAAACCGAAAAGTGAAGAAAGGTCAAAGCAGGTCTTCATCCCAGATAAGAAGGACACAGGTAAATGTGACAAACAGGGCATGGAAACTGGGTATGGAAAAAACTAAAGACTAATTTTGAACTAACATCATGAATTCAGCTCATCTGTGCGTGACTTGATGCACTTTGCTGGAACAGGCTCACAACCTTCAAAGGGCAAAACCACTCTAAATACACTACATTCATCTTTGTAACCATCCCACAACCTAACCCAGTACTAGGAATGGATGCTGCAAAGTGTGCTGGATTGCCACTTCTGCAAGCAATAATCAAACACGTACACATGCACACAATGCATTCATATGACCCAGAAGGTAAAACAAAGCCATGAGAAACACTAAACTTCAGAGCAGGATGACAGAAGAGATCTAGTCTAAAACTAGTGACTTGAGATTACTAACACCTAGCACACAGTACATATCAAAAGACGAATTTACTAATTCTACCATATACAAATCACTAAAGCCTGGACTGAAATATAAAATCAGGAGCCCTGGACATAAATTGTCTGTTATATGGACTGAGCATCACAGAAAACCATTCCATAGCAAGGAAAAGGGAAAAAAAAAAAAGGCAGCCAAGCAAAGAGAAGCAGAGATGAAAAGATGCAGAATAACATGCCTGGGTTCTTGAAGGCTTTCCAGTCCCTAGTTTCCAATCCTTTCCCAAGTCACAAGACACACACCCGCCCTTCAGTTCTGACAGACACCCTGAATCCTTTTAATATATTCTTTGCTTAAGCTAGCTCCAAGCTGGTTTCTGTTACCTGACAACAGTAATACCACAAGTACTTTGCCTCCGCTGCCTTAATCACATCCAAGCACCATATTGCCAAAAACATCTACTCCTTTTATAGCTCCTATTTCATTTCTTACTCTTCTTTCCAACCAATTTATTCTATTAATATCTACTGATCACCTGCTTCATGCCAAACACTGCTAGGACCTGGAAACAGAGTCCCTGCACTCAAGTTCACAATCGGCATAAGGACTTCTTTCAAACCACAGTCCTTGACCAATTTGTAAAATCAATTTAGTCAGTCCCAAGAAGCACTTTTTAAAAATTTGAACATAAGAGAATAAAGACAGAAATAAAAGGTAAGGTTAAATATTGTTTTCTACAACTTTTGCTCCAGTTACATGTATGTTGGTACTGGATAACAATGCAGTATGTATTTCTTACTGTGAGCCATGAACAAACAATTTTAAAACGACCAATGGAAACCAATTTGACAATAAATTTCATATATTGAAAAAAAAAAAAAACGACCAATGGGTCCCTATTTCCTAATAACCTCAACAAACTCCAAGGAAGAGGGCAGACAAAAGTTGTGCCTTAGAGAATCCATTAATGCTTTAAATAATAATAAATAATTTTAATTGGCATATCCTTAGTTTGTGTTGATTTTACATGCTTGAAAACAGTTATCGGTTTGCCTCAAGTAGATTAAACATTCCTTCTTGTTTAGTTTTAATTAGCTAAGCAAATCCTTTTCTCTTTGCTTTAAACAGTACAGAGAAAGTTCACATCAGCATGTCAGAATTATTATAAACTCTTAATTAGCTAAGTATAAATTTAGTAAACTTCTGCCATACTTACAATGAATGCTGACCAAGCAAAACCCAATCATCATCAGGGTAACTATTCAGCTACAAGAAATGACAAGTTAGCCTGGAAAAAAAGGGACCATGAGCAGAAGACAGCTATGTTAAAATATTATTAAAGGCATATAAGGACTCTAAAGCATTTAAAGTAACTTCTGAAAAACATTAGTTGAAGAGAATGTGAGAATAATACATCAAATAAGCCTTGGCCGTATTCTCATATGTCTTCTATTTTCCAAGTCTCTTGAGCCTAAGAATCTGAGTTCATTTCAAGGAAAATGAATTAAAACATGTTTATTCTCTATTGGCTGCCAATCTTTATCAGATAGAACTTATGGTACATTAGTCCACAAGAATATTTACTGAACACCCAGTATATGTTGCTCTAGGAATTACACAGAATGCCATAAATGACATGGAATGTCATGAAATACTGACATGTTAAAATCCATCATAAATGTTTAGGACAACTTTAGTGGCAGAAAATAATCACATCATAAGAATGTTCCCACAGAAAAACAAAAACCTATCATACAAAGTATGGAAGTCTATTTTCATGTTTTTCAAAAACATATACATATACATGCCACTTATTCATCCATTTGGTTACAAAGAAGTATGTAACTGAAGGTGAAGAAAAATATGTGTAAAAAATTGAAATTGAGGGGCCCCAGGGTGGCCCAGTCAATTAAGTGCCCAATTCTTAATTTCAGCTCAGGTCCTGATCTCACGGTTCATGGGTTCAAGCCCTATGTCTGGATCCCCGCTGACAGCACGGAGACTGCTTGGGATTCTCTCCCTCCCTTTCTCTCTCTGCCCCTCCCTCGTGTTCATGTTCTCTCTCTCTCTCTCAAAATAAATAAAGAAACTTAAAAAAGAAATTGAAATTGATAAAACGTACTCATATTTTTTTTCTGCCACAAGGAAAGTACTGCCATTACCTGATTTTCACAGTGGCACATACTTCTAGCTTCACAGAACATCCATGTCCATTCTTGACATCTGAATGAATGAGCATTCATTCTCATTTAGTCTAAATTAATTGCAGGTCTGACTAATTCTAGGTACATAAAGATGAAGGCAGTCACAATTTAGAAAAAGCAAACACATAAACCTAACTATACTTTAATTCACAAAGTACAACAGAGAAGAATATCTCATATGGTGTGGTGGGGAGGGAAAGGAAGGCTTTTCCACGAAAGAAGTGAATTTAAAACAAAGGGGAGGAGGCACCCAGGTAAGGTATGTGTGGAGACGCAGGGAGGCCTGGTATTCTGAGCCCAGCCAAGAGGAAAAGAATCAGCCTGCTGGGCGTGCAGCAGGGCAGGAGAACCACCTCCAAGCAATCTGGTTATAGCTGAAACAAGTTCAGAGCAGAGACAAGATAAGCCTGGAGTTAAAGAAACGGTCAGATTTGGGGCGCCTGGGTAGCTCAGGGGGTTCACTGTCCGACTTCGGCTCAGGTCATGATCTCGCTGTTCGTGAGTTTGAGCCCCGTGTCGGGCTCTGTGCTGACAGCTCAGAGCCTGGAGCCTGCTTTGGATTCTGTGTCTCCCCCTCTCTCTCTCTGCCCCTCTCCCACTCATGCGTGCTCTCTCTCTCTCTCTCTCTCTGTCTCAAAAATAAACATTTAAAAAAATTTTTTTAAGGGTCAGACTTTATGACCCTTTTTGGACTTCATAAGAAATCAGGATCCAGAGAAATTTCCAAAAGCTCATTCTGATGGCTGGCAGAGGATGGATTGGTGCATAAGAAATCAGGAGGGAGTAAAGTCACTTGTCAGAGTTGCTGCATGGGGTGGCACCCAGGTGAGATAATGAAGGCTGGAACTGACAGTGGGAGGAGGCAGGAAAGAAGGAGAACTCGAGATAAACTTAGTAATAGAGAGTAAAGTTAGCCAGGCTTGCTGACTGACTGGAAAGAGAGGAGAGAAAAAGTCAAGAGGTGGTTCAAGATGAGGCAAGGAGGGATACATAGGCACAGTAAGGATTTTAAGCCCTGAACTACAAACAATAGCTAAGAGGGCAGTAAGAATGGGTACCAGGTGATGAGTCAGGAAACTATGGCAGAAATTTAGACAAGAGGCTATGGGATGATGGAACAATGGTTCTGACTAGGGTGATGCCAGTGGTGATAGTGAAATAAACATATACTTGAGAAATATTTCGTCGCTAAAATCAATGGGATTTGCTGTCCATCAGGTTGATAGGGCAGGAAGGAGAGACGACGTCAAGAATGCCCCCCCAGATTTCTCATAAAGGCAAAACAGTGGTACCAATCACTGAAAGAAAGTGGAAGAAGCATATTTAAGAAAGTTTGAGAATATACAGTGTTTTAAACATGTTGAATTTCAAGCACCTCTGAAATATCCAAGTAGAAATATCAAGTAGACAGCTGAATATAAAGGGCCGGAATTCAAAAGAGTGGCCTCTTCACACTGAAAATACAGTTGGGGGAATTATGTGTATATAATCAACTGTAACCATGCCTGAAATCCAGAGGAAGAGGAAGAATATGGACCGAAAAGATGGGCTACAAACAGGCACTGAAAAGGTCTAAACTTCTAACCTTTGGATGCGAGGTGAGGGTAACCCTACCAAGGAAACCAAAATGGCATCTTCACTTGTAAAAAAAAAAAAACCTTTTGAGAAATTTAATTGTGAAGGAAAGGAGATAAAACAATACACAGCCTTAAAAGGAGATGTATAAGGTAAGGAGCTGCTGTTTTACTTGTTTCTGATGGAAGACAATGGAGAGACAGGTTAAAGATAAAAGAGGGGACACTCAATCGCATAAATTCCAAGACGGTTGACATATAGCATCCAGCAGCCCCACAGAGGGATCAGCCCCTCCTCTCCAAGAAGGTGTCTGTTCAAACAACAGTTTGTGTGACTCTACGGTGGCGGCTGAGGAAGTGACCCTGGAACCACACAGTTTCCTCCAGATTCTCACAGTTCTTCCAGCCTGTTGCCATTGAGGTACAAATGGTCCTCTGTGGCCTTTTTTTTTCAGGGATCTGTGAATGTTTATTTATCAATAGTAATATCTTACTTGGTGCTGTATGTGAAAGCAAAGAAAGACAATGGTTGTGTCATACAATCTTTTTTTAGCTTGATGGAGGGCATCTGAGACTGTCACTTACTATATCTTCTTGCTTTAGGAAGTAAATTCCTCAAAAGTGAAGAGCACAAAACGCAGGGAGGGACAAAATATAAATAAAATGAAAGCCTCTCAACTAAACCTCTTATTTGGTTTTCCAGATGCTGTATCTTTCAAGATGGCAATAAGAAGAAAACAGAAAAATACCCTCAACAACAACAAAAAATCATCACATGGTACACCTTAAACTTACACGGTATGTCAGTTACGTATCCATAAAGTTGGGGAGAGGGGAATGCCCGGACACCAATTAAAGGTTTCTTGTCAAAATCTGTTTCATTAGACCCAATGGATATGACAGGAGATGGTCTTCTATCAAATAATTTGGATTCTCCATCTAATGACTTGAATCACTTTGGGAAAAATAGACTAATTCACAAATCTGGTACTAATGCACATGTAGGAAAAACTGTCAAGTGCTATCACCTGCAAATGACCAAAACCTGACAGCATCTACTTTTGAAACTATGCCAAAAACACTGCTAATAACCTTTCCCATTGCACAGGAAATCAATACTGATATTAAAACATAAGGAAAGAAGTTCAAAGTTGGGAAGAAGGGCTGGAAGAACACCTACTGCTAAAACAATGGGGAGCTGGTATCGCTCTATTATTTAGGACAAGACAGACACACAACACTGGACAAAACTGAGTTTTCATATATGATATTATGGCCCCTCTTTACCCTGACAAAAACTACACAATATGCCTTTTTTACATTTACATACAGTTAAGTTTTTGATATACAGTTCTATAATTTTTCATGAAATGCATAGATACAAAACAGTTCCATTATCCCCAAAATTCCCTTGTTGTACTCCTTTGCAGTCAACCCCTCTCTCCCGCCCTGCCCATGCCAAATGACCTTTTGGGACACTGTGCACACACTACTGGGGTCCACAATCACAGTCATTTGTCTTTGGCCATTAAGAGATGGTACCACAGAGATATATGATAGCCTTTTCGTCCTCTACCCAGGCCACTGCCTACCTACTGCCCATTCAGTGCCTTCACAGTCCACTACCAGAGCAAAAGACAACTTCTAGAATCACAGTATGACAAGTATATGCCAAAAAGAACAAAGAGTATTGTCATATGTGGTCAATTTCCTTGCCCAACCACTGAAGCAGCCTTTGCTGCTGGCCATCTGCTTTCCACCATCACCACATCGCCTATCTACTACCTCCCGAAAAGGTGAAGTCTCATCAACTACTTCTTTAATCTGGATCTTTTTACCTTTTTGACAATTTCTCTTGGTTGGAAAAAGCCTTAAATATTATAAATTTCACTATCTCCTAGTCCAGGTTTGGTGTTAGTTATATTAATAAAAGCTAAAGAAATTTACAAAAATGGCTGGCTCCAGATTGGGGAGGCAAGATACAGGATAAACCTGGAACATTTTCTTGTGCCAGAATGTAAGAAGGTGTTCCAAAAAATTAGGGAGGAAGATCAAAAAATGCAGGAGCCAACATGAAGGGGCTCCCATGAGTCAAATCTGTGACAATTTCAGCATCAAAACAAACAGAACAATAATGGATTGTAACCCACTGAATAAAATAGGTGGTTTATTATTTCTAAATTATCAGTATGAGTCCATACCAATAAAAATTAGATAAATGAGAAGGGGGGACTCCTCCTTTGAAGGAAATAAACACTAATAAATGTGGGGAGTGAAGAAGTTAGAAAACTTATTATTTTACAACCATCACAGTAAATACTGGTTCAGGCAAAAACCAATCATAAGCAGATGCTAAATAAGGGGGGGGGGGGATGATGAGGATTTGATGTTTTCACTGTCTCAAAGTGTCTACCCACAGACTGGCTTGTTAGTTACAAGGGGAAAAACTGTAACTACTCATCCCAGACAGTACCCTAACCAGATGATGAAAATTTCACCAATGAGGAACACAGGGACATTGTGTGCCTCCTGATGTGACATCCTGAAAAGGAGCATCACTTATGCAGTACTCTGGCTGGGAATGAACAATCCAAGTCTCATCACCAGAAAACATCAGACAAATCCTAGTCTAGGAACAACTTATAAAATAACTGATTTGCATTCTTCAAAACTACTGACATCAGAAAAATATTAACGTCATAACAGACTAAGAAAGGCTAAGGGACTATTCCAGATTAAAGGAGACTAAAGCGTCATGGCAGCTGCATGAAACATGGGATCCTAGAATGGATGCTGGACTGAAAGGAAAAAATGCAACAACGGACATATTTGGAACCAGTGGCAAAACTGGAAATATGGAAGAGATACAAGTATTGTGTGAATGTTAAATTTCTTGGATTTGATGAAGCATACAGTGGTTATAGAAGAGAATATCCTTGTTCTCAGGGAACACACACTGAAGTATTAAGTAAAGGGACATTATATATGCAAATGACTCTCAATGGTTTAGAAAAAAAAACTGTGTATGTTTGCAGATAAAGAAAAATAAATACAGGGGCACCTGGGTGGCTCGGTCATTTAGGCGTCTGAATTCAGCTTTGGTCATATCTTGTAGTTCCTGAGTTTGAGCCCTGCGTCAGGCTCTGTACTAACAGCTCAGAGCCTGAAGTTTGCTTCAGATTCTGTGTCTCCCTCTCTCTCTCTGTTCCTCTCCCTTGACTTCTCAAAAATAAACATTAAAAAAAAAATTTTTAAGAAAAATAAATACATATAAAGCTAATGTGGCAAAATGTTAAAATTTGCTGAATTTGGGTAGAGGGTATATGAGAGTTCTCGGTACTATTCCTTCAACTTGTCTATAATTTTGAAATTATTCCAAACTAAAGCTTTTTTAAGTGCTTTGCCTAACTTTAAAACATTTTTAAAATAAGAATACATTTTAAAAAATAAGAATGCATTTACACTTCATCTATAATTTTAAACATAATTAGCAAGCTAACAAAAGATACTTTCCAAAAGATACTTTCCAAAGGAAAAGATCTAAAAATCGACGTGATATAAAGCAGAGATAAATATTTTATGAGAGGATTAAAGCTCCAGCTAGCACAGCAATTATGCACTGGTGCTCAGCTTATTGTTTCAGTTGGATTTCATTTTGGGCTCATCAGGGATCCCCCCGAGTAAGATTAAAACACTTTATCTCTTATCTATAAATAGATCATTACATTTGAATACAAAATTCTATAAAAATGTAGGAAGACTATTCCTAAGTCAACGAGGTTAAGAACAGCACAGGCACCAAACTATCTCCTAATCTCATTAGCCTCTAAAAGCTAATTAGCAGGAAGCACAATTCAAATACTGAAAGTGGAGGACATTCATTCAGACCAATCGGGAACAAAAACCTAAAGAAGGTGTTACTTATGGTGTCTTCTGCTATGAATAATTCTATTTCAAAAAATGTAAGCATTCGACTGAAATACTTGATTTTAGTCTTCTAATGAATCCTGATGTTGTTTCAGTAATAAAAATATGGGAAGGATACAAACTAAAGGTTAATTACTGAACACAAGCCACAAAGGGCCTCAAAAACAAAAAAAAAAACAAAAAAAAATAAAAAAACAAAAAAAACCACTCACCACATTTCTACAAACACACTCACCTGGCACCCATACAGAAAGTGCCACAGGAGCACCTGGGCAGCTCAGCAGTTGAGTATCCCACTTCGGCTCAGGTCACGATCTCACGGTTCATGGGTTCGAGCCCCACATCGGGCTCTCTGCTGTCAACACAGAGCCCACTTCAGATTTTCTGTCCCCCTACGCTCTCTGCCCTCCCCCACTTGGGCTCTTTCTCAAAAATAAATAAACATTAAAAAAAAAAACAGTGCCATATGTAAAAACAATAATCAGATGCTTTCGACCTCGTCAAAAAGGGCCCAGAAAAGTGACAAGCAGCCTTTTCTGCAATTTAATGAGTGGGCATTCGTCCATAATAGACCGAAGCACATTTTGGTTTTAAATTTTTAATCAAAGAATATATAGCATATGGTTAAAAAGTCAAAGAGTACAAAAAGACTCCCTTGCCTTGCTCCCCCAAAGGTAATCATATTTTAACCATTTCATTTTGAGAAGGTAGTTGCTATCCTTGATTTTCTAAATGATAATACACTTTTAAAACTATTTCTTCATTCTTCACCTTTAGATATTATGAGACATTATCTGTTAGGACGTGACGCTAGAGCCACCTTCTGCTTCCCAAGAATGCCCTTCTCCCTTTCTCTCGACATATATCACTAATTTTATGTTATTATGTTGGTTACCTACAAAATATACCTCCGTTTCATTTTTTGTTCTATCAACTGCAAAAGATCTTGACTCCTTAACAAACTAAGGCTGTCAGAACCTGTTCCTGTTCTTCTACATGTCTTCCCAACTTCTGTCAGCTGTACCTTTTTTTTTTTTTTTACATTGTCACGAGTTAAAATTCATTACATAGCCATAGTAAGTTTTACATGCAATGTCTGTAGAAAAAGTTCTTAGAGTGCAATGTGCATCAGAAGCACCTGGAGAACTTGTTAAAATACAGACTAACAGGCCTCACCCAGTGAGTTTTTGATTATGTCTGGGGTGTGGCCTGAGACTCTGCATTTCTAACAAGTTCTCAGGTAATGCGGACACTACCGGTCTGTGAATCTAACGTGGAGAACACCGCTCACCAGAGGATCAGACAGTACGTCAGTTAAGATTACATTTCATTCCCTATGGTGGTAATGTCAAGATCCTTCTGCCACTCAAAAAAGAATGGTCCTAGTGCCACAATGAAATGCAGTCTTTCTGCCTATTACCAATTGCTCCAAAGCACACTACACGTTTTGATTCATACTTAGATCACAATTAATTGCATTATTTCCCCCTTGGAATTTGTTTTCCTCTATGCTTTGTGTGTAGTGTGTGTGTGTGTGTGTGTGTGCGCGCGCGCACGCTTTTTACTCATTCTGTCTATACCTTAAATTAGGAAAATAATGGCCTTCTCTCCTAATTTGAACCAAATGCATGTTGCAAACAGTCATTGTGGGATTTCATTGCACCACAGAGAGGTTTTAGTGTTTCCTGTATATTTAAGAGTCATCAGTTTATAGGCAATGTATTAAGAGATAGCCATGGGTTATCATTAGGGCATACACTTGGTAATAGATCTGTCTCAGGCTCTTTACCTTCTGATGTCACAGAATGACAAGGAAAACTTGCCGAAGAGATATACAAACTTACTTATAATTGACTCTCACCTGTCCTTAACCCAAAAGGAGAAGAAAGGATGGATCCTCATCAGAAGGAATGTCCCGCAGTGTCACATAACCAGTAAAAGGCAGCACATGAAGGGAAGGGAAGCCTGTCTCAGCAGTCTGTGACACAAGGCTCTTTTGGTCAGATAAGAAACAAATCTTCGGCACAGTGAGGAGATCCTAACAGATGAGCAAATACCCAAGTACTCTGGAAAAAATGCTCGCTCAGAATTTCCAGCTGCTATCAAATGTGTCCAGAACCTTCTCTCTCCAGGACCCCTTACAACTCATCTAAAGTTCAAACCAACACCTAGAATACCATAAGCAAACTGCTCACAGTTTTAGAACTATATTCTAATTTGGTCAGTCACCTGGTGATCACCTTAAGGGAGTCTCATATCATACTTAAAGCCAAGAAAAATGGACCTAGAAGGATTGCCTCCACTATGGAAGGTATTTAAATGCATGACACTAGATGAGCTCACCTATGAAAAGAGCACCCAGAGACAAGAAGATCCAAGACAGTCCCCTGAGACACTCCATATTTCATGGGCAGGTAGAAGAGGCAGAAGCAGCAAAAGAGACTAGGAAGACAGGGAGGTAAGAGGGAAACTAAGAAGGTGCAGTGTCACATGCAAGTCAAGAGAAGTAGGTGTTTCAAGAATAAGGGTGACATTAACCATCAGGGAAATGCAAATCAAAACCACAAGGAAATACACTTCTAACCCCCTATGGTGAAAATAAATGTTGGTGGGGCGCCTGGGTGGCACAGTCGGTTAAGCGTCCGACTTCAGCCAGGTCACGATCTCACGGTCCGTGAGTTCGAGCCCCACGTCGGGCTCTGGGCTGATGGCTCAGAGCCTGGAGCCTGTTTCCGATTCTGTGTCTCCCTCTCTCTCTGCCCCTCCCCCGTTCATGCTCTGTCTCTCTCTGTCCCAAAAAAAATAAACGTTGAAAAAAAAAATTAAAAAAAAAAAAGAAAAGAAAAGAAATGTTGGTGAGGATATGGAGAAATTGCAACTCTTGCACATGTTGGTGGGAATGTAAAATAGCACAACCGCTTTCAAAAACAATCTGGCAGTTCCTCAAATGATTAAACATAGAATTACTATATGATTCAGAAATTCCAGCCCTAGATACATGCCCAAGAAAAATGAAAATATATATCCACTCAAAAACTTGTCCATGAACATTCACAGCAGCTTTACATACAATAACTAACAGGTGGAAACAACCAGCATCCATCACTAGATGAATGAATTAACAAATGTGGTATATGCATAAATGGAATGTTATTCACCCATAAAAAGGAATGGAATTGATACATGATACCTGATACATAGATAAATCTTAAAAACATTATACTAAGTGAAAGAAGATGTCCAGACGATACAAAAGAAAAGTCTGTCCAAAGTTTTCCCTTTCCATAGACATTATGTGCCACGTGATAGAACATAAAACCTCCTATGAAATATTCTTGCAAAATACTGAACCTGACACTGATCAAGCCTAGATCCAACTACCAATTTATAATTTACAGGGAAGGAGGAACATGTTAAATAACAGCATGGAGATATAATCAGAAAAATCCAGATTTGGGGAAACTCTAAAGGCAGAAAGAAAGAAAGAAAGAAAGAAGGAAAGAAGGAAAGAAGGAAAGAAGGAAAGAAAGAAAGAAAGAAAGAAAGAAAGGAAGGAAAGAAAAAGAAAGAAAGAAAGAAAGAAAGAAAGAAAGAAAGAAGAAAAGAGAGAAAAGAAAAGAAAGAAAAGAAAAAGATACAGAATGAATCAACAAAGTTAAAAACAAGTATTAAGAGGGGGTGGTTGCACAACACTGTTAATGTACTAAATGCCACAGAAACATTCAAATAAAATGGTTAATTTTGTGTTGTGTAAATTTCACCTGGCAAAAAAAAAAGTTAAAAAAAAGTATCAACAAATTACAATGTATTCCTTATTTGATCAAACAAACAATGAGATAAATGAATAAATTTAAATACTTAATGTTTAGCCATATTAAAAAATTATTGTTAATTACTTTAGTTATAACAAGATTTTGATTATTCTTTAAAAGAGTCCTAGGAAGAGAGTAGTCCAGTCACAAAAGGAAACTACTCATGAATAACAGCTGCATGAACGAGCAGCTTATTCTGAACAACCTCTCCAGTATCATTTCCACAGAAGCGAGGCAGTCTTGGTAAACTTTTCCATTCCACTGAAGTGTGCAACTCTAACCCTACCTGCTCGCCTCCTGATGCCACAAAAGGAGGTCAGTCAGCATGAATTCCCAAAATAGCTCCCTTCTGCCTCCAGACTTCACCCGTATCTTCACCAACCCTGACCTCTTCCAAACAATCTAACGTGCCCTCACCAATCAATCTACGAAACTGCTTCCCCACACATCACTAACAGCCCCTGGATTTTGCAATCCGAAACAGTAATCAGTCTCTTTTCTTATTCTCACTCTATCTGACTTCTCTAAAGGATTTACACACTGTAAACCACTCCTCCTTGTTGAAACGATCTTCTCTTGGCATCTATGACCATCTCCTTATTTTCTGCTTCCTTCTCACTGTCTCTCTTCCTCCACTACCCTGTAGCCGTACAATGCTCCCTTACACTTGGTCCCCACACCTAATCTCTTCGCACCCTCAGGTCTCCCCTGGGCCATGTCATCCATGCCCATGACTAGCACAGTACCTGGAACACTGCTCAGCAAATGTTTGTTGAAATAAACACACCCATGCAGGCAACGTAGAGTTGGCAAAAGAAGGCAAAGAGACCAAACATGGAAACAGCAGCAGAAAGCAGATCTATTCAATGACAGACACTCTAGTAAAAACACACAGAGGAACGAAAGGGGAAAGAGACACCAAAATCCAAAGAACTATCTTTCCTTGCAAAGAGCCTAGTCATATACTGGTCTTTACAAGAAATGAATGCAGACAAAGGATCACTTCAATTGACGAACATATTCTTCAGTATAGCATGTTTTCTCCCATGACATCACTGAGTTCAGATGCCTTATCATGCACCAGTGACGCTGCTCAGCTTAAAGCTACTGTGTATCAGCCTTCATCTCTCAATTCCTGTGCCCTGCATGCTTTAAACATCTCAAACCTTTCTCAGACGAAGAGAATTTAATAAGTTTAAATTTAGTAATTTAAGCCCTTGTCAAAATTATAGGAGGGCTATGAAATTGACTAATTTTAGGTCATGTTTTTATCCAATCACCAACTCTAACTAGTTCATTAAATAATACTCTAGCTGCCTGATAATCATTAGGACTTCTCATAGATTAAATTACTTAAATCTCACACATTTTCCATTTAAACCAACCTAAAAGCATTTGCTGAAGAACTACTTTGTGAAAAGCATTGTTTCTAAGCTTAACACTTCCATATAACTCCAGGTAATGAAGGTATTAAGAGTCATTTTAAACTAATCAATTATCGTTCATTTAGGTTGGTTATTATTCTTCCCCAGTTGGATCAGAGCCTCCTTCTATAACATATACATCCCTGAATACTCCAATATCCAGTAATCACACAGATCCTTGAACTGTGTATCATCTATACCACAAGAATTAAGGGTATGGTAGATGAGGGAGAAGGAAAAATAAGAGATGATACCCAGGGTTATAGCTTGAGCAGGTAAGATAAGAAAAGAGGCGGCGGTATTGGTTTGAGGAAAAAATAAGGAATTGAATTTCAGAGGGACTTTTAGGTGTCTATGAGCCATCCAAGAAGAGGTGACCAATAGATTACCTGAGATATGAGTCTAGAACTCAGTGGAGGCACATGGAATTCAGACAAAGATGTAAACATCACTTATTCATAATAGCCAAAATGTGGAAACCCAAATACCCACCAAATGGATAAATACAGTATATCTATGAGATATAAATTATTCACCTATAAAAAGGAATGACATGATGACATGTGATACAATAAGGATACACAATGAAAAAATTACCTAAGTGAAAGAAGCCAGACACAAAAAGCTGCATACTATCTAATTCCATTTATACTGAATGTCTATAATTGGCAAATCCATGAAGAGAGGATATACACTACTCGTTGCAGGGGAGGTTGGGAGTGGCTCCTAATGGCTACAGGGTCTCTTTTTCAGGCGCTCAATATGTTCTAGAATTAGAGAGTGGTGATGGTTACACAAAAAGAAAAAAGTCATGGGTAACTGCCCCTATATGGAGCAACCCTTCTGCCAAAAACAACTTACAAATTCTGAGCAAAATATAAAAAGCAACTATGCAAAGGCACTGGAGAACAACAGAAAACAGAAAGAAACTCATAGGAGAAGGCAGGAGTGTGAGAAGGCAGGGAACAGGGGTTACAGTTGAATAAGGGAATGGCACTGGAAGAAACTCCGGGCAGGCTGGTGGGGTGGGTGGCTGGGTAGTTGGCTGGGTAGTTGGTCAGATCGCTGGTATGAATGACTTTTATTCTGAAGGCAGGCCCTAGTTTGTGCCATATGGGACAGCTGAAAATAGGATAGAAACAGTGTTACTGGCTTAAAGAACCAGAGTTTGGGGGCAACCACAACCAGTAGAAAATGAAGGGGGGGACATAAAAGGAGAGACCCAGAGAGAGTGTGCCCCAAATTCTAAGTATCAACTATACCCAAATTTTTGGCTGAACCCCAAACTACACATGAATAGGACAAGTTACAAGCAACCCAATAAAGGTAAAAGAACTGAACAGATTTCAGCTGCTGCCCACTGAAGAGGGGAGTTTAGAACTTCAATACAGCATTACAACTATGATCAAAGATGTAAAAAAATTGAGAGTTACAAAATAGGGATGATATGTGAAGCCTTAAGGATATATGAGATGCCCAGGACCCTTACTTATATAATAAGTAGAAAAGGGCTTCTTATTATATTCTATATGCAGCTGAAAATGGCCTACTAGCAGGCGAAAGGTATTAAGAAAGATTCTGAGGCCAATTCCAAAATACCAGAGATCAGTCAAGCTTGCTCTGAGAAAAAGGAGTCGTAGCATGTATGGCATGCATTTGACATCTGTGGTCTACAAGTTCAAAATCATGATTTCTCTACACTCAGTGAAGCTCATGCAGATTCCTATACACAGTGGGTTCACTCTTCTTTGATGACATATCTACACATGTATGTTTTAATGCTCCCGCTTTCTGCTCTAAGATAAATACCAACTTATGGAACAGGACAGAATACACTTTTTAGGTTTACTTCTCCCAAGCCCAAATATAGTGCATGTAGTTTTCTTGGGCCATTTCCTCTGTTAAAATATGCACACACACAAAGAGAGACAGACATAGATATACAGATGCATATCCGTGTGTACCTAAGTGCCACCATATGCATGTGCCTGCTTGATAAGGCTGGCTACAGTGAAAACAGAAATGTACAAATTCAAGCTAATGTTTGCCGGAATAGCTGACAAAACTGGATGTGTAACTGAATGTACAGATTGAGCCACTCCCTTTAAAGATTTTCTATACTTTGTACAGTGTGATTACCACTAAAGAGCCGTACAAGAATTTCTACTTGAGGGGTGCCTCGGTGGCTTAGTTGGTTAAGCATCTGACTTTGGCTCAGGTCATAGTCTCACAGTTCATGGGTTCAAGCCCCACATCAGGCTCTGTGCTGACAGCTCAGAGCCTAGGGCATGCTTCAGATTCTGTGTCTCCCTCTGTCTCTCTGTCCCTCCCCCACTCATATCTCTCTCTCTTTCTCGCTCGCAAAAATAAACAAACATTAAAAACATTTACAAAAAAAAAGAATTTCTAGTTGATCTGGTGTTCTCTGATAAATCTTTTTCATTCCCTTATTTAGTATGTATGTTAATTTTTTACTTAATCTTTTCACATGACTTAAGTTCCAACATTACGGAAAACGAGTAAACCGAATCTAATGTGTTTTACATTTTGGAGATAAGTACTATATTAGCAGTTTGGGTCTAGAATATATTTAAAGTAAATCTGATTTATTATGGTATTATTTGTTATTTTGTTGTTGTCATTTTAACTGGGAAAAGTTGGCTCCTTATTACTTTTGCCAATGGGTATTCTGTTCATCTCAGAGAAGAAATGTCTTTTACAACTAGCTCTGTAAATTACTGCTGTAGGCTTATTTCAGAACCATTTTTCTAAAAAACACTGTTTTACAAGTTCAGTTGCTTCTAGCTAGGAATATTACTGACTTTCTAATAGGCCTTGTAGAGTCTGAAAAACATGTTTTCTGTACTGAAATTGTCCCCCTCCTGTTGAAGACGGACACTAATGCATTGGCAATCAAAAGCCATTTATGACTTACATGACTGGTGAAATTGGGAAGCTGGATACACATGCCTCAATCCCTTTACAGTTCTTTTTGGGGGCAACTCCCTCGTACCATAACTTTTAGAGCAGGTTCTGCCTCTCGAAGGAAAGCCTGTGCTTGTCCAGCATTGCCAAGAGACTAAGTATGTCTCTGTTACCCAAACCTGTATGTTGCTGTACATCAAAGCCAGGTTTTCCAAATGTTCTATCACTAATAAGGCTGAAGTTTCCAACTATAAAACAAAACAAAACAAAACAAAACAAAACAAATCTGTAGGGCCACTGAACTTAGGGTGAACTCCAATTCACTACCTTGGGCCTACCAAAAGTTACTGAGGACTGGGGCACCCAGGGGGCTCAGTCGGTTAAGCATCCAACTCTCAGTGTCAGCTCAGGTTGTGATCTCACAGTTCATGGGTTTGAGCCCCATGTCAGGCTCCATAATGACACCACGGAGCCTGCTTTGGATTCTCTCTCTCCCTCTCTCCCTGCCCCTCCCTGGCTCTTTTTCTCTCTCTCAAAATAAATAATAAAACTTTAATAAAAAGTTACTGGACTTATTTTTAACCTAATCCTATATATAACTAATCATAATTAACACCTAAATAAATTAACTGGAACAGATCACAAAAATATTCTAATTCTACATTAGGGTGCTTTCAGCTTTTACTTAAACTTTGAAGGCTGTAGTTTGCCCCCACAGATAAGAAAGAAATTTGTTTTACACAGTTCAGGAGTAAGGAGGCTTACCTACTCTTTTTAAAAACTCACACTAAACAAGTTTTTAAGCTTATTTATATATGGGGGGGGGGGGGGCAGAGAGAGGGAAAGAGAGAATCCCAAGGAGGCTCCATGCTGTCAGCACAGAGCCCAACGCAGGGCTTGATCCCACGAACCATGAGATCATGACCGGAGCCAAAACCAAGAGTCAGACACTTAACCGACTGAGCCACCTAGGCAGCCCCCATACTAAACAGTTATTAACAGCAAAACTTAATTCTTTGTGTAGAATTACAAGACATAAGCACTGGGATTTTCTTTTTTTAAGCTTTAATATGCGTAGAGGAGTTCAACATTTACGGCACAGGTCAGCAACTCTTCGAGGTAGATGGAGGGAAAAAGGGAGTCGAGGAGAGGCAACAAGGGGGTGTTATCTGCAGGTCCTTCTCCCCTTCCTTCCATATCTCCCTCTTCTCCTTTCTCCCATCCTTCCAGAAAAGCACGACTGCATGAGGCAATTCTGTCAGGTACTGTGAGAGGGAAGCTGCTGAGCCTTAGAGCCAGGACTGGTAGGAGAGAAGCAAGGAAGCTGGTCCTGTTTGTGCTATCAGGATAATTAAGGTGCTGCCTTTGGTACTTTGGCAAAGAAAATCAAATTGTCACCTCAACCTTATAGAGATTTATGGTACATTAAAAGTTTTAACTGTAAAGCAACAAGTTAAATCTATTTTATTCATGCTCACAAAAGTTATGTTACCTAGATTTCGCTTTGTTATTCTATGACAAGAAATACAGAAATAGGATATAGAAAGGTAAATACTAGCATGTGATCCTAAGCTCTTTTTTTAAAAACTTTACCTAGGGGCACCTGGGTGGCTCAGTCGGTTAAGGGTCCAATTTCGGCTCAGGTCATAATCTCACACAGTTCATGGGTTCAAGCCCTGTGTTGTGCTCTGTGCTGACAGCTCAGAGCCTGGAGCCTGCTTCAGATTCTGTCTCTGTCTCTCTCTGCCCCTCCTCTGCTTGCACTCTGTCTCTCTCTGTGTCTCAAAAATAAATAAAATTTAAAAAAAAATTTGTTTTAACTTTACCTATAAGTGAATAATAGAGTGCATGCTAATGAATATGGGTATTTTATCCTGTAATTATACATCTACTATATACAGTGTACCCTACATCTTAAAAATATCTTGTTAATTCTAATAGAGCACTTCCTATTAACTACACTCCTCTAGACATTGCACACTATGCCATTTTTATCCCTGTTTTACAGATCAGGAAACAGACACAGGATGTTAAATAACACCCAATGTCACAAAGCTAGAAAGTATCAGAATCAGGGGCACCTGGGTGGCTCAGTCAGTTAAGCGTCCAACTTCGGCTCAGGTCATGATCTCATGGTTCATGAGTTCAAGCCCCACATTGGGCTCTGTGCTGACAGCTCAGAGCCTGGAGCCTGTTTCGGATTCTGTGTCTCCCTCTCTCTCTGCCCCTCCCCTGCTCCTGCTCTCTCTGTCTCTCAAAATAAACAAATGTTAAAAAAAAAAAAAAAAAGGAATCAGAATCAGGAACTCTGGTAGTCTAGCTCCACAGCTCATATTCAATCCTTATACTCAACTGGTGCTTCTCGGACTTTAATATGTACACAAGGTACAGGTACATAAGGTAGAGACCTTATCAAAATGTACACTCTGATTAAGATGCTTTAGGGTTGGGCCTGAGATTTTACATTTCCAGAAAATGTCTATTTATACTAATGCTGCTGGTCCACTGACCACACTTTAGTAATATGATTCTAAGCCACTCTGATGCCCAACTAAGCACTAAGAAAAGGGTGCCATTTAACTTAGGACCTAGTGACCTAAGCAAAAAGGCATTTATATCCTAAATTCAAGTCCTGAACCAGGCTATGTGAAGAGTTTCAATTTACAATGAGGTTCAAGACCCACCTAAAATCCACTTGATTTTTGCAATGTCTTTTTTTCCACTCTTAGGATAAAAACCCATTTCCTCCTATTCCAATGCAAATATACAATACAAAAATAACTCTTTCTTTGCAAGGGGGGGGGGCGCCCATAACAAGCATTTCAACTTGGCATTGCCTGAACATTACATGTAAAAACAGACACATCATTAAGACACAAAACTCTTGACTATTCAATTCTCAAATATGCCACAAAAAGCTGCAAACGACAGCTTGTCTCTGGATTACTCCAACTCAGCAACTTTTTAAAGGAGGGATTACAAAAAGAAATCGTTCCAACTAGTCATGTTTCTCTATTAAAAACAACATGCTTCAGACTCTTACATTTGCAGACATCTCTGATGTGAACTGAAACCGATTTACTTGTTTGACTCTACACCAACATTAAAATATGGTTAATCTGTAATATACTTAAACCTAATTTCTCTTTGTCAAAATCAAACTGTTTCTAAAAATTATCTTGTAGTCTCTTTTAAGGACTATTCAGAGTTTTCTCTGTTTAAGCATTCTGTTTTCCCTTCTTATATGATACCTGGATAAAGTAATCAAGGAGTTTATTAGATTTTGAAATTAAAATTTAGTCTGACCAAATTAACTGTAATAGCTTTCTCCAACAAGTATCAGACTTTCTAAAAAAAAAAAAATTCCGTTAACATGATTCTAATACTCTTTATGAAACATGGAGAACCCCCTGAAAAAAAACGGCAGAGGGAACTCTTATTTATTGCACACCTGCCAAAAAGTAGGCAGAAAGTTAGCAATTAGGCAGACCTGGGTTTACATTCCCCTTGAGTGACTATGTGATCTATGGGCAAGTTTACTTAAACCTACGTCATGACTCTTTGTTTTGTATACAGTAAACATCAATTACATAGTTGTTATTGCAACAGATATTTTTATAAAATCCTTTTTATAAAAGAGAAAATGAAAACTCATGCAATTTATACAACTTGCTGAAGGAAACATAATAACTCAAAAAGCTGGAATAAGTCCAGCCCTATCTGACTCCAAAGCCCAGGATTTCTCTTCTGACCCATATACTACATTTCTAACGTGTAGTTATTGATTGCTTTAGCTGAGATCACTAGTGCTTTTCACACACTAAGAGTGGATCTTTAAAAAAGCCTATACCTATACTATAGCACCAATGCCATCTATATCTACACTATTGGTACTAAGACAACCAATTATTAAATATCAAGTAGCTGGAGGAAAAAAACCCGTAAAAGTCAATCTCAAGTAACCTAATACATACTTATGTAACTAAGAACAAAGATGACTGGGAAAATTAGCTACTGAGGCCCTCCCTCTTTTTCATTCTAACAAAAACCTGTTGAAAACCTATTACGAGGGGCGCCTGGGTGGCGCGGTCGGTTAAGCGTCCGACTTCAGCCAGGTCACGATCTCGCGGTCCGTGAGTTCGAGCCCCGCGTCAGGCTCTGGGCTGATGGCTCGGAGCCTGGAGCCTGTTTCCGATTCTGTGTCTCCTTCTCTCTCTGCCCCTCCCCTGTTCATGCTCTGTCTCGCTCTGTCCCAAAAATAAATAAAAAACGTTGAAAAAAAAAAAAAAAGAAAACCTATTACGAGAACATGGTGCTGGGTACAGAGTTATAATTTACCAAACATTATGACAAGGATTAAGACTAAAGACCAGGACATCTTAAAACAAGAAAAACAGGGGCGCCTGGGTGGCTCAGTCGGTTAAGTGTCCAACTTCAGCTCAGGTCATGATCTCGCAGTCTGTGAGTTCGAGCCCCACGTCAGGCTCTGTGCAGACAGCTCAGAGCCTGGAGCTAGCTTCAGATTCTGTGTCTCCCTCTCTGCCCTTCCCCCACTCATGCTGTGTGTATGTCTCTCAAAAATAAATAAAAACATTTAAAATAAATGTATAAGTAAATAACAAAGTAACCTAAACCACAGCAAGGATATCTAATAACTAATGCTTTAAATGAGAGATTTAATTTAATTGCATCTCAGGACATACACTTAAAATACAACTAAATACTGAAGATACTCGGTATTAAAGTGCTGGCGGGTGAGGAAGTGCCTATGTACATGCAAGTGCTCACGTGCACACCTGCCCTCTATTCCAGAGGCAGGAGGGGGTCATGGTTCATAGCTTGGGTCTCAGGTCACAAGGACCTGACATCCAGCTCTGTCACTAATGGCTGAGTGACTCTGGTCAAGTAAATGCTTTAAGCTTCAGTCACCTCAACTGTCAAATGAAAAAAACAGCACTTATTTTAAAACAAAAACACTTTAATTGAAGGTACACCCTTCCATATAGCATTGTGCTAGCCACTGTGGACTAGGTATAAAAATGTATGTGCTTGAGCACTATTGACAACAGCCGAAGTATAGAAAGAGCTCAAGTGTCCATCAACAGATGAATGGATAAAGAACATGTATCTATATACAATGGAGTATTACTCAGCAATCAAAAAGAATGAAACCTTGCCATGTGCAACAACATGGATGAAACTAAAGTGTATCATGCTAAGCAAAATTAGTCAGAAAAAGACAAGTATCATATTACTTCACTCATATGTGGAATTTAAGATACAGAACAGAAGAACATAAGGGAAGGGAAGCAAAAACAATATAATAAAAACAGGGAGGGAGACAAAACGTAAGAGACTCTTAAATACAGAGAATAAACTGAGGGTTGCGGGATAGGTTGTGCGGGGGAATAGGCTAAATGGGCAGGGGGCACTAAGGAGGACACTTGTTGGGATGAGCACTGGGTGTTACATGTAGGAGATGAATTACTGGATTCTACTCCTGAAATCATTATTGCACTATATGCTAACTAACTTGGATGTAAATTTAAAACAATCAATCAATCAATGCATGTGCTTGGCATGTGTCAAGAACAAACCAAGGATTTTTGCCTGTTTTGTTCCCTGCTGTATCTTCAGTACCTAGAACAGTGACTGACATGTAGAAACCTTGCAGTATATATTGTGATAAATGATGAATAAATTATTTTTTTATGTGATCTGTGTATATGACTATGTGAGGAAAGGTACCACTTGGGAGTGAAGTCTAAGGAAAGATGTATCTTCTTTATACTTTAAGTCTGCTCTAGGTTACAGCAGATATTACAAATAAAATTGGAATTTGTTCAAAGCTAGAGATTTAAAAAGTATACATTTTCTAACCACAACATTTAAATAACAACAACAAAAAATCAGCAACAACTGCTATTCAAATGAAATAGTATGGTTTATAGAAAGAGCCAAGGACCAGGTATAGGAAAATTCAGGTAAAATTACTTAACTATACTAATTATCAAACACTAATTTCTAGGATAGTTCCTGATTTGAGGGAAATTTCAGCTAAAATGTGTGAATGGTATTTTATCCAGAAGAAAAATAATTTTTAATTTTCCAGTATTATAGGTCACAGCCCACAAAATAATTTATTTAGTCAAAACTTCCCCAAAAGACTTGTGATACAAAGCATCCTGCTGGAAAAGGAAGTTTCCTACTGGTTACTCACCCATTCCTACACACATGGATGGGACACAGAGCAGGGCTTCTTAATTCAGTTAACTGTGTCTTTTTTGTTGTTGTTGTTTTTTGTTTTGTTTTGTTTTGTTTCGCTAGAACATTTTAAGTGTTCTGTTAATTAGGGAACACATAAAATGGACAAATAAAGTTTCTTTTTTTTATTTTTTTTATGTTTATTTTTGAGAGAGAGAGAGAGAGAGAGAGAGAGTGACAGAGTGATAGTGGGGGAGGAGCAGATAGAGAGGAGACACAGAATCCAAAGGAGGCTCCAGGCTCTGAGCTGTCAGCACAGAGCCTGACACAGGCTCGAACTCACAAACCATGAGATCATGACCTGAGCCGAAGTCAGACGCTTAACCAACTGACCAACCAGGCGCCCCAGATGAGTAAAATTTGTAAAGTTCAACGTCCAAAAAATAAATAAATGCTTTAGTGTCGGGTGGGGCAGAAACTATCCCCTCCCCCACGACCTTTGTTTGGATTCCGCCATCTTGAGCATATACATTTGTTCAATGTCTCTGATTTCTTTTTAATTTTTTTTAATGTTTATTTATTTTTGAGAGAGAGAGAGACAGAGACAGAGAATGAGGAGGGGAGGGACAGAAAGGGAGGGAAACACAGAATCCAAAGCAGGCTCCAGGTTCCGGGCTGTCAGCACAGAGCTCAAAGTGAGGCTCGACTTCACGAACCATGAGATCACAACCTGAGCTGAAGTCAGTTGCTTAACCAACTGAGCCACCCAGGCGCCCCCATCAAGTCTCTGATTTTTAATAGGAGTTAGAAGTCTAGCTCCTGAGACTGCAGCATGTGAGATTTTCTATCATACATGCTTAAAGTACCTTTAATTGAGTATTTTATAAAATGAAACATTACACACACAAAGAAGTATAATGCACCTTCAGGGGCTCATAAACCAGCTTCAACAATTATCAACACATTTTTTACTATATTAAAGTGTTTCTAAAATCTTAGCAAGATAAGACTAATAAACACCTCTCTATTCTAGGTTTCCCAGAGAAGCATGTGTTTACATTCTCTGACACAAGAGTAGCTCTCACATGAGCTCTCGTACAAGATGGCACTGCACAGCAAAAATCAGTTTTACTGGCAATGAGTACTCAAAAAACATAGTAACCAACCCTCTTTTGCTCCTTCCACTCTGCTACTTTCAGTCTGGTAAAATGAAAGCAAATCTCAATGTAATCCAAGTAACCTTCCCCCCACCCCGAGGATCTCTTGATAGCTCAGTTTTTAAAATACCCAGCAGGGGGCAGGTGCCTGACTGGCTCAGTGGGTAGAGCGTGCAACTCTGAATCTCGGAGTCATGAATTCAAGCCCCACGTTGGGCATGGAGCCTACTATCAATCAATCAATATAAAATAATAAAATAAAAAAACCAACAGGGAAATAGTGCTATAAATACATTATGGATATAAACCTGCTCTAAACACCATTAGGTCCATATACCATGTCCTTTCTCAGGAACTCAAAAAACTTCTGTAATTTCTAAGCATTTTTCCATAACATCAGAGTGACTCTGAGTTTGCCACCGGATGGGACACGACATTCCGGGACAGGCCAGGGCATATAACCTTTATACGAGTGGTCTCACTGCCGGGTGTTGTGTGTCAAGTTATGGCAGTCCTCCTCGTTAATCTAATCCTCAGTGTCGCAGACTAGGCCTAGCAGGTACTTCTTATCACTCCACAAACTGATTCATCATGTATCTATATCCATCACATACATAAGCATCCACAGGGTACAAGCTGGTATTTTATCCCTCAGATGTTTTTCGCAGCTACAATGCTGATGAACCACCCTACCTCCCTTCCTGGCCTAGACCAGTGGCAAGTACAAGCCCTCTGCCTCACCTCAGATCAGCAGCCACGGTGGGCTCTCTACCACCTTCACTCAGAGGCACAAGTACACATCCTCTAACACAGCAGGAGACAAAGAGCTACTCAATCTCAGGACAGCACCTTCGTTTAAAGGTCTAATAAAAACACATAACTTTAGCCCATGAAATTAAGGTAACAAGTTCCGTATGTTTTATAAGCACAATAACCCAGGACACAGTGAGGAACAAGTATCGCTCTACTTTCAGGGGCAGGGAAATGAAAGCTGTACACCTCTCAGTAAGCAAGGGAAATGTCCCATGAGATCCTGGAAAACTACCAGTCGAGGACAAAGAGAAGAAAACATTGCGCCACAGGCAACGATGAACCTGGGACCTCCAAGATTGCCAACGGTGTACGGTTATATAAGCAGATTTCCCAAAAAAGATCAAAGTAGTTACCCCAAATTTCAAGTTTCTTCTGACTTAGACCATATGTTCTTATATCACTGAGTAGATCTCAATGCCTCTCTCTTGAACCTAAACAAAACCCATTTGTACTTAGAAAGGATTTAGTGTTCGCAGCAACAAAACTAATTTTCCACTACACCCAGATGACTTGTTTTTAATGTTCCATTATAAGTTACCAAAGTTAAGGTAATCAAAGAAGGATTTCCCCCTTGATGATATGTATACCTCAGCTGATGTGCTTTAACATAAAACTAAGAATTAAGCTGTTGATAAGTCCTTTAAATCTGGTATTCTCCTAAAACATTCACATTAATTCAAGCAAAACATTAAAGAGCATTACATAATGAGTCAGACTAAAATGGCAATGAAAAGAACAACCATTAAGGTACCCAGAGCATCAGTTTATCACAGATTGTCATTCACAGCATGAAAGAAAATGTTTTCAGACTAACTTCAAAATACTTACCTGAACCCCCAAAGGTACTCTATTCTTCCCCTTAAATACACAACATTTACCAAAGTATCGTTGTATGCAAATAAAAGATTTCTTTCTCTCAAAATGAAACTAAAGAAGTTCTTTGGGAAAAACAGCCACTAAGTTATCTGCATTGCTGACCTACAGGCTTAAGGGACCACTTGTGGGAAGGGGGAGTGGTGGTCAGTAATTATGTTCTCTCGTACAACTGTGACTCTCACGTCAGCTTTCGTATAAGGACACAGAGCTCTTAAGATGGGACAGCACAGAAATATAAATATATATTTATGTCAGCCATGAACATCCACACAAACAGTAATTAGTTTCTCTCTTTGTGTCATCCACCCTGTTATTTGGGGGGGCCTTTCCGATAAAAGGAAAGAACATTTCAATGCACTCTGAGTAGTTTTGTGGTTAATTCCAAATACTATTTTCATATTTCAATAAGTCTAGCATTGTGTTTTCACTATTTTAACAGATACCATTCACAAAAATGTCTTAAAGATACTAAAGAACACAAAAATACGTAACTTCAACCTAAATCGCTAAACTATTGGACTAGCTACCTATTACCAGAAAGGGTCTTATGTATCCAACCCTGTGTGTACATTTTTTTCTAACCTCTGAGAAATATGTTATGACCAATGTTACTGCATCACAGACTGCATCATTACCATTGATATCTAATACGTTTCCAGCAGGAATGAAAAGCTTAATTAGTAATAAACACCATGGGTTCTGAATTCAGGTAGAATTAGCTGTATAACTGGATCAATTTACAGCCTATCTAAACTTCAGTTTCCTTTCCTACAAAATGGAATAGTAAGAAAACCTATAGAGACTTCAAGAGATTTTGCAAGATTATATGAGATAATGCACACTAAAGCCCTTGGCATTTTTCCTAACACATAGCAAGTATTCTGTAAGTGTGAACTAATCATCACCCTCTATGCTGACTACTATCGTCATCAACAATATCCTAGGCATTGTACTGAGTGCTGCATACTTTATCATAGGTTTACACATTTATTCCCTTCAGCAGCCCTATAAGCTGGATGATTTTGTTATTTATTACTATTATCCTCATTTTATCAATGAGGAAACCAGGTTCAGCTAGCAATTTTCCAGGTTCGTACAATTAGTAAACAGCATAACCAGAACCTGAAACAGAATCTGACAACAGAGCTCCTTAAAAGATATGACTTAAGTATTAATAGGTTCAAACTTCTCTAGAATGGGTCATAGCAGATTTGATCTACACTACAATCCCATGGATATTGGTAGGAATTATCACCTCCATTTCATAGATGAGGAAAATGAAAAGTCACAAATCTGACAAAAAAGTGGAAGAAGGATGCAGGCCTAAGTCTTCTTGCTCCAATACAGAGCAATTTTTCACTACTCCATGCAGACAAACAGACATATAAATAAATACTAATTAAAAACTAATCTCGGGGCGCCTGGGTGGCACAGTCGGTTAAGCATCTGGCTTCAGCCAGGTCACGATCTCGCGGTCCGTGGGTTCAAGCCCCGCGTCAGGCTCTGGGCTGATGGCTCAGAGCCTGGAGCCTGTTTCCGATTCTGTGTCTCCCTCTCTCTCTGTCCCTCCCCCGTTCATGCTCTGACTCTCTCTGTCCCAAAAATAAATAAACGTTGAAAAAAAAAATTTTTTTAATAAAAACTAATCTCAAAAAAAGGTAATCTCCCCTGCCCCCAACAAAAAAGGAATCCATACATACTCATTCTCATCAATGATCACAGCCTTAGAGACAGAGCAACGAGGCAGTTCGCCAAACTACAGCAGTTAAAGAAAGAAGAACAGATTTAGAGGAGCATAACACTGTTTAAAAAGGACGGCTACTGGGCCTATTTAAGGAAGGCAGAGGATCAGTCTCCAGGATAACAAAACAAATAAAATTATCTACCTCTACTAAAAGAAAAATGAAGGAAATATGGCTTAGAACTACACCAAGGAATTTACATTCTAAGAATAGTCAGAATTGGTATATATTGGTAGCAGTACAAGACACAGTTCCTGTATCCAGAGCTTCCAAGGACGACAAAAAGTTATTTAATATGTGTTGGTTCAAATAATTAATTAAAATACAATGCAGCAAGTGGGATAAAAGATACACACTATGAATGCATGTAAGAGAGACTTCTGCTCTAAGCAAACGGGATAATTAAATAATTTGTTCATTTACAGAAAGAAAAAGAAAGAAAAAGAAGAGATGCCCGAAAATACAAGGAAAATAGTTACAGGAAGTACCAGTTTGCAATGGAAAACTATGCTCAGTTTTTAACTTAGACTCCACCTGTTTGCCTTTTACCATGTCCCATGCATCGCAGCTACATGAATCATTTGGCCTCTCAATACGATCTTCTGCAAGTACACTGCTCATTAAATCCTGCTCATTACAGGGCTGGGCTCCAAATTATACTTAAATCAATTTATTTGATCTGTGACTGATAATTAGTGACTGAAGATAGTTATTACATGGGCAATTTCATTCAAAATCAGTCTGAGCATTTTAAAGTAGACTTACAGAGTCATCTGGCAGTTTGAGTTGTGTATCTTGACTGAAAACAACAAAAGAAAGGTCTTACTTTACATCACTTACATACAAAGGTCAAGTTCAGGAAATTTTGTCAAAAAGCAAAGTTAAGGGGCGCCTGGGTGGCGCAGTCAGTTAAGCGTCCAACTTCAGCCAGGTCACAATCTCGCGGTCCGTGAGTTCGAGCCCCGCGTCGGGCTCTGGCCTGATGGCTCAGAACCTGGAGCCTGTTTCCGATTCTGTGTCTCCCTCTCTCTCTGCCCCTCCCCCGTTCATGCTCTGTCTCTCTCTGTCCCAAAAATAAAAATAAAAACGTTGAAAAAAAAAATTTAAAAAAAAAAAAAAAGCAAAGTTAAGACAGAAGACAGTGAAGTTTGCTAAGAAGAAATCTGAGCTAAGTTAAAAAAAATACTGAAGACTTTAAATTTTCCAATTAAAAAAGTATTAAAAACCACGTTGAGGGAAAAAAAAATCTGTACTGAAGGAATATTCTGAATTACAAACCACTGTTTTGTGTCTGTTAATATCGTGGAACCATTATTGAAATTAAAAAATAGGGTGCTGTATTAATCCAACAATAATACTCTGGTTAAGTAAACTATCATGTAACCACACACACACACAAAAAAAAAAAAACTTTAATCAGGCTGTTACTGAGAATAACTGCAAATATTCACTTTCAATTTAATATTTATTTGGCCCTAGTGTTCTCAAACTTTAGTGCCAACACGACGATTAACGTAGGCAAACAACAGATTCCAAAAGGAATGCATCCCTGTCCCGAAGGTAAGCAGGTCTCAAAATTTAGTAGGTACCAGCATCACCCAGGTAGTCTGGCAAGGATGTTGTTTCCTGGACCTAAAATAGTAGCTATTCTGAGGAGAGACACAAGAAAACAGACTTCTGTAAGCCCCGCCCCCAGCTAATCCTGACAGAAGTGAATGGTGGCCACTGTTTTGAGAAGTAACACAAGATTCCAGACACTATCCTGGGTACTCTTATGTGTTCTTTCACCTAATCCTCATAAAACCACACGAGGTAGATATTATCCTTACTTTACGAATGAAGAAACAGAAGCCCATGGATTAAGATGCCTAAGATTAAACAATTAAAGAAAAAGGACTGAAGAGAAATTTCCTTTATTAGATATCAGTATCCGAGGAATGCAGATAAGGAAGCTGGCATTCCAAAAGTCATTAAAAAATAAAAGTAACAGTAGATCTGGGGCGCCTGGATGGCTCAGTCTGAGTACTGGCTCAGGTCATGATCTCACAGTTAGTGGGTTCGAGCCCCACGTCAGGCTCTGTGCTGACAGCTCAGAGCCTGGAGCCTGCTTCAGATTCTGTGTCTCTCTCTCTGCTCCTCCCCCGCTCACACTCTTTCTCTCTCTCAAAAATAAATAAACATTAAAAATTTTTTAATAAATAACAGATCTGAGAGCTCATCTTGTGTCACTCAGAGATACAGAGAAGAAAGAGGCCAATATTAAAAATTACAAACAACTGTTTAAATAATTATTTTTAAATGCTCTGTGTATAGCTAGCTGCATGTAGACTAAGGTAGAGTAAAAGTACACTGATATGAAATTATCTATGCTTAAAATTTACGTTGAGGTTTAAGTCATTTCTAATAGGTGAATTAAGTACTCATCCATAAATATTTATTTTGATATAAACTTTCTGGTAACCAAATGGAACTACAGTTTTGATACCAAGAATTCAGCCTGTGGCCCAAACTCTCCTAATCAGCAGTACAAACTGACCAAGTACAGTAATCATACACTGACCAAGTGCAGTAATTATTTAAGGGAAGGAGAAAGTTTAAAAAAAATCAGTAACATGACTCAGGTGTTACCTACAGACACAGTGCTCTGATAACCCTGCAAATCTCAGCCACAGAGACGTTTATTGTCCGTGTGAACACTCAGCACTGTGCTAAGCTGTGGAAACACCCAGAAAAATAAGACTAGGTCTCTGTCCTCAAGGAGGCTAAAACCGGAGGGGAAATAACTAACAAGACCTAATAATAACCAAATTAAGAGCTAAATTATGTAACATGACCTAATGCCACCGATCAGTGAAGGAAATCAATGTCAAGTAAAACAAGGAAAGCTCATGCAGTATGCGTACCTACTATATACCAAATGCTTTCACTTGTGTTACCTCTTTTAATTCTAAAAATAACCCTGGAGGCAGGGTTCAAGATGAAGAAACTCAAGCTCAGAGCAGTTAAGGAGCTTGCCCCAACTCATGGAACCAGCAAAGACAACACAAGGGACAGCACCAAAGCAGAGGAAAGATGACTACACAGGAAACCAGCCTGGCTGAAACAGCACACTGGGAAACAGAGCTGGCCAGAGCTGGGTCAAACTATGAGGAACCACTATTGATGTCTGATGAGATAAGACGGTGAGTAAAGGGATGTTTGGGAAGACTAACATGGCAGTACTTCATGGAGCAGACTGAGGAGGCAAGGTCTACACCAAGGTGGAATTAGCTAAGAAGGGGCTCTAGGAACAAGCTGCCCCAAACTACCAGAGCTGGCCTGGCACTACAGCTGTACCCTGGTGCTGCCAGGTGCTGGCTATCACTCACAGCTAGACGGTGGTGTCCTGCTGATGAATACAAACGATTTCACAGAGCATCAATGTCAGACCAAACCACCCTATGGCCAGGATGGATCAAGATAAAAACAGGACCTCTCTGGAATCATGTCTGAACATGGACAAAACGTGAACACTGTCCAAGCCACAAAAATGTCCCCCATCCCAGCTAATGTGATAGCTACTGCTTTACCAGCCATAGGTTTAGCCTCATCTCACTCCTGCCTCCTAGGTAAGATTTATTAAGATACTCAATCATGGAATTACACCCATCACTTGACGGCCCCCAATCTAGAGCAAAGCCCTACTTGAACCCTCCCCCAAATCACCTAACACAAGCCAAATCCTATAATAAAACCCTTCTAACATCCTCTGAGACCCCATAATTCTCCATGGTTAATAAACTCAGCTTTGTTCAACTATAAATGTGTTCCTGGTGGTGTGTGGCTGGAGAGCACTGACAGAAATGGGAGCCTACAATAGGCTGGTAGCAGTGGGAACGGAGCAAAGAAAGATACATTTCCAGGCAAGAATGAAAAGATCTAGTAACAGACAATTAAAGGAGGGAACAAAAGATGACTCATGTACCCCTTGTGACAGTAAAGGACATCAATCAGACTGAAATATCATGAATTCAGAGTGGACCTAGTTAAATTAGCTCATTTTTTAGGGACTTCATAAAAGATAAAGGAAAACAAAAATATTTGAAAAGTAATTTAGAAATTTAAAAATAATGATGTGCGGGTCCCACCTACAAAGATTCTGGTTTAATACATCTTCAGTGTACCCTGGGCATCAAGATTCTTAAAAGCTCCTCAGGTGATTCCAACGTGGAGTCAAAGTTGAGAATCACTATCTCAGAGAATGCTCGTGGCTCATGGCTGGGAGAAAGGAGGAAGAGCAATGGCAAGAGTGAAAAGAGACCCAAGGAACTATCAGGAGGAAAGAAAAAGAAAAAGAAAAAGAAAAAAAAGAAAAAGAAAAAGAAAAAGAAAAAGAAAAAAAAAGAAAAGAGAAAAGAAAAGAAAAGAAAGAAAAGAAAAGAAAAGAAAGAAAAGAAAAGAAAAGAAAAGAAAAGAAAAGAAAAGAAAAGAAAAGAGAAAAGGGAGGGGAGGTGAGGGAAGGGAAGGGAAGAAAACAGAAGAGAAAAGAAGAGAAAAAAAGAAAGAAAAGAAAAGAAGAAAGCAAAGCAAAGCAAAGCAAAACTGGCTTGAAGACTGAGCAAGATTCCCAGATATCATGAGAACAATGAAAATGTCAAGCGTCACTGCATTTAACAAATGACAGAAACCAGACGGGCATGTTAAGATAGGTTTACATGACTGGCAAACCTGGCCAACTGGTAAAAACAATTTTCGGCATTAGCAAGATCTTCAAGTGGAAGACCTGCAGTCCTTTGAGGCTGCCTGCGTGAACGACTACACCTACTACCACAAATAGAGGTAATCGTGGACCACCTATTGGAATTGTGTAGAGGTGGAGTCCCCTGCTGACTTTCCAGTGATGGTCCCACACTGCCATCTAGTGGGTCAGGATGGCAAGGACCGATTTGAACTGGAAGTGATTTCTAGCAGGCTGTGAACTCATCTGGTTACAAGGCAGGTGGTAAAGAGTCTAAATTCAAGGCTTTAATCCTGATGTTTTCCTCTAGAGCAGAAGACAGACGTAAGGTACAGGGTTTCTTTGACGGTGATGAAGATGTCCTAAAATGGTGGTGATGGCTGCATAACATTTTCATGTAGTTAATGCCACTGAATTATACATTTAAAAATGGATAAAAATGGTAAATTTTATGTTACTTTGTGTCATTTTAAGTGGCTGAATGATATGATCTAGGAATTATATCTCAATAAAGCTGCTGGAAGCAAGGAGGAAGAGGTGGGAAATACAGAAATGATTTAAGAACTGTAGAAAGCTTAAAAGGATGTCAGAAATCATTCAATCCCTTCATGTAGAGCCCCCTTCATTTTGAAACAAGTAAAATTGAGGCTCAATGGATGAAACTACTTATCCTCCTCACCTAGACAGTAAAACCTAGGCCAAGCACAGGGAGAACTATTAACTTATTTAAAAACTGTCTCTGTCTCCCAATCATGAGAAGTGATTTTTCTTAAGCTGGGTCCTCACCAGCGCCTATCTTTTGCTGGGCAACTTATTACTGGGCAATCTCACACACACCAGTGACTTCAACTAGCAGTAGTATCACCGTTATTCCAACAATTCAAGCTCAAAACCCTGCACTCATCCTTCACTCCTTCCTCACCTGAAAAATCACACAACGAATTGGGTCATCTCTCCTTGCAAAAGACCTGTTCTCTTTCTGGGCTACCAGCACCCTCCTAACACAGGCCTTCACTAATTCACACCCAAGATAAAGCAAATTTTCTCTTAACTGGAATCCTCATCTTCAGTCTTTCTCCTTCCCTAAGCAGGTTCACCAAATCAGTGCTGCTGCACTAATCTAGAAGTCTGTGCATTTTGTACTGCTACTCAAAAATCTTTATGGGCTCCTCAATACCTACAAAATAAAGTTCAAATTCTTTAGCCTGGCCATCAAGGCCCTCCATATTCCAGAATCTATCCCAATCTTCTCCCTTATAGCCTTCTACACAGGTAACACCCTGATACTAAATCTACTTGAGAACCTCTATTCATTTTGCCATTAGCTACCCCCTCCCAAGGACGTTATCTATGCCACTGATTTCCACTATAATCCTTTTTTTTTTTCTCAAGCTATGCATCAGCTTCACCCATAGAGCTTCAAGGATGTTGCCCAGATATCTGGTTATTTTTCAAAATTCTGCAAGTAAATTTTCATGAAAAGCGAAAACCAATGATTCATAGACTTTAAGAAAGTCTTCCATAAGGTGGTTAGTTTTCAGCACCTAAATGGAGTATCCAATATTATACAGTCAAAAAATTTTAAATTAAATTGCCCAGAGAAACCATTATTTAACTATCTAAGCATTCTTTTCCTGATCACCTGCACAACATACATCTTCCTAATTAACATCTACTTCCTAACAAAAGGTAAACACAGTAACTGAAAAATGCTAATAAGAATTGAATTTTTATATACTCATCAAATTTGTGAGTAACATCACAACCATTCAGATTAAAAATTCAATTTAATACGCGCTTGTCCTATATATGACAATCATTTAAATGTGAACAGAACATGCTAATGTGAACGTCCAGTTTGAAATTCAACATGCAGAATTATTTATGGATATCATGAACAGCCTGAATGAACCCAGCTGTGGCAATTTCACCTTAGCCCTTGAATATAAAGATGTAAAGAAGGGAGTCAATTAGGATGAAAAAGAAAGATAGTTCTTGTCAAACCAGACTGCACATTACAATAACCTGGGGAGCTTTTAAAATTTCCATGTACAAGGACACTCTAAACCAATTAAATCAGATCTCTGGGGTGGGACCCATGCGTCAGTATTTTTTAATGCTCCCCAGGTACTCCCAATGCGTAGGCAATGTTGAGAACTAATGAAATCAGAAGAGAATCTCTCCTAGAGAGGCACCTGGGTGCCTCAGTCAGTTAAGTGTCCGACTTCAGCTCAGGTATGATCTCATGGTTCGTGAGTTCCAGCCCCACGTTGGGCTCTGTGCTGTCAGCTTGGAGCCTGGAGCCTGCTTCCGATTCTGTGTCCTCCTTCTCTCTCTCTGCCCTTCCCCTGCTCATGCACATTGGTGTGTGCTCTCTCTCAAAAATAAACATTGAAAAACAAACTAAAGGAAAAAAAGAATCCCAGAGAAATCTGAAGATCAGAACTGTTCAGAGACAAAGAAGAAAAATCCCAGAAAGCAGGTAAGTGAGCTGCTTTCTCTAATTAAGTTACGAATTATTTCTATATATTAAGGATATGTCTTTCCATGTTGCAAATGTTTTCCTCAGTTTCTTGGCTTTTCCATAAGTCAGTTCTTTGACACACAGATGTTTTTGACTTTTATGAAGTCAAATCTAATGATCAAACTAACCTTTTTCCCCTTATTTGGTTTTTCTTATTTTTGCCTTGAAGGCTTTGTTTGCCTCGAAGGTTTTGTTAAAACAAAAACAATAAAAAACAGGGGACTTCCTAACATTATGATTCTCAACCAAAGTAATGAATAAAAAAATTATTAACCTGAAACTATAAATGCCCTTAAATGTTGGGTTTTTTTTTTATGAAATTTATTGTCACATTGGCTTCCATACAACACCCAGTGCTCATCTGAGCAGGTGCCCTCCTCAATGCCCATCATCCACCCTCCCCTCCCTCCCACCCCCCATCAACCCTCAGTTTATTCTCAATTTTTAAGAGTCTCTTATGGTTTGCCTCCTTCCCTCTCTGTAACTTTTTTTCCCCCTTCCCCTCCCCCATGGTTTTCTGTTAAACTTCTCAGGATCCACATAAGAGTGAAAACATATGGTATCTTTCTCTGTATGACTTATTTCACTTAGCCTAACACTCTCCAGTTCCATCCACGTTGTCAGGAAAACAGTGTGGAGGTTCCTCAAAACATTAAAAATAGATCTACCCTATGACCCAGCAAGAGCAGTGCTAGGAATTTACCCAAGGGATACAGGAGTGCTGATGCATAGGGGCACTTGTAACCCAATGTTTATAGCGGCACTCTCAACAATAGCCAAATTATGGAAAGAGCCTAAATGTCCATCAACTGATGAGTGACAGACAAGCTGTGGTTTATATATACAATGGAATACTACCTGGCAATAAGAAAGAATGAAATAAATGCCCTTAAATGTTTAAAATTACACACGACTATGCCATGTGTAAGACAAAATGGCAACAAGTTAACTTTAAAAAGGATACCTTTTTGGGGCACCTTTTGGTGGCTCAGCTGGTTGAGTGTCCAACTCTTGATTTCAGCTCAGGTCATGGTCTCACAGTTTGTGGGATCAAGCCCCACATCGGGCTCTGCCCTGGCAGTGTGAAGCTTGTGTGGGATTCTTTCTCTCCCTCTCAAAGTAAATATATCAACATTAAAACATTTTTTTAAAAAGGATACCGTGCTCTCTCTCTCTCTCTCAAAACAAATATATCAACATGAAAACATTTTTTACAAAAAATATACCTTTTGATTTTACTGTATTTAAACAAGTAAATAATGACTTTGTCAATTTTTATTTTTTTAATGTTTAATTTTAAGAGAAAGACTGAGAGCATGCCCGTGCAGGGAAGAGACAGAGAGAGGGAGACAGAGGATCCCAAGCAGGATACGTACCCACAGCAGAGAGCCCAATGCAGGGTTCAAAGTCACAAACCACAAGATCATGACCTGAGCCGAAATCGATAGCCAGACGCTCGACTGAGCCACCCAGGTGCCCCCAATTTTTATTTTTAAAATAAAATATCTAAGATGTTTATCCAATGGGTTACGTGCTTTTTCAGGAACTGTTCAGAAATATAGCTGTGTTGCAGGGAAAGCAAACATTTGAATTCTAAGATTAGAACGAGATATGATAAACAAGGTTATTCCACACAACGACATTTATAATTTTCATCCTAACAAGTAATTATCACAACAAAAACTGAGGGGGTTGGGATCACCGCACAAAATATTTTGTAGTAATAAATCCCATTGTAAATAGGTCAAAGGCACAGTTCTCCCCCAGATCATCACAAATTCCGATCTTACAACTAGTTTCAAACATGATTTTTCGCTTTTAACATGAATAACAGGCTATTAATAAGGCACTAGTACCATGTTGATTTGTCCAGGGTTCTTTCATTATGGTGAGTTTTATATAAAAAGTTATGACAAAATTTTGTTTTAATGGTTCAAATTCAAAACAAAAGCTATGGTGAATGTCAGAAGTTGAGAACAGATTGGAAAGGAGGTTCGTGAAGATGATCACTCAGGGATATTAAGTTTTAATAGCTGACAACAAATTCACTATACTGAAAAAAATCTGTGTGCTTTTAATCCCAGTGTCCACCAGAGGGAGCATCACATCTAAATTAGACTACTTAGGAACTCCCAGATGGAAAGGAGAAAGAAATCACCTGAAACTTGACCAACAAAAATTTTAGATGTAGCATATACAGAACTAAACGTGAAATCAAATTACAGCATCCCCAAAAAATTTTTCAAAGGAAACATTTATCAAATAACCAGACTGAGAACTTTAAAAGTACCTACAGAAATCCATTCTTCTCAGTTTAAAGTAAGTACACATTACGCAGAGAGCTCGAAATTATATGAAGCAGAGGTATGTTGATTCACTAAGTCTGCGGTGTGGCACAAACCTGCACTGCTAACAAGCTCCCGTGGACAATGGTGCTGCTGACCCACACGCCACACCTGGAGTAGCAGGAACTGAGTGACAACGTAAACTGAATTTCCAAACTCACGTTTTAACTCTTACATAAAGTTAGGAAACTGGTAAGGAGTGGGACCCTAAATCTTGGATGTAAACCCATGAAACTTGGTGCCTGAATTCCTAAATTCTGTTGAATTCCTTTTACCAGTAAAAACACTCTGAAGAGGGTGGTCTTCCCCTATGATAAGCCTGTGTGAAGGACTGCTGAACCCCCTCAGGAACTATCTCCACCACCTCTCAGTGCTTTAGATCTATGACCAGACTCAAGTCCTGGCAGACCCCAAAGGATAAAGCTAAAAAGTGTGATGCATTGGGAGGCTCATTACACACCAAAAGAATTGCAAGATTTTGTCAATTTGCACCAACAAAAACTTGAGGAACACAGGAAAGGACCCTAAGGGTGTTGGGAGTATTGGATTCAGGTGGAAGATAATGCTGGATTAAGATGAATTCACTGATATGTGTGTTCTAAGCAGAAACCGTGCTCAACATGTTGGCCCAAACAGCTAGGAACGACTCCAACAGTTTGGCTGGTTGGTTTACTGAAAGCTGGACCCTAAGGTGACCTATACTAAGTGAAGGTGAAACATCAGAACTTCTCTAGATACTAAAGAAGATGGAATCTGATGGCTTACAAGATCAGAATGCTGAGTGGATTTAATATGTAAGACTTGCTTACCTTTAACTATGTCCCCAGGAGGATCCAGAAAACATTCCATTCACCAAGCTAAGAGAAATATACTCACGAGAGGAACCCTGGCCTCCTTCAAGAGCTCTGTGATGGCTAGCCATGAGAAGCCAGGAATAAAAGTGGTAACTCCTGCCATCGAACTGGGCTTCCGAAATTGAGCAGGAGATGATGGGATCCTGTGGTGGCAGGGACCAAGTAGCAGCACATAATCATCAAAGACACAGTGGGAATGAACACCATAATGGCAGCCAAAACAGAACTAGAAAGGTTTTAACTGCAGAGATCTCTAACATTGGCTAAGTAATCACAGTGTCCCCAGAACTGAAATAGATGGGCAATCTAATTAAGTCTTGATAGTGTAACTGGTAAACAGAAGTATGACTTAAATCACCAAAATAAGAAAGTTATGGCCCCTCTACCAACTCCCAGATGTGAGGCACTTCACAGACCCAGAGTCTCTGGAATGAAGACAAGGTCAGGTCCCGTAAAGGAAGAATGCTACCACAGAGCCAAATATGGATACTGTAAATTTTCCACCTGGCCTTCCCAAAGAGATCTATAGCCATTTATAAGGATGACTTTGGGACACCTGGGTGGCTCAGTCAGCTGAGCATCCAACTCTTGATTTCGGCTCAGATCATGGTCTCACGGTTCAGTAGTTCGAGCCCCACACCAGGCTCTGCACTGACGGGGAGGAGCCTGCTTGGGATTCTCTCTCTCCCTTTCTGTCTGCCCCTCCCCCACTCGATGTCTCTTTCAAAATACATAAATAAAATTAAAAAAAAAAAAAGAGGATGACTTTGTACTGGGGAAGACAACATAACCAGACTTTGGGAGGTCTACTGGAAACTAGCTCTGAACTCAAGTTAATTCCTGAAGACCCAAAATTACCATTGTGGTCCAAACTTGCAGGAATAGCACCGTATGCTGTGCTGACTTTGTGGAGCCTGCTTGGGATTCTCTCTCCCTCTCTCTGCCCCTCCCCTGTTCACACTGTCTCATAAGTAGAAAGAAAGAGAGAGAGAGAGAGAGAGAGAGAGACAAAGAGAGAGAGGAAGAGAAAGAAAGAAAGAGAAAGAAAGAAAGAAAGAAAGAAAGAAAGAAAGAAAGAAAGAAAGAAAGA
>NW_024412436.1:12059320-12074796 GCF_014898765.1 Herpailurus yagouaroundi
AGAAAGAAAGAAAGAAAGAAAGAAAGAAAGAAAGAAAGAAAGAAAGAGTGAGCAGTGTATGAAAGCCAGAGGATCAATGCAGTTTGGGCTCACATTTACCTCACAGTGAGTCCAATAGGTCCCAAATCCACCCTGCAGTGATACTCAGTCCCCAAATATATAGTCGAAATAGACATCCTGAACAACTGTCAGAATCCCTTCTCTTATTCCCTTACGCACACAGTAATAGCTACTATGGTGTAAAAGTCCAAGTGGAAGCCACTACAATGCCTTTACCTACCTAAACAGTATAACAAAACCAACACTGCAATTTCTGGAGGACGTACTGCCACCATCAATGTTGAGAAAGATGCAAAGATGCAGAATTCTTCCACATCCTCACTTAACTTGCCTGTCTGGCCAATGTAGAAGACAGATGGATCTTGGAGAATGACAGTGGATTATAAAATACCAAAGTTACAGAATATCAAAGGGAGAATGCGATTCAGCTACAAGAGGAATGAAATCACCCAAGGATGGGTAAAGAGATTTCTTTTAATTTTTTTTAAGTTTATTTATCGAGAGAGAGAGAGAGAGAGAGAGAGCGCGAAAGAGCAAAAGGCGGGGGGCAGAGAGAGGGAGAGAGAATCCCAAGCAGGCTCCACACTGCCAGCACAGAGCCCAAGACAGGGCTTGAGCCCACGAACTGTGAGATCATGACCTGAAGCGAAATCAAGAGTCAGACACTTGACCGACTGAGCCACCCAGGGAACCCTGGTCAGGGGATTTTGTATGTGCTCTTTTCAGGAGAGGGTGAGTGTTTTCAGCTGTGCAAAGGATAGTTCGGTGAAAGAATAAACTAGCTATAGTCGCCAAGTATGGTTAAGGATGGTTAAATAGGTATGCATGGTCGACAAGGGATGAACTATGATGGCTTCCATAGCACAGCAACACAGCAAGCTGGAACTACAGTTCCCAAAATCTCTTCTCTGTATACTCTAGGTTAAGGTTGGCCAAAAAAGACGGGTGACATCTGGAAAGCAGAAGTGAAGCGACCGTCATTACGTTCTGCAGGGCGTGCAGGGTTTGTGTAGGTGCCAGGTACTGCTGCAGCCTGTGTGCATGGTCACTACCTAATGGCCCACCTTGCTGGCCTGGGGCATCTATCAGGCCCTCAGCTCCCCTATCTCTTCCTGAACCTCCTCCCAGTTGTGGAGCCCAGTACAGGAACAGTTCTGTGGCAAAGAGCATTAGCAGTTTCTGCAGGCCATCAGTGTCATTGAGGGTGAAGGCAGTGGCTGACACTGGTTTCAATCTGTCCTCATTAGTTCCAACTGGATTCCAATGTGTTCTTGCTTCCCCCCACTCGGTATCTGGCGTCTCTTTCTGCCATCCCCACTGACTTGAGGGCCACCACGATGCAGAGCAACAGCATCTTTACCAACCCCCACAGCTATGTAAGCTGTAATCTCTATAACGCTTAACCTTTGTCATTCCGTGATTCTGCTTCTCTGATCAAACCCTAAATTGATATAACCCCCTTCTGGAAAAACTCACCAGTCCCAGAGAATAACCCTGACAGCTGGGAGACACCAGAGGACCAAATATACAGATACCCACTGGGCAAGAATCTGAACAAACACCCAGAGTTGTTCTTTTTCAACCTAAAACTTTTTTAATCCCTCATTCTTAAATATGACTAATCAAAAATGACCAGACACTTGAGGACAGTTCTTTTATCTTTTCTTTCCTTTTACTATTATCATAGAAAGCAAGAATCATTCCCCAAAGTACAGAGAACAGTATAATGGAACCCCACACATTCATCAACCAGCTTCAAAAATTATCAACATATAGCTAACCTTACACAACCTATACCCCCACCAACACCTCCCAACTACATTACTTTAAAGCAAACTCCAGGGGCACCTGGGTGGTTCAGTCAGTTGAGCAACCAACGTCAGCTCAGGTCATGATCTCACAGTTCGTGGGTTTGAACCCCGCATCGGGCTCTGTGCTGACAGCTCGGAGCCTGGAGCCTGCTTCGGATTCTGTGTCTCCCTCCGTCTCTGCCCCTCCTCCACTCGCACTCTCTCACAAAAATAAACAAACATTAAAAAAAGTTTTTTAAATAAAGGAAACTTCACAACACGGATTTTTGAAACACGGATTTATTTTGATGATGCTCTTTACCTAAGCAAGCAAGCCTGAAATATAAGGAGACTTATATGTAACTTGGTTCTATAGTCTTTCTTAAGTAAACTTAAGAATGGGACATTAAGTCTAGGAAGAAAAAAAAAATCATAGGACTCTCCACAGATGATGAAATGCTAAAGCAGAATTCAACACCTATTCTCTAATTTTTAATGTTAATTCATTTTTGAGAAAGAAAAAGACTAGGAGCAGAGGAGGGGCAGAGAGAGAGGAGGACACAGAATCCAAAGCAGGCTCCAGGCTCCAGCTGTCAGGACAGAGCCTGATGCAGGGCTCAAAGCCACAAACCACAAGATCATAAACTGAGCCAAAGTAGGATGTTTAACCAACTGAGCCACTCAGGAGCCCCTTCAACACCTATTCTTAATTGAAAACTCTTCACAAAATAGAAATGGATACATGAGTATACAAACAGACCAATGGAATAGAGTAGAAAGTCCAGAGTTAGAGCCAGCTAGTATAGAATATGAACACTTTCTGTCCCAGTGATTTGCTCCAATCTTTTTTTTTTTTTTACATTTATTTATTTTTGGGACAGAGAGAGACAGAGCATGAATGGGGGAGGGGCAGAGAGAGAGGGAGACACAGAATCGGAAACAGGCTCCAGGCTCTGAGCCATCAGCCCAGAGCCCGACGCGGGGTTCGAACTCACGGACCGTGAGATCGTGACCTGGCTGAAGTCGGACGCTTAACCGACTGCGCCACCCAGGCGCCCCGCTCCAATCTTTTTAATAACACATGATGGGACAGCTAGATAGCCATTTGGAAAAAGATAAAATTAGATCCATACCTTATACTATACATAATAAATTATTTTTTTTTAAGTAGTCTCCATGCCAGTGTGGAAACCAACACAAAACTTGAACTCATGACCCTGAGATCAAGACCCTGAGATCAAGACCTGAGCTGAATCAAGAGTCAGATACTTAACCGACTGAGCCACCCAGGCGCCCCATACATAACAAATTCTAAATGAATCAGAGATCTCAATGTAAAGATTTAAAGTATACAAGTTCTAAAAGAAAACATGGGTGAATTACTCTATCATAATCAAAGTTAAATGAAATAATCTGAGAGAAAGTATTTCCAATATTTATCAAAGATAGAGGGCTAATACTGCGAATGTGCAAAAAAAGTGCTTAAAATTCGAAGGGGGGAAAAAGACCAAAAATCTCACAGATAAATGGACAAAAGATATATACAGACAATTCACAAAAATACATAAATATGGCCTTTACACACATAAAAAAATGTTTAACAGGGGCTCCTGGCTGGCTCAGTCAGTGGAGTATGCAACTCTTGAGCTCAGGGTCATGAGTTCAAGCCCCACATTGGGCATAAAACTTGCTTAAAAGAAAAAATAAATTAAAAAAAAAAAAGATGTTTAACTTTAATGATAATGCAACTTAAATGCAAATTAAAACTATACTGAGATGTGCGCCGGAGTGGCTCAGTCAGTTAAGTGTCCCACTCTTGATTTTGGCTCAGGTCATGATCTCTCGGTTAGTAAGTTTGAGCCCTGTGTTGGGGACTCTGCACTGACAGCATAGAGCCAGCTTGGGATTCTCTCTCTCCCCCTCTCTCTCTGCCCCTCCTCCAGTTGAGCACATGTTCTTTCACTCTCTTGAAATAAATAAATAAACGTTAAAAAAAAAAAAAACAACCTATACTGAGATACCACTTCTCACCCATCAAATTGGCAGAAATTCAAAAGCTTAACAATACACTCAGTCCACAAAACTGAGGGAAACAAGCACTCTCCTACATTGCTAATGGAAACATAAAATGGTACCACCCCATACAGGTATTGACACTTTGGCTTAGCAATCCCACTTCCAGGAATTTACCCTGAATATACACCTGTAACAGTACCAAAACACTTAAGTGTGAGGTTATTAATTACAAGGATTATTCACATTTGCAAAATACTAGAAATTACACAAATGGCCAAGCAGAGGAAATCAGAAACTATGGAACATACACAAAAGAATAAGAAAGATTCGGGGCACCTGAGTGGCTCAGTTGGTTAAGCATCTAACTCTTGATTTCGGCTCAGGTCATAATTTCATGATCTCACTGAGCGTGGAACCTGCTTGAGATTCTCTCTTTCTCCCCCTCTGTCCCACTGGCATGCATTCTCTCTCTCTCTCTCTCTCTCTCTCTCTCTCTCTCTCTCTCTCTCTCGCTTGCTTTCAAGAAAGGGGGGCAGGAAAATCTAAAACTGAAAGCAAAGTAAAACAAATGAACTCAATTATATTTCTAATTAATACCAGTAAATACATTAAAGGGAAAAAAAGAATACAAAATGGGTACAGTATTTAACTATACACTATCAGTCTTCAGCAGAGCAGCAGGGAAAGGTACACTGTAAACAAATTCAGTACCAAGTAGGAGCTTTTTTTTTTTTAATATGTAGATGTGACAATTTGGAACAATTTTAGATGAGATACAGAGTTCAATAAATGAGTAAACAGGTTGATGTTGTTATTAAGAGAGTCACTGAAGCAGAAGAAATATACAATTATGTAATGGAGAAAGGCAAGAAAGAACCCTAAAGAGACAAATCTGACTTGAAAGTATTGGTGTGAACCCATGATATTCTAAAGTATATATACATACATGCATATGTATATATGTACACACATTTTCATGAACCTGCATACTTCACAACTTTGTCTGCTAAAAAGGTCAAAGCAAAGACATTCCAGTAGCAGTGAGCACACCCAGCATCAGATCTTGGTATCCAATATTATTCCCCACTAAAAGAATCCAGGAGTCCTCAGAGATATACTGATTCCAGGATTGGGCAGGATAATTACCAGATGAGCCTAAAACATTTGTTATACCAGGAAGTAAAGAAATGCTTAAAAAGGGGGGAATGGGGGGCTCCTGGAAGGCTCAGTCTGTTGAGCATCCAACTTCAGTTCAGGTCATGATCTCACAGTTCCTGAGTTCAAGCCCCACATTTGGATCCTCTTCGGATACTCTGTCTCCCTCTCTCTCTGCGCCTCCCCTACTTGCTCTCTCTCTCTCTCTCTCTCTCTCTCTCTCTCTCTCTCTCAAAAATAAACATAAAAAAAAAGTTAAAGGACAGAATATCCACCTTGAAAGCTTTCCTACTAAAAAAGTCTGGTACAGGGGCGCCTGGGTGGCTCAGTCGGTTAAGCATCCAACTTCGGCTCAGGTCATGATCTCACAGTTTGTGGGTTCGAGCCTCACGTCGGGCTCTGTGCTGACAGCTCAGAGCCTGGAGCCTGCTTCACATTCTGTGTCTCCCTCTCTCTCTGCCCATCCCCCACTCACACTCTGCCTCTCTCTCTCAAAAAAAAAAATTAAATAAAAATAAATAAACATTAAAAAAAAATCTGGTACAATTTGAGCGCCAAAATAATTAGGTATGCAATTAATTATAAACCAGTGGAAAAAATGGAAATTCATAAAAAGACAAATAATGAGGGAGAAGGATGTGCCCTTGCTTATGGTAAAATGCTAAGCTGAATGCTAACTGCTAAGTGTGGGGGGAGTGCTGTAGTTAGAAAATGAGCATTTTGCAAATGCCATACCACAGATTCAATCAAGAATCATCCATGGATGCTCAATCTAGAGGGAAATGTTAATGAACAGGAGTTTCCATGGTCTTAAAATGTCTTCCCACAGATTAGTTAGGAGATGAGGGGACTGCACACAGTGGAAAACAAGACAACAGCTTGACTGGGTTTAACACCACCAATGAAAGGCAGCTAAACCTTGTGAACCTCCAAATAGGATACCCTGAGGATACCCCAACCATGTAGCATCACAGCTGAGAATACATAACCAAATCTAACCATGAAGCAACACTAGATAAACCCAAAATGAGGAAGTTATATTAAAACGGAAGGGAAGGGAACAGGGAGGCAAGGGGAAGAGGGGGAGAGGGAAAGGGGGGGAGGGAGAGGGAGGGGATGGGAGAAGAAGGAGAGGAGGGGGAGGGGAGGGGGAGGGGAGGGGAGGGGAGGGGAGGGGAGGGGGAGTCAATATTCAATGACAAAGAAAACTTGTGAAATGTTAAAGAAGGCCAAAGATAAGACAAATAAATACAAGACACGACCCTAGACCCTGTATAAAAAGGGGAAAAAATACTATAAAGAACATTATTTGGTCATCTGGCAAAACGGAAATACAGATAGTAAAGTATTATGGTAATGTTAAATTTGAAGTTAATATATACAACTTTCCTACTTATTGGGTATACACATTATTTAGGATAAAGGGCCAGGATATATGGAAGTTACATAATCAGAAAGAACATATGTACATGTGGATAAAGATGGGGGCTTAAGGGAGGACAGGGAGGAGTGTGTAAATGATATCAAATGTTAATAATTTAATCTGGGTAAAGGGCATCCATATTTTTTTGTGTCCCATTCTCATTCTTGCAACTTTTCTGTAAATTTGAAATTATTGCCAAACACAAGTATAAAAAAAATTTTAATTATAATGAGAAGAGGTTACTTTTCCATGAAAGTAGCTAAAGAAACAAGTAACAATCTGAAACACCAAAATGAATGTATGTCAAAAGGTAAATGTTCAAAATGATCTTACAAATAACTCCAGGTTCTAATTTCACATATTTTCTGCACACATAATACTAAAACTAACTCACAGCCCATGATACATAAGACAATAGATATATACTTAGGAATAATTCAAATACTTGATTATAAATGCAGAGTCCCTAGTTGCTTTTCCTCATATTCACTGAATATGAGCTGTTTCAGGATGCTATCCTATCCACTTGGTAAGTGCTTACTGAGTACTTACAGTGGGCTATATGTCATCTAATTTAACCCTTTGAAGTCTCTGCTACTCATATGTGATCAGCTTTAGCATCACCTAGGAGCTTGTTAGAAATGCACAATCCCAGGGTGCCTGGTTGGCTCAGTCAGTAGAGTATGCAACTCTTGATCTTGGGGTTGTGAGTTCAAGCCCCATGTTGGGGGAGGAGGGGAGGGGAGGGGAGGGGAGGGAAGGAGGGGAATCTCATACCCAACCCAGACCTTACCAAATCAGAATCTACTTGAACAAAATCTTCAGGTGATTTATTTGCACATTAAAGTTCAAGAAGGGCTGCTCTAAGTGAGCTGCTCTAAGTGACTCAACTAAATAGAGATTTATTTCTAGCTCCTACTAAATCTGATGCATGTAGGGCAATTCATCAGAGCAACTCTCCTCCAAGCTCTGACTCATGCTTGTTTCTCCAACTCAATTCATGGCCTCCACAAGGCAAGAGAGAGGGAAGAATGCACAGGATATTTTATGGCAGACCCAGAAATGGCTTATATAACCTCCAGCCCACACTCCATGGCCAAAAATGAGTCACAGGGTCCCAATCAAACTGAAAGGAGGCTGAGAAATGTAGTCATCTTGTGTGCTCGCTGAGGAAAATGAGTAAAGTTTAGTAATGGATACTGAGAACACCAAGGAATACCAAGGAAAAGCTAAATAACCAGGCTCACACAGGGGCTGACTATCATGAGGACTGGCAGCAGTCCTACCTTCCTCAGTTCAAACTCTAGAGCCTATGACCAGCCAGTGAGCTTACTCACCTTCTAGCAAGAGGTTCACTCTCAGTCTAATCAACTGATGCGTCAAAAAAAAAAAAAAAAAAAAAAAAAGGTGGGACATAAGCTGGAAAGCGTTTCTAAGACATCTTCATCCCAAGCCGCACACACTGTTTTATACAATTTCAAATGAAACAAAGTCTAAGAAAGACTTCCTCAAAGTTTATTTAGATTTCTAATTACAAAAAAGAATACAAGCTTGACTGGGATAAAAATACAAAATATAAACAGTACAAAGGAATATCTTCCCTCCCGCCTCCAAGTCCCATTCTCAAGAAGTATTAGAATTCCGGGGTGTTCTTCCAAACTTCTTCTATACGCACAAGTACATATACGCTCGCACAAAGATTTATTGGAAATATACATTGTCCTACACCTGTATTCGCCCAGGAATGCGTCATGGACATCCATCCACATCTGTACATATGGATCTATCAATCTGAACAGCTAGACAGTATTCTACAATATGGCTACGCCACGACTTAACCAGTCCCCTATTAACAAACATTAAAATTCTCTCTCCCTTTTTAATTATCAAACTGCTATGCTAAGTATCCTTGTACAACCACTGGTATTTGTATTTCTGTCAGAATTCCAAAAGTAGGGTCAACAAAATATAGTGCTCAATTTTTACAGGTACTATAAAATTGCACTCCTACAAGCGTATGAATGTTCTCTAGTCCATATTTGTGTTCATAAGGAACATAATAGACACTTTTTTCAGATTATCATGAGAATTAAGTGAAATAATACACAAAATAAAGCACTTAAAATCATGCCTGGCATTGCTAATGGTAATGAATATTAGATACTGAGTAATAATATTCAATCGTCACATACCGTGGTGACAAGTAACTAGAAGGCAGCTCTCTTACTTTCCCTTGATAATCCACATTAATCACCATCCCAGGGCACGTGGGTGGCTCAGTCACTTAAGCGTTCAACTCTTGATTCTGGCTTAGGTCATGATCTCACGGTTCGTGGGATCAAGCCCCACGTTGGGCTCTGCGCAGACATTGCAGGGCCTACTTAGGATTCTCTTTCCCTCTCCCTCTGCCCCTCCCTCCCTCACTCACTATCTCTCTCACTCAAAATAAATGAATAAACTAAAAAAAAATGTTTTTTAATGAAAAAGTTTGTTTCACTAAAAACTTTGTTAAAATGTAATAATTATGTTTGAATACGTATTTTCAAACTTACCAGTTTTTTTTATGCAGTAAAGTCAATAGAGATAGCCACATAAGTAAATCCTCTTCAGTCCTAAATAACTGTTTTTATTTAAAGACTCCTATGAAATCCTTCCCAATTTTTAAGAGTGGGTTCTGACACTGAAAAGTTTGAGAAACACTGCTCTATGGTATCAGGTACCTCAAATGACAGCATGTGTCAACAGCAGGCAAACCACAGACATTAACCCATTGCTTCAATTCTCCTTCTGTGAAGGTCTGAGGCAACCTGAGAAGCTCTACAGAAGACTGTTAGTAGGTTTCAGAGATGGAAGCACAGGTAGAGAAAGGCAAATCAAAGTGCAGGGGGGAAAAAACAGAATGTTTCAATATGAACAAATCAGTGATCCTTCCCATGACAAAAGGGTCTATGATAAAAACCTGACACCAGCTGGCTGGCTGGTCCCAAAGATGTGTTGCCATGTGGGGGAACCCAGGATCCCAAACTGGGCACTCTGTACCAGCAGAAGCCACAATGACCATGGTGAGGGGAAGTCTGAACTTTTGAGTTCCAGGCACCGATCTCCATCCCTGTCCCCACAGTTGCTCTGTTCATGAGACCTCTGAACAATCACCAGGCTGTCTGAAGAAGAATAACTTACTGCTATCCACAAAGCAGGTCGTCCTGTCTGATTAAGAATGTCCTCTGCTGTGGCATTCACATGGACCAAATGTTTGCAGGCTCAGAACTCTGCCATACAGCCCTTTCCCAAACTTCCTTGCAGAAGAAAAAGAAGCAAAAGAAACAGGAATTATAACTCCCACTCAAAAAGAAAAATGGAATTCATATCCATAGAGTCCTTTCCCACCCACCTTATTATCAGTCCTTCCTTGATGCTCAGGTATATCCATTAGCCAGTGCCCAGGAATCTGCAAGTCCTGACTTCAAGCCATCTCTCAAGATTCTACTCTTTGAGGTCCTTCCTTCAACCTCCAAAGCCCACCGCCCCCCTTCCCAAGAAGAGTCTATAACACAACAACAGTTCACCAGCACCTGTTGCTGACTTATTTCACTAAACCAGCTGAAAACCCACAGAATGCCTTTTACCCATTACGTGAACAGAGGTGAGTGCCCATCTGTCTCCACTTGGCTGGTTCTCCACAGGCCCTTAAATCTTGGCTTAGGAAGCCAATGTGAGAATTCTGCCTTTGCCAAAACTATTCATTCCAATGCCTAACGTTACTGGTACCTTCACTTAGAAAATTCATCTAACACCTCAGCCTCTCAGTTTGCTGCTCATTCTAACAATCTTCTCCCCTATCTCCGCCACCTTCTGCCACACCTTAAACCCTCTTGCTCCAGCACACACACACCACTTCTAAAGCACACGTGCATGTATATGCACATCAAGTCAGCCCACTCTGGCCACTCCACCTCTCCCTTGACCACATCATGTCCCCTAATCCACGGATTTCATCACAGCCCACTGTCCATCACCCTCCCCTCCTTATGACCTAAGTCCCTTGCTCAAAAATCATGGTGCCTGATTATCCCTGCCTTGCCTACAACTTCAACTTCCTTCTCCCACTCTCCATCCACTAAACTAACCTGGCAATCCTGGGTAAACCTAACTCACAGTCAAGTAGCTGACCGCGGGGTGAGAAAAAAGCCCTCCCCTGACTGCTCTCACTTCAAATGAATGAACACAAGTTTTAAGTGGACCCTCGGCACGCCCAAGCTATCCTACTATATTTCACTAGGCAATTCACTCTTCTAGAATATTTCAAACCTTCTCTTAAGACTGAGTCACTCAGCAAGACTAGTCACTTTCCTAGCTGTCCTCAAACCTTTCAATCACCACTGTTGCCTTCTCTGGCACTCTTCTTCTTACCTCAGTACATGAAGGTATTCCTGCCTCCACGCTAGGTTCAGTCCTTAGCCAAGATGGATTACATCATCTCACCACACACTGTTCCTTTTTTGCCCTTTATTGCCTGGTCATATCTACCCACACTGTAACTCAAATGTAGCTGCTTTATTTTCTAGAACAGATCAAGTCTGTATCATGAACATAGGGCTGTTTTTTCTAATAATTAATATAATCTTCCTTACGAACACCCACCCTAGGAAATGGCCAGAAACTTAAAATTCGCTAGATAATATGTCGGTCTCTTCCAGTTAATATTCAGACATTTAAGTTTATCTCCTTACCAGAGCTGGTTTAAATAGTTGCTTTCAGGTAAATTTTTATCCAAATGGGGCTGAAGGGACATCCTTATGGTGGCAAGAAGACCTAGGATCTTCGTGTCTCTGTGGATGCTCACTGAGCTCTGCTGCAAAGAGGAGATCACAGCCCATGGCTGGACTGGTGCCATCTCACCTTTTGGGATGTCATGCCTGCTCCTACCCCTGTATCCATGATCCTGACCTTCAGTCTAGAATGGTATGATGCCTGCTGTCTACCAGGACTCTCAGCTCCTCCGCATCCCTCACAGTGGCATGAGAACTATGTAGCTTCCCCAGGCTCATCCATCTATCTATCCACTTCCTTCTACCCCTACTGTGCTCTATCCCTGTGTTGTCACAGCATTAACCCACATAGCTATGCCCTCTAGAGATTCCAAACAAGGAGCACAGCCAGACTTTCGCCTTTCAAGCCTTTTTGTTTGTTTTTTAAGTAAGCCCTACACCCTATATGAGGCCTGAACTCATGACCCTGAAACCAAGTTTCATGCTCTACTGACAGAACCAGCCACAGACCCCATCAAAAGCCTTCTACTTTGGACTGTCCCTTCAACCTATTTAACACCCTCATCCTAACCCCAGAACTTTGGCCAGACAAGGAAGCTCAAAACATGTATTTCTGGAGCAGCTGCCTGTCTCAATCAGTGGACCATGGGACTCTAGATTGCCAGGTTATTGAGATTACTCTTTAAAAAGTAAAATCTTTCCAAAAAAAAAAAAAAGAAAGAAAGAAAGAAAGAAAGAAAGAAAGAAAGAAAGAAAGAAAGAAAGAAAGAAAAAAGAAAAAACATGTATTTCTCACAATCTGTGTTCCCTACCTCTGTCCCCCTTCTTCCCATAATTCAGGGCTGAAAAAGATGGACTTTCCATTTCCAATTCATCTTCCGTCCTCCTGAGAGGCACTAGCCTCAAGTTCAGCCATAATGACAGAAGAGATATCATATCCTCCTTAGCCCATAGAAGAAACTATCATTAGAGAATGTCAGAGGAAGTTCTTGATAGGAAGCTACAGGCAACTTGGAACTTTCGAAAACCAAAAACAAACATACAGTGACTTAAAATTCCCTAAAATACTATCCTTTCACAACTTCAACAGTTACCATCTCCTGTGTGCTAGGCTCCAAGGACATAACAGGAGAGAGTTAGGTCACTAAACAGGTAAGTTTTACAAACAAAATAATTACAAATGGAATTTTATATGCTGCATTTACCAAAAGAGAAAACACAAATAACCTGTTTGTCCATCTGTTCCAGCTATCAAACTAAAGAGGTGAGGAATACAGAAAAAGGATAATATAAATTATTTCAGGTCACAATTTCGTATCATTTAATCCTTCCCCAATTTATATACTTCATTTTTTCACTTGCAACATAAAAAACCAGAAGCCAATCCTTAATGAGAGGAAAAAAGCAAGGGAAGCCATGAAGCAAATTCAAGTTTCTCTGTTAATAAAAATAGGCATATGGAAACTAATTTGACAATAAATTTCATATGATAAATATGTATATATAAATAATAACTAACTAAATAAATAGGCAAGAACTAAAGCACTGTTCAAATACCCCAAGGCTAAAGGAAATCAGGTAGAGTGAAGTAATAAAGTAATTATAATAAATATCTGTTATTTTATGTTGCCACCACCCCAAAACTGTTATTGCTACAAACTAATATTTTCATTTCTTTTCTTTTTTAATTTTTTTTAATACTTATTTATTTTTGAGAGACAGCGCACAGGCACAAGCAGGAGAGGGGCAGAGAGAAAGAGAGAAAGAGAGAGAGAGAGAGAGACAGAATCCAAAGCAGGCTCCAGGCTCTAAGCTATCATCACAGAGCCTGAGACGGGGCTCGAATTCACCAACTGCGAGATCATGACCTGAGCCGAAGTAGGATGCTCAACCGACTGAGGCACCAGGGCGCCCCAGCATTTCTTGATTCAAAAGGAAGACAGAAGGGCAAGGACAGCTAGAGGAAAATTCGACAAGATGTCTGTAACACAAACTAAAAGCTTACTATGTGTCAGGCATTAGGGTCTCAAAAATTGAAAGATTACCTAATACATACAATTAAGGATGAATGAATTTCACTTACAAGATGACAACACAGAAACTTTATCCCAGTGATGGTCATTCAGTTGTGGTAGAAAACTTGAGAAACACGACAACCACTTACGTGAAAGTGTTCAACAGAGCACCTACTATGACAGCACAAGTGAATATATCCTAGCAATCCAAAATAAGTGCAAATGTGTTTTTTGTGTAGAGCGCTACTAAATGAGTGTGTTAGTATGAAACTTCCTTTAGTTTGTTTTAGTTTGGATGCTTGGCATTTACTGAGATCCCTTTTCCTATGTTTATGTTTGCTAATTTCCCCACTATCTGAACACTGGTGGAAACAGAGCCTGCCTCCTTTCCTAAAAGCCAAAAAGGCCTAATACTTACCTTCTCAAATTCCATTGCAGCTAGGATGCAGGCAGTGACCTAATCCCAGCCAATCCAAGACACCCACTGACGATTTTGAATCAGAAGCTAATACCACAAAGAAACATGGTTGAGAAAGCAACTTTCCAGCAATACCCAGTTTCCCAAGCAGCAGTGGCAGCAGCAGCAGGGCCCAGGATCAAGGTGCTGGTAATACATGCCGTAAAAACCAGTATTACCAGACAGCATCAAAAGTGACCCACTCCCCAGGTCTCAACCCCAGCTGCTTCTGAACTGTAATCCTGACCGTGCAACTTTCCTTGGTTCCTGCCCACTAGCAGAACTGGAGCTCCTCCAGACATCAAACCAATGCTGAGATCTCCCCAATGCTCTTGCATTTAATTCCTTTTTAATTCCTTTTTTGCTTAAAGCATAACTAACAAGTAATTTCTTGCCAATAAGAAACATGAGTGATAGCCAACAGGAATGAAATAGTATGGTGAATAAAGAAGCATCCCACCCACAAAGGACTGGGTCTGTGTAGTCTACTTTGGAAAAGAGACAATTCTGTGTGTCATATGACTCAAGTTCCGCTCTGATAATTCAGTTAATAATGTGTCACGTATTAATTCCAAAACATTTCCGTCCCAACTACTAAATAACGTTGCCAGTCCGATTTCATCTGGAAGATGACCCACACCTTCTTCATCAAGCAAGTTCCCTACTGTGGACTAACTACCTTCAAACTCTAAATATACCCACAGATGATTCAGCAGGATGAAGAGCCCAAGTTTCTAATATGCTTGAATAAGAATTAAAGATCTGTAACTTTCAGGGCGCCTGGGTGGCTCAGTTGGTTAAGATTCTGACTCCTGATTTCAGCTCAGGTCATGATCTCATGGTTCCTGAGATGGAGCCCCACGTCTGGCTCCACGCTGACACTGGGGAACCTGCTTGGGATTCTCTCTCTCTCCCTCTCTCGCTGCCCCTCCCCCGCTCAAAATAAATAAATGAGCTTTTTTCTTTTAATGTGTAACTTTCAATGTGGGGGACTTCAGCAAATAGTTAAGTCTCTTCTTTTTAATGTTTACTTATTTATGGGGGGGGGGGGGAGGGACACAAGTGGGGGAGGAGCAGAGGAACAGGCAGAGTGCGAACCCCAAGCAGGTTCCTGGCTATGAACACAGAGCCTGAGTGGGGCTCGAACTCACAAACTATGACATCATGACCTGAGCTGAAATCCAGAGTAGGATGTTTAACCCACTGAGCCACCCAGGCACCTCAAAAGTTAAGTCTTCAAAGGAATTAACTGTTTTCAAAACTTTTATAAGTTCTGAAGTTTACAAAAACTTCAAAGTGCTCTCTCCTGAACAGACTTTTTGTTGTTGCTGTTGTGGTTACATCAGGAAGATACAGATACAACTGTTATTTAATGATCTTAAAATACGAAAGTTAAATAAATTCCTCAACTACAAATCAAATTAGGACTTGGTAAGATTTTATTTTTTTAATGTTTATTTATTTTTGACAGAGAGAGAGACAGAGCGTGAGTGGGGAGGGGCAGAGAGCGAGGGAGACACAGAATCCAAAGCGGGCTCCAGGCTCTGAGCTGTCAGCACAGAGCCTGACGTGGGGCTCGAACTCACAAACCGTGAGATAGTGACCTAAGCCGAAGTGGGACGCTTAACTGACAGAGCCACACAGGAGCCCCAAAAATGTTTATTTGAGACAGAGAGAGAGCAAGTGGGGAGGGGCAGAGAGAGAGGGAGACACAGAATCCGAAGCAGCACCAGGCCCTGAGCTGTCAGCACAGAGCCCCACGCGGGGCTCGAATTCACAAACCTCAAGATT
>NW_024412436.1:12074806-12111772 GCF_014898765.1 Herpailurus yagouaroundi
GTTTATTTATTTTGAGACAGAGAGAGAGCAAGTGGGGGAGGGGCAGAGAGAGAGAGGGAGACACAGAATCCGAAGCAGGCTCCAGGCTCCGAGCTGTCAGCACAGAGCCTGGCCCGGGGCTCGAACTCACGAACCGTGAGATCATGACCTGAGCCAACCGGAGCCGAGGTCGGATGCTTAACGGACTGGGCCACCCAGGCGCCCCAGGCCTTGGTAGATCTATGGTCAACCTACCCATTTGAATTCCGCAACCACCTCCTCACCCCCGTCCACCCAAACCCCAGGCTAAGCGGTCTGCAAGAGCAGTCCTGGAGAGCGCCCCCCTCCGGCATACCACCGGAGCTCAGCGACACTCGCTGCCTGACTACAGTTCCTATGACTGTGCCTGTGTACTGCATATTCCCACAACCTGCGTTCGCACAGCCCTTCACATCCGCCCAGGGCCTCAGGCTTGTGACTCTCGCACCCCGCTATGTGGCTGAGAGTTAGCCATTACGCGCACAGCGCTTCACGCACCCTCAGTAACTCGTGCTCCCATAGCACTGCTGCGTCTCTATTTCAGCCCTTCTGAATCGCTGCAATTCATTCTCGCTCTCACTTAAGTGCTCCTTCAGGATTCTTAAGGATGTCCCGTTCATCTCCACGGGTCCCCAGGCCACACACGACCTGGACCCTGGAACGTGTTCTGTAAACACCGAGATTCTTCCGCCTCCCGCAAGCCCGGTCCTCTGCTGGCGGGCCCTCAGCCCTGGGCCGGGTTTTTACGCACCCCTGCACCCGCCCACCCCGACCCCCGCCCATTGTGACTCCCAGGGCCGCCCAGGACACAGACTTTTTGTTCCCCAGGAAAATTACCCGTAGCGCAACACCGCTCCTCAGCTCTGCCCCCACCGGCTCCCTCCAATTCCTAGCGCAGCCCGGGGGCGGGCGGGGGTGTCAGTGGGTCCAACTCCGCAAACCGCCGCCTCCCCCACCAGAGCTGGAAGGGCTGAGCCCGGAACGCCCCCAAAGCCCGGCACGCAGCACCTTGTCAGCCGCGACGCGCCTCCGGGAACCGCGCGGGGCTGCGCATCGGGGCAGCGCCCCCATATCGGCGCACCCACGGCCGTGCGGTCTCGCGCGGCGGACGGCCCCACGATGTCTCCCCGCGCCGCCCCGGACTCGGGTGGGCGAGGGCGCTCTGTACGTACCCGAGGAGGCAGCGGTCGCAGACGACGCCACGACTCCCCTTGCACACCGTGTACGCCAAGGGATCTGAGCGGAAGAGCAGCTCTCCGGGGCGCAGCTGCACCAAGGCGCGCAGCCCATTGCCCCTGTTGGCGGAGCTGAACTTTTCCACCTTCGGCGGCTCCATCACCTCAGGTCGGCACCTCAGTCGTCCTCCGCTTCCCGCAGCTGGCGTCTCGCGTGCCGCCGGGAGCCGCGCGCCTGCGCCCTGCGCGCTCACGTACGCCCGAGGGGCGGGGCGGGTGCGCGGGACCTCCGCGCATGCCCAGACGGGGTCTGGAGGCGAGCCGGGGCGGGATCCTGGGGTGGTCGGCACGGGCCCAGCCTAGGACTCCCAGGTTTGGCGGCAGGTTCCAGGGTGGCTCCGCGAGAGCAGCGGTGTTCACACACACTTGGTATTTTGTTGGGGACCCTACTCCTAGATCACACAGTTCTTAGCATTTTGCCATTTCTGTCCATTTTCTCTCCCCAAGTATGTAGGTATGGTTGTTGAACCCCTTGAAAGTACGTTGTGTTGTTGAATCATATAAAGGTAAGCTGCAATCATCATGAAATCTCATAACTGATGCATTATAACATTTCATAATTAAATACTGCCACATGCATTTCCTCAGAATAAAAATACACAGTAGGACTACAATATCATCACCCCAAGGAAGATTATTCTATGATACCAAGTAAAAACTATATTCATTTTAAGAATGGCTCTTGTAGCTTTCTTTTAAAAACCAGGATCCAGCAATCCCTATCAAAATAATACCAGCATTCTTCACAGAGTTAGAACAAATAATCCTAAAATTTGTGTGGAACCAGAAAAGACCCCGAATAGACAAAGCAATCCTGAAAAGGAAAACCAAAGCTGGAGGCATCACAATTCCAGACTTCAAGCTGTATTACAAAGCTGTCATCATCAAGACTCTATGGTACTGGCGCAAGAGCAGACACATAGGTCAACGGAACAGACTAGAGAACCCAGAAATGGACCAGAAACGTATGGCAAACTAATCTTTGACAAAGCAGGAAAGAATATGCAATGGAAAAAAGACGGTCTCTTTAGCAAATGGTGTTGGGAAAACTAGACAGCAACGTGCCGAAGAATGAACCTGGGCCACTTTCTTACACCATACACAAAAATAAACTCAAAATGGATGAAAGATCTAAACATAAGACAGGAAGCCATCAAATCCTAGAAGAGAAAACAGGCAATAACCTGTTTGACCTCAGCCACAGCAACTTCTTACTTGACATAGCTCCAGAGGCAAAAGATACAAAAGCAAAAATGAACTATTGGGACATCATTAAGATTAAAAACTTCTGCACAGGGAAGGAAACAATCAGCAAAACTAAAAGGCAACTGACAGAATTGGAGAAGATATTTGCAAATGACAAATCAGATAAAGGGTTAGTGTCTAATATCTATTAAGAACTTAGCAAACTCAACACCCCCAAAAAAACAAATAATCCAGTGAAGAAATGGGCAAAAGAAATGAATAGACACTTCTCCAAAGAAGACATCCAGATGTCTAACAGACGCATGAAAAGATGCTCAACATTACTCATCATCAGAGAAGTACAAATCAAAACCACAATGAGATACCACCTCATTCATGCCTGTCAGAATGGCTAAAATTAACAACTCAGACAAGGATGTGGAGAAAGGGGAACACTTGTTCACTGCTGGTGGGAATGCAAACTGGTGCAGCAATTCTGGAAAACAGTGTGGAGGTTCCTCAAAAAATTAAAAACAGAACTACCCTATGACCCAGTAATTGCACCACTAGGTATTTATCCAAAGGATACAAGAGTGCTGATTTGAAGGGACACATGCACCCAATGTTTACAGCAGCACTATTGACAAGAGCCAAAGTCTGGAAAGAGTCCAAATGTCTATCAACTGATGAATGGAGAAAGAAGATGTGGTATATATATACAATGGAGTATTCCTCAGCGATCAAAAAGAATGAAATCTAGGGGCACCTGGGTGGCTCAGTCAGTTAGGCATCTGAGTTCGGCCCAGGTCATGATCTCATGGTTCGTGGGTTCGAGCCCCGCACTGTGATCTGTACTGATGGCTCAGAGCCTGGAGCCTGCTTCAGATTCTGTGTCTCCCTCTCTCTCTGCCCCTCCCCCAATCATGCTCTGTCTCTCTCCCCTTCAAAAATAAACATTTAAAAAAAAAAGAATGAAATCTTGCCATTTGCAACAAGGTGGATGGAACTAGAGTGTATTATGTTAAGCGAAATAGGTCAGTCAGAGAAAGACAAATATGATTTCACTCGTGTGGAATTTAAGAAACAAAACAGATGAACATTATGGAAGGGAAGCAAAAATAATAGAAAAACACAGAGAGAGACAAACCATAAGAGACTCTTAAATAGAGAAAACAAACTGAAGGTTGCTAGTGGGGTTTTGGGTGGAGGGGATGGGCTAAATGGATGATGGGCATTAAGGAGGGCACTTGTTGGGATTAGCACTGGTGTTATATATAAGTGATGAATCACTAAATTCTACTCCTGAAGTCACTATTACACTATGTTAGCTAACTTGGATATAAATTTTTTAAAAATACAATAAATAAATAAATTAAATTAAAAAAAGAAACTGGTATTATAAAATTATTGTCTTGTAAAGAAGTGATCAAAGAATATGCAACCTAAAATGTAGGGGGGGGGAGTATCAAGGGCTCTATCACAGTTAATAATTTTTTTTTCTGGATTTCATGATATTTGTGGTACTTATCAGCTTTAAATTTTTTTGTTGTTGTGACTTCTTTTCTCATTCCAAATACTCCCTTTTGTGCTTACAGTCATATTCATTGTTTTGATTTTGTTTTTTTAATTTGAGAGAGAGAGAGAGAGAATGAATCTTAAGCAGGCTTCAGGCTCTGTGCAGAGTTGTATGCAGAGCTTGATCCCACGACCTGGGGATCATGACCTGAGCCAAGATCAATAGTCAGACACTCAACAGACTGAGCCACCCAGGCGCCCCTGTATCCTTTTTCTTAAAAGAAGTCCCCCAATACCCAAAAGATTTTAAAGCAGGAACTACAAGAGATTGCACGCCCATGTTCATAGCAGCATTATCCACAGTAGCCAAAATGTAGAAACAATCCAAGTGTGCGTCAACAGGTGAATAAACAAAATGTGGTATATACATACAATGGAATATTACTCAGCCTTAAAAATGAAATTCTAATACATTATAATGTGGATGAACCTTGAAATCATGCTAAGTGAAATACTGCAGACACAAAACAACAAATATCGTACGGTTTCTGGAATAGACAAATTCATAGAGACAAAAAGTAGAATATCAGTTATCAAGTGCTGGGGGAAGGGAATGGAGAATTAGCACTAAATGAGTATAGAGTTTCTATTGCTCGCTAAAGTTGTATAAACCTGCACCCCACAAAATTTGGATCTGTTCCTACCGATGAAATAAGCGATTCCACAATCATGCAATTTAACATCCTATAAGGAGAAACACATGTTCAGTAACAGAGTTAAATTCTTTTACTTAATAAAAAAAGATCCATTTAATTATTGTAAGATGGGTTGTTGCTTTTCAGAACTCTAAAATGAAATCAGAAGCATCAGGTTCCAAATTTGCTATACAAAACCACTCAGAAACTGGAAAGATGACTGACTCTTAATATTATTTAAAGTTGCTTGGGAGGGACCATGTTATGTTTAGATGTATTTTATTTAAAAAAATTTTTTTACACATTTATTTACTTTTGAGAGACAGAGTATGAGCAGGGGAGGGGCAGAGAGAGAGGGAGACACAGAATCCGAAGCAGGCTCCAGGTTCTGAGTTGTCAGCACAGAGCCCGATGCAGGGCTTGAACCCACGAACTGTGAGATCATGACCTGAGCTGAAGTCAGATACTTAACAGACTGAGCCACCCAGGCGCCCCTAGATGTATTTTAGAAACAGAAGCTCAGAATCCCTGGGCCCTCCGTCTTATCTTGCAACTCAATACATTCTTTTGGTGGTTTCTCTCACATGAAAACAGTAGAAGAAGTTTAAGGAGAACTGGAAGACATTAAGAGGTTCATGATGTATGGAGTACAGGTTTTTATACCATAAGTAATAAGGAAATCCTGGGAAGGATGTTGAAACCATCTTTCTCCAAGTCTTGGAGATTTGATGTTTGCAATGAAAATTCTTACTAAATTTACCATCAGTTTCATCATGAATCTAAATTGGATTTTTAAAATACAAAAAAAGCAATGCTTTCTCACCCTAGTTTTTCCCTTTCATATCCTTGTGCTTTTTATTTTTGAGAGAGAGAGAGAAAGAGAGAGAGAATGCTTGTGAGCGGGGGAGGGGCAGAGGATCGGAAGCAGGCTCAGGGCTGACAGCAGAAAGCCTGATACAGGGCTCAAAACCATGAACCTATGAACTGTGAGAGCCGAAGTTGGATGTCTACCCAACTGATCCACCCAGGCGCCCCTCATATCCTCGCTTCTAATGAGCAGATAAAATCCGAGAGCACAGAATGTGCCTCAATTCCCCATAAACCTTAATTGAAATTTTAACACGCTGTTTTATTAGGAAGAGGTAAATTAAGTAGTAGCTATAAATGTTTAATACAGAACTACCCAGCAGTTTTAGTAATAAACAAAATGAACTTGGTTATTAACCAACACTTACTGGATTTTTTAAAGTGTATTTCATGTCTCACCAGGTAACTAGGATTCCTCTTTCAAGCCTTAGAATGGTGCCAGTAATATACTAATAGGACATGGAACTTAAAACACCCCTTCCTTCTAGTCCAGGCATGGCGTGGAGGTCACCAACCGGTCATCACTCGAGCATTGTGCTAATTTTTAGTCGTTAGAAGATCCCCATGTTGAAATGGGATGCTATTGATGAGTGCTACTGAGATAGTATTTATATAAAGGAAACTGATTGGCTTCAGGCATTTGCTTGGCTTTGGGCACGTATATGGCTTTAGGTATGGCTGGAGCCAGGGGGCTCGAATGTTATCAAAGTGATGTCTCCTAATTCCATGTGTTAGCTCTGCTTTTTGTACGCTGACTTCATTCTCCAGGTTTTCCTCCCTGTAGGAGTACACTTTGGTAATACAGTATCACAGAATTATAGAATATCACAGATAAAAAGGCCACAAAGTCCAATCTTTTTCATTTTACACATGCAAAACCAAGGGCCAGATAATTAACCTGTTAAATGCCATTCTACAATTTAGTGATGAGAATGGTTATTACTCCACAATAACAGAATATTTTTAAAAATTCTAATACAGAACATACCTGTTTTGGTCCCAATCACCTTCTGAATTTACACTGACTGGATTCTTACATATTCTAGAGAAAAACACCTATTTTCTTATTGGAAAGTTATCAATATTCCAAAAACAAACACACACACACAAAATCCTTAAATACGACTGAGAGTCTCTTGTAATAGCTCAAGCTCTTACCTTTTCTACTGGTCTTTAGCCACCATGACCTTACCCAGAGATAACTGTATGGACAACTATTTTACTCTTCTAATAAAAACTTTCCTTCAGAGACACCAGGCCATGCTCCTACTATTCCATGTGAACGTTCTGCTAAACTCATAACGTTTGGGGGATTCAAATGAACCAGAAGACCAACCATGAGGTCCTTTGACAAAGTGTGTGTTTAACCCTGAATTACCTGGTACTAGGCCTTGCCATCACCAGGAATCACTCCACCTTCAGTATCTTATTCTTGCCCTATTATTATTTTAATGTTCATTTATTTTTGAGAGAGACAGAGCTCAAGCATGGGAGGGGCAGAGAGGGAGACACAGTCTCCAAAACAGGCTCCAGTCTCCGAGCTGTCAGCACAGAGCCTGACGCAGGGCTAGAACTCACAAACCTTGAGATCATGACTTGAGCTGAAGTCAGACATTTAACTGAATGAGCCACCCAGGTGCCCCTATTATTATTTTTAATGTTTGTTTTTGAGAGAGCAAGCGAGTGTGAGCGGGGGAGGGGCAGAGAGAGGGGAAGAAAGAAAATCTGAAGCAGGCTCCACGCTGTCAGTGCAAAGCCCGACGCAGGGCTCAAACCCACAAACCACAAGATCATGACCTCAGCTGAATGAGCTGAAGTCGGACATCCAACTGACAGCCACCCAGGCGCCCCTGGTATCTGAATATTAGAGTTTAGTTACGAAGCTTCAGGAGGAATTTAGGCTGAAGGTCTAGCAGTGGAAGACTGAATGGTATGACAGTTTGGCAGATTATACAGTGGCAGGATAGGAATTACAAGAGAAAAAAGAGGATTCGGTTTCCAGCCAGATTGAATTGTAGACCAAAGACAATAGCAGGGAAGAACTGGTTTGGCTGAATGTTATTAAGAACATGCCTTGCAAACAAGTTACTTAGTAACTCAGGTATTAAGAAGTATCATATTAAGAAGTATCATAATAGCAAACAGATCTGAGATATGATGTCTCCGTTAAAACCTAGTGGCTTCTTCAATCAAAGATCTAAGAAAATATTCTTAATTTCATTTAGTTTCATGTAAAGGTCTAACTTCAAATGAACTTTCTTGATAGAACAAAAATTCAAGCGACTTTTGAATAGCAGAGTGAATTACTCACTGAAAGCACATCGTACATAACAGTTTAAAATGAAAAGCTTAGGGTCAATTTAATGTATCATTAGATAGAGACTAAAAAAAAATCACAAAATCTTATTACTTAAAATATTTTAATTTCTAAAAAAGTTTAAAGCATATTAAAATTGAAATAATTTCATTGTACAGCACTTGATAATATAATTCAACAATTTGCAAAGTAAAACCACTTAAATCATTTTAATTTACTTTCTAAGCTTAATAATGTACAGTCTTTTGCCCTCCAAGAGGAAGCAAAAGATCAACAGCGTTAATGGAATATTTAACTTAATACAAGGTAAGATAGTGGCGCCTGGGTGGCTCAGTCGGTTGGGCATCTGACTTCAGCTCAGGTCATGATCTTGCAGTCTGTGAGTTCAAGCCCCACGTCAGGCCCTGTGCTGACAGCTCAGAGCCCGGAGCCTGCTTCAGATTCTTCTCCATCTCTCTCCGCCCCTCCCTCACTCTCAGTGTGTCTCTCTTTCAAAAATAAAATAAAAACATAAAAAAAAAATTTTTTTTTAAATACAAGATATTTGGCCAAAGGGATTTTTTTTTCAGTAAGCTCTACACCCAACGTGGGGATTCAACTCACAATCCTGAGATCAAGTCACACATTCTACTGACTAGGCCAGCCAGGCACCCTTGGCCAAAGGGATTTTTAAAACTAAATTTCATCTGGCAATACCCTACATCTACCAGTATACCTACAGGAGATAGAATTTAAAACAAAACAAATGCAATCTGATCAAATCCACAAGTAATACGGTGTTCATTTTATTTTTTGTGAATAAAATAGCAGTCGTTGTTTCATCCGATATACTAAAGGTATCAACTTCAGAAGAAATGATCTGCCCACTCTGCCAAACAAGAGCAGTTATCTTCTGCTAAAAGCCTGCAAGCTTTACAAACCCAGTTCTCTTCCATTGGTGCCATAATTTCCAAATAAATAAGCAGTTCTCGCCAATATGTGGGCAATCCAGTTCCCTACAAGATTATGTCTTCTATGCAGTCATCAAAGAGCCACCTACAAGATTCTCTGAAAGACTCTATAGTTTCAAAAAGCAATTTAAAGTCTTCAGGGTACAGATCTGTTATTTTCATGTCTCCATCTTTCTCTATTTCCTTCAGTATAGCTACTGCATTAACTGGACTCAATGACCTGCAAAAGAAATACAAAGTAAGTCTGCTTAATTCCATCTTAGAACTGCAATTAACATTGGTAGAGATGGCTTCTACGCCCAATTTAAAATGCTTAACTTACGATATATAATCAATCTTGTTTGGTTTAAGAGCTTGCGTATAATGTACACCTTTTACTATTATTTCTAAAGTCTCATGGCTTACCTGTAACAAAAAGAGCAGATTTTGGCCTTCACGTGTTCTCATCAATTCCTACCAAAAAATCCAGTTTAACACTGCCCTTCAAAAACATTCTTTCGCCTACCTCTTTCATCTCTTAGTTCTCTTTGCAAAAACATCCGTAACATTTAGGTCCATGTAATAGTTTAAGAAGTACAAAGAGCAGAAACTGCTGTCCAACAGTTTTCAAACAGGGAATAGTTTTCACCTTTTTATGTGAAAATTACTAACAAATAAATTTTAAAGCAGAAAACTGCCTTATATATTAGCCTAGCAAGAAACCATCACTGAGCCTATGACAATAACAAGTAAATATTTATAATAAAATATTTTGGTGGAAAATTTTTCCAATACTTTTGGATTTTGGACAGAATTCTGGTCACAGGTGTAAACATGCTTTCAATTCAGAGGTCGCCAAGGGATTTTAACATTTTGCAACATGTTTACCATATTTATTGCTTATTTTCCTATATTCCTGATATTTTTTTTCAAAATAGTCACTACCACAAGGTGATAAGATGAAAAGGGTAGATTATTTACTGGTCTGATGCCACTTTTAACATTTATTTTTACACAAATATTGTTCAACCAACAGCTCACTCAGAGTCTCACCTATTCTCTGACAATACTTTGAATGACTATGGGCTGCATAGATTCCAAGGTGCAACGCATAACTTATAAAAATTGTACACATCAGCCCATGTAAAAGTTATAAGGCTACCAATAGGTAGTAACAGCTAGAATGTTAATAAAGCTTTAGGTAGAAACACGAAGTCGGGTCCAGGACAAGAGGACTAGAGGACTTTGGTTGGGAAGTAAAACCACTAAGGAGAGACAATGACAAAAGGTAGATGGTGGGTACACCAGAAATGATGCTGCCTCCATCCCAGTCACCAGCAAGGAGTTCGTTCTTTTTATTAAGAAGGCTTTTTTAATGTTTATTCATTTTTGAGAGAAGAGATGAGTGGGGGACGGGCAAAGAGAGAGGGAGACACAGAATCTGAAGCAGGCTCCAGCCCAGAGCCCGATGAGGGGAGATGAACTCTGGGAGATCATGACCTTAGCCGAAATCGGACACTCAACTGACTGAGCCACCCAGGTCCCCCTATTTTATTTTTTTAAATATTTTTGAGAGAGAGCACGCACAAGTGTGGGGTTAAGGGCAGAGAGAGAGGGAGATAGAGAGGATCCAAAGTGGGCTCCGCACTAACAGCAGAGAGCCTGATGTGTGGCTCAAACTCACAAACCACGAGGTCATGCCCTCAGCCGAAATTAAGAGTCGGATGCTCGACTGACTGAGCCACTCATGTGCTCCTCATTATTTTTTTAAATGTTTATTAATTTTGATAGAGCGAGTAATCAAGAATGAGCAGGAGACGGGGGGAGAGAGAGAGAGAGAGAGAGAGAGAGAGAGAGAGAGAATCCCAAGAAGGCTCTGCACTGCCAGCACAGAGCCCGATGCAGGGCCTGAACTCACGAACATGAGATCATGACCTGAGGCAAAACCAAGAATCGGATGCTCAACCAACTGAGCCACCCAGGCACCTGCCCCATGGAGCCAGTTCTTCCCACAGGTCAATTCTGGGCATATCTCTGACAGAGATAGAACTGGTAGGCAACCCTAGTTGTTTTTCAAAGGAAAAAAAAATTCAGCTTAGGAGATTATGTGGGAAATTGAATTTTATTTTTCTTAAAATATGCACCAAGGAAGGGTTTGGAAGATCTGTAGGAGTGAAAACATGGTATCTCACTCTGTTAATCATGACACAGATATAGAAAATGGACCTCTAACATGAAAATCTAATTCTTATATTAAATTGCTACTTTATACTTGCTTTTATTCTTCTTACTTACTGTAAATGGTCCATGAGCGTGGCATGGCGCTTCATAAAACACTGCTTTAACATGTGAAAAAATATGTCATAATTAACAGATGTTAAATTTTCTGTAAATAAATTCTGAAGAGGAGTCAACTGAATAAAACACATGTTTTGTTTATTTATTTGTTCTAATGGTTCCTGGAGAGAGAAAGAAATAAGTTGTGTTAGCCACAAAATGTTGCCAGAGCGAGACATAGTGAACCTATTCACACAAGCTGCCTGCTAGAAGAGGCAATCTCCAAAGCTGGAGGGCTCCTATGTGCTCTCGCTGTCTGTGTCAAGAATGCAAGGCCCTAACCACTGTTTACTTGGGCAGTTTCTCAGGGGGGTTTGCAGTGAGCCAGCTTGAGGGAGGAGATCATGTCTCTCCAGGACAAAGAAGCGGCTTGCTTAATGTCTTCTAGAAAAGAAGTGGGTTCCCCCAGCCCTGTGTTTCTATGTTGCAATGCAAACCTCTGCATTTACACCATCCAAATGAGCCATGGCACATTACCCCAGAGGACCCGAGGGCAAATACATTCTTTTGTCTGATGCAGGAGTCGGCCCTGGGGTAGTATCCTTTAAAGAGTAACAGGTTATTAACTTGTAAGCAGGGTAAAACCAAATCCCAAACATGACACCAACATGTACTGAACTTCTTTCTATACTGAGCAGATTGTAACGTTAAAAAAATATACTATGGTCCATGGCCTGCCTGGTTTTCATATAGTATGAATCTACAAATGGTTTTTACATTTGGAAAGGATTGTTTAAAAAAAAAAAAAAAAGAATATGAACATGAAGACTATTATGTGGTCTACAAAGCTTAAAACATCTGCACATTGGCCCTTTACAGAAAAAGTTGGCCAGCCGGCTCTAGTACACAGTAGTCAGATTAAAATAAAAACTGCACATGCCTTGATGTAAGGTGAAGATGTTTTTTTCTCTAAAGTTATCCCTCACAAAGGAGGAAGGTCATCTGTTTAAGTCCTTTGGAAATCTCATGTGTTAGATAGTGATCCCTTATTTACTTATCCATCTATATATACACACATACACATTTATATTTTTTAATTTTTTAATGTCTTAGTTTAACTTATTTTGAGAGAGACAGAAAGAGAGAGAGAGAGCATGAGCAGGGGAGGGGCAGACAGAGAAGGAGAGAGAGAATTCCAAGCAGGTTCTGCTCTGTCAGTGCAGAGCCCAATGCAGGGCTCAATCCTATGAACCGTGAGATCACAACCTGAGACAAAATCAAGAGTTGGACATGCTTAACCAACTGAGCCACTCAGGTGTCCCTTTCTTTTTTATATGTTTTTATTTATTTTTTCATTTTATTTGAGAGAGAGAAGAGCATTTGTGTGGGGAAGGACAGAGGGGCAGAAGGAGACAGAGACAATCTTAAGGACGTCCATTCCATGCCCAGCTCGGAGCCCCAACACATGTGAGATCATGACCTAAGACGAAATCAAGAGTTGGACACTTAACTAACTGAGCCACCCACCTCCCCCCACAATTTTTAAATATATACATATATATACATATACATATACATATATATATATATATATATATATTTGTGGAAGACAAATTAGCCTGAAAAAGAAAACTTCAATCAATTCTGGTTTCTAGCTGTGGATGCCTACAGTTGATTGGGGCGGGGGGGGGGGGGAGGGGGAAGGGATCAGTGAAATTAAAAACTGTTTACTGGGTACTATAATGATAAGCTGGGACTAGGGCATCATTAGCATTTAATCCTAAAGTGAAACTTTTGAATTGACTCCAAAAATTATTTTTGAAAATTCAACTACTTTGTTCCAATTTCACTACAAGCACCCCTAATATAAAGTAAATGGAGGATAAGTTTAGAACATCACCACTTCGGTTCTTTAGAGAGGGGAAAAAAAACAAACACAAGCCCTATCCCCCCAGATAAGAAACAAGACATACTGATTCATCAAACATATGACGAATTCAATCATTATAGTTAGTAATATTACAAATTTCTGACTTTTAGTTTATCAAATTAGTTGGACACTAAAATGATCATATTTTCCAAATCTGAGATATACCTTCTATTTCAAGAGAGATAAAAATGAAGTCAAATTCTGTTTAAGCTCTTACTATGCTAACTAGGATCCACGTACAATCAGCTGACAAATACAACTCTTCAAAAATAATGAGAATTGTAAAAAAATGTTTATGATTTATATTGATAGAGACAGCAGGAGAGAGGGCACGCAAGCAGGGAAGGGGCAGAGAGAGAGGGAGAGAGAGAGAATCCCAACCAAGCAGGGCTTGCACTGTCAGCACAGAGCCCAACACAAGGCTCAATCCCAAGAACCAGAGATCATGACCCAAACTGAAATCAAGAGTCGGACACTTAACCAACTGAGGCACTAGGTGGCTCAGTTGGTTTAGCGTCCGACTTCTGCTCAGGTCATGATCTTACAGTTCGTGGGTTCAAGCCCCGCATCGGGCTTGCTGCTGTCAGCACGGAGCCCTATTCAGAATCTCCGTCCCCCTCTTTCTCTGCCCTACTCCCCAGTGGTTCCCTCTCTCTTTATCTCTCAAAAATGAATGTTTACTTAAAAAAATTTTTAAGTAAATACAGAATACCAAATGTTCCATTTAGAGGAAAAAAAAGGAAGGTTATTTATTAATTCTTACCTTATTCTTCGACTTTTTTGGTCCCCCAGCTTGGTTATATACGCTGAATGAGGACCAAGGCTCCTTGAGGGAAGATAATCAAAACCAAAACATTTCTTTGAGTTTTCTGCAGTCAAAGTGTCCCAGATTATTACTGGCTTTAAACAACAGAACAAATCAAATCTGAGTCATCATTCTAACTGGATTTAAGAAAAACAACTGGAATAGTTAAATCATAAATATCCCTCTTCTGTTTTTTTAGATGAAGAGGAAGAAAAATCAAAGGTCTATCCAGATATTGGGAATTCCCTTATCTGGAAAGACTCATCCTTAATACAGTTATGCAAACAGGTCCTTAAGTTATCTCAATAGCTAAGATTTCCACATTAGACTCACAATCAGGTTAGGGACCATCACATCAACACTGAGGTTAATGAGTGGCCAAAGTCAACATAGGCCTTTGAAAACAAACACTGCAGAACAACCAAAAAGACTCTCCTGAAAGCTTACTTTGCCAGGAGGCCTTTATGAACAAAGCAGCAGATAGCCTGGATGATAGAAGAGGCCCAGGTAAAAAAGGCAGGCAACAGAATGAGAGATCACTGAGGTAAGAAAGGATTTCAGGGACACCAAGAACTGCAGTACCAAGGTCACAATATACAAGTGCAGGGTCAGTGCTGTGAACGCTAGCGTGAAAAGAGTTCTGCAAATACAGGAACATGACGAGAGCATGACAGATACAAAAGACAAGGAACAGAGATCCAATCTAAGAACCTCACGTATTGGAGAAGAAAAAACAGAATTGGAACAAAAACTGAAGTCAAATGGGTAACATTCTAACAACTGAGTATGCACACTGACAGGCCTAACGTGTTCCTGGACAAAAGCAGGGAAGGGACTACATGGAGATACACGTGGCAAATTTAAAAATGAAACCAACACCTCCCTCGAAGCACAAGGGCCCATCAAATATATAAACATACATCCAATAAAAACTCTAATCTACTAAAATAAAAAAAAGACAAGGACAAATTATGGCATGAAAGAAATAGCGGTCGTCAGTTTTTTCTTCACTCCGGCCCCTTGCTATGAATAGAGGAGCCACTAGTCCTATGTGGCTATTGAACACTTGAAACATGTCTAGTCTGAATGGAGATGTGTTACGTGTGAAATACACACTGAACTTCAAAGGCCTAGAACATAAAGAAAGCAAATTATGTAATAACCAATTATAACATACTGATTGTACACTGAAATGACAGTATTTTGATCAAGAAGGTTAAATCAAACACATTAAAATTAGTTTCACCTGTTTTTTCCTTTTAATGAATGTTGCTACTATTAAACCTAAAATACGTGGCTCACATTATATTTTTATTAGACAACTCTGATCTTGCTTAAAGAAATAAACTAAAAAGGGGAATACTCTGTAGTGAGGTTTTAAATGGCCATTAAAAACTTACAAAAAATGTCTACCGACAAGAGAAAAACTTACCATTAACTATTACTAGTAAGTAAGAAATACAAGATACAAAGTAATATAATCTCCACTATGTAAAGAATAAAATCAAAAACTGAGGAACAAGAAAAGGCTACAAATATGCTACAAATGTTAATATTGACCTCTGGGTGGCAGAATGGCAGTGGTGACTTCTAAAAAATTCTTCTTTCCTTCCTTCCTTTTCCTTCCTGGTCTCACATTTTTACAATAAGCCTATATTATTTTTATGATCTGAGAAAAATATAAATATGTGACAAAAACGTAATTATCTTCAATAGCTAGGAAAAAATAAAATTAATTTTTAATTTTTCTCCATTTATTGGTCAAAGAAATGTAGCCTCTTTTTTTTTTTTTTTTTTCTTAGAGAGGAGTGCACATGAGCAAGGGGCAGAGACAGAGAGACAGAGAGGGAGAGAAAGAAGTGGGGCTTGAGCTCACCTGATGTGGGGCTCAAATTCATGAACTGTGAAAACATGACCTGCGCTGATGTCAGATGCTTAACAACTGAGCCACCCAGGCGTCCAAAATGTAGTTTCTTTAAAAACAATGAAGTTCTGGGGCACCTGGGTGGCTCAGTCAGTTAAGCATCAACTTCAGCTCAGGTCATGATCTCACAGTTTGTGAGTTCGAGCCCTGCATCGGGCTCTGTGCTGATGGCTCGGAGCCTGGAGCCTGCTTCGGATTCTGTGTCTCCCTCTCTCTCTGCCCCTCCCCTGCTTATGCTCTCTCTCTGTCTCTCAAAGGTAAATAAATAAACTTAAAAAAAAAAAAAAATGAAGTTCTGTTGCAATCTAGAAGGATTTTACTTACCACATGCAGAAGCTTAATCTCACAAGCTACTTGCCAGAGCACACTTAATGGTTGATACAGGTTATTTTGGGGATCTGCCACCAGTTTCTAATGAAAAGAAAATAAGTTGCACGTATACATGACTATGATCAATCAAATTCAAGTTTTGATCTTAAAAGTATTATCTTAATAGTATCTGGAAATTGAAGAAAATCAGAATTAAATGCAAAATCTTAACTGTAACACTTCAAGGAAGAGAAGGTCTTTTTAAATTTTCACACTGAAATACATCACCATGTACACTTAAAATATAATGTATGTGGGATTGATTTCCTTTAGCCATCCCTGATAGCCATGCCCCTACCAGAGTAAAATCTCATTAAAGCAAAAAACGAAACAAAAATATCTAATTACATGGAGAACAAGGGTGTTAGAACTATGTATCAGGTAGCCTAGTAAATTCTGAGTCAAGAATTGTCCATGTCCAGGCTGACACTTGAAGGCTGAGCGCTTGGCAGTGAATGAGAGGGCAGCACACAGACCGAGCAAACCACATGTGAAAAGGCCCACAGTAAAAAAAAGCATTAGAACATTTCCTAATAGCAAGATGAAATCTGATGAAGCACTTCCTGTTTCTCTTCCTTCATGTAGATGATGTACGTACAGCCTCAAGGTTCTGAGTCCCCCACGCTTCTCATGGACAGTCACTATTTCTCTACCGAATCTTGGGGAGTAAACCACCTTTTCATGTCTTGCTCCACCATCCTGACCCATAACTCTTATAGACGAGTAGGCATCTTGTGTTACAATGGGTTAAAAGATTTTTTTTACTCTCATTTTTATTATTTTTTAATAGAATTTGTCAAACTGGCTTACATACAACACCCATTGCTCATCCCAACAGGCGCCCTCAATGCCCATCACCCACTTTCCTCTCTTCCCCACCACCCCCATCCACCCTCAGTTTGTTCTCTGTATTTAAGAGTCTCTTGCGGTTTCCCCCCCTCCCTCTCTGTTTGTAACTATTTTTTCTCCTTCCCTCCCCCCATGGTCTTCTGGTAAGTTTCTCAAGATCCACATATGAGCAAAAACATACGATACCTGTCCTTCTCTGACTGACTTATTTCACTAAGCATAATACCTACAATGGATTCAAAGATTAATAACATGAAGCATTCTGAGCAGAAAAGAAACATTACTCTCAAGACACTATCAAGAACTTCAGAAGGCCCTTGAATTTCAGAGAACAGAGTCGAAAAACCCTAAGTATTCCTGTTAGAATACATGAATTCAGGGGGCGCCTGGGTGGCGCAGTCGGTTAAGCGTCCGACTTCAGCCAGGTCACGATCTCGCGGTCCGGGAGTTCGAGCCCCGCGTCGGGCTCTGGGCTGATGTCTCAGAGCCTGGAGCCTGTTTCCGATTCTGTGTCTCCCTCTCTCTCTGCCCCTCCCCCGTTCATGCTCTGTCTCTCTCTGTCCCAAAAATAAATAAACGTTGAAAAAAAAAATTAAAAAAAAAAAAAAAAGAATACATGAATTCAGCAAAGTTGCAGGATATAAAAACAACACACAAAGGTCAGTCGTATTTCTATGTTAACGATCAACAACCTGAAAAGGAAATTAAGAAAACTTCATTTACAACAGCACCAAAAAGAGTAAACTACTTAGGGATCAACTTAAAGAAGGAGGTGAAGGATTTGTACGCTGAGAACTACAAAACACCTAATGAAAGAGATTAAACACAAGTGGAAAGACAACTTGTGTTCACGGATCGGAAGACTTATCAATGTTAAGATATCAATGTTACCCACAGTGATCTACGGATTCAGTGCAATCCCTATCAAAATCCCAAGGGTGTTTTTTTCACAGAAACAGAAAAACCAGTCCTGAGATTCATATGGAATCTCGAGGGACACTGAATAGCCTAATGTAATAAAATAAGAGAGCCCAGAAACAGACCCTAATGTGTATGGTTTAATGATGTTTTGACAAGGGCATCAAGGTCATTCATCGGGGAAAGCACAGTCTTTTCAACAAAGGATGCTGGGAAAACTGAATACCCGCATGCACAAGAATGAAGTTGGACCCTTACCCAACACCATATAAAAAAGTAACTCAAAATGGATCAAAGACCTGAATGTAAGAACTGAAACTTACAAAACTCTTAGAACATAAGAAAAAAGCTTCCTGACATTGGATTTGACAGTGATTCCTCAGCTATGACACCAAAGGCACAGACAGAAAGAAGAAAAAAATAGACAAACCGGCCTTCATCACAATAAAAAACTTCGGGAATCAATGTGCACAATCAACAGTGTACAGCGACACCCCACAGATGGGGAGAAAACGCCTGCAGGTATTTCATGTATCCGAACAGGGATTTATCACGAGAATATATAAATAACTCCTAAAGCTCAACAACAACAACAACAACAACAACAACCCCAAAATGGCAAAGGACCTTAGCAGACATTCCTAACACAAACAGTCTACGAGCACCTGAAAAGATGTTCAACATCACGAATCAAATCAAAAGCACAATGAGACACTACCTCACCTCATTACAATGGGTATCATAAACAGAAAACAAATGTTGAGAGACAACGGAGAAACTGGAATTCCTGTGCACTGCCGTTGGGAACGTAAAATAGTGCAGCTGCTGTGGAAAACGGTAGGGTGGCTCCCCCAGAGTTGAAAAATAGGATTGCCGCACGATCCAGCAATGCCACCCCTGGGTATACAGCCATATGTACTGCAAGCAGACCCTGGAAGACAGACTTGCAACCAAAGCTCACGGCAGCATCATTTACGACAACCAAAAGCGGGAGCGACCCAAACGTTCGCGGACACATGAACGAATAAACAAAAGGTGGTGCGTGTGTATGTCCATATATGATATACGATGGAGTATTACTCGGCCTTAAAAAGAAAATGAAATTCTGACACGCTACAGCTTGGAAGAACTCCAAAGGCATTACACTAAGTGAAGTCGGACACTAAACGCGCTACTCTATCATTCCACTTACATGAAGGACCTAGAATAGTCAAATTCATGGACTATTCTGTGAAGAGTCATAGAAGCAGAACACTGTGTGCTAGAGACTCGGGAAGGGGGAGGTGGGGAGTTGATGTTTAATTTGGTATGGGATGATGAACAACTTCTGAGAAGAAACAGATGGTGGTTAATGGCTGGACCACAACGTGAACAGACTTAACGCCACTGAACTGGACGCTTTGAAACTTAAAATGATAAATATTATATCTTGTATGTTTAACCACAAAAAAAAAAACTTAAAAAAATCGAACCTAAAGACCGCTCTACAGAAATTTAAAAACAATCTCAACACTCTCAAGTGTCATGAGCTCAAATTAAAGCCACACAGATTAAGACTACGCAGACAAAAATCACAGGACTCTTTCAAAACAAAAGCTACTCAGTGACTTGTTAATAACCTACCTCATATTCCTTCTCAGCAATAAACATATTTAGCTGTACTCGTCCATAACTGTATATAGAAGTAGAAGAATACAGGTCATACAAAAGTTTCCAAAGTATCTTTTTCTCATTTTTAGCTGGGAAGATTCCAACTACTCTTAATGGGTTATCTGTTAAGAACACAAGGAAAAATATTTGAATAAATTGTTTAAATTTCTTCCAAAGATCATATTTTATTGAGTCAAACCAAGTTAACAAACTATCATTTCAATTACAACTCAGGTACGGCATCTTTCCTCAATAGGGAACTTGGCCTCTGCAGAACGGCTCTAAGTGTATCCATGTGAGTGGAAAGCCATAGTCAACACAAACTATACCATCTGGACAGTACACGGATCTCTTTAACAGACAAGGTGTACTGCTAGAGAAAGGTGGCAAATTATGAGGCATTTGAGACCGTGAATGACAAAATTACCTTCTGACCAAGGAAGTGCTTCTATTCCCAAATTCTGAAAAAGCGTTTCTGAAAGCATAATGGGAGGTTTTACTATTCCAGAATTTCTAGGATCCAGTTTAAAGAAGTCACAGTGGACCACTTCTAGTTTTCTATTCACCTTTTTTCGCAGCGACTAAAGAGAGACAGAGAGACATGTTTAAGATTTTCAGTGATATGCAAACTCGGTAACAATTCAAAGATCTACTTCAAAAGATTTACCCTAAAAATTAACATAATTAAGAGAAATTAAATAATGCCGGAAAAGGGATGAACACACAATATTACTAAGAGAAAGCCCCCAACACAAAAATCTTTCAAGAAACTCTTACTCATCCTTTTTTCTTTTTAAATTTTTTTAATGTTTACTTATTTTTGAGAAAGAGAGAGGGAAAGAGAGAGAGCATGTGAGCCGGTGAGGGGCAGAGAGAGGGAGACACAGAATCCGAAGCAGGCCCCAGGCTCTGAGCTGTCAGCACAGAGCCCGACACGGGGCTCAAACCCACCAACTGTGAGATCATGACCTAAGCAGAGTTGGGCGCTTAACCGACTGAGCCACCCAGGTGCCCCTCATCCTTTTTTCTCTAATCTGAAGTTACAAAAAAATCAAAGAGGGCACTACGATGTGCTATATATAACGAGGTTCTCATGCACAGAAAATTCTGGTGATATATACCAAAGTTTCAAGAATGTGCAATTTAAAGTTACAAAACAAAAAATCTAACTATTTTTAAGTGCTTGACTACAACCTCTAAATATTATTTAAATCTAGTAAATTCTAACAATCATTTTCGAGGGGACCCTTGAGAATGACAGAAGCAACAGCCTGGGTGGAAACCATTTACTTTTGCTCGTGTTAGTCCTGAGACACCTGTTAGGCGGTCCAAGGGGAGACGTCAGGCAGAAAGTTGTAGGCCTGACGGGGGGGGGGATCAGTGGAATGGTCCAGGCTAATGACATAAAGTGGTGAGAACTGGCTTGTTGAAGGTTATTAAACCCAGGGGTGCAGAGGAGACCCCCTAGGGAGAATCACAGGAGACTAGGCCTGAGGATGGAGTAACTAACCCCGAGGTCTCACAAGAAGTTGAGAAGAAGTAAAAAATGTGAGGCAGAAAACCAGAAGAGTGTGGTGTTAGGCCAGCTAGAGAAAAAGAACACTCACTGGATGGATATCTTACAAACAGATCATCTTGAAAGTCCTACAAATTGTTCTATATATACAGCAATAAAGTAACCTCACAAATTACTCAAGCGTCGTATTTTAATCTTTGTAACTAAGAAAATCTAATGAATTTTGGTTTGATAGGAATGTAAGAATGCACACTTTAAGACTTTGTTCCCAGGGCCCCTGGGGGGCTCAGTCAGTTAAGCGTCCAACTTTGGCTTAGGTCATGATCTCGCTGTTTGTGAGTTCGAGCCCTGCATTGGGCTCTGTGCTGACAGCTCGGAGCCTGGGGCCTGCTTCGGATTCTTCATCCTCCTCTCTCTGCCCATCCCCCCACCCCAGCTCTGTGAGGGGAAAGTCTCTCTCTCTCTCAAAAATAAACAAAAAAGACCTTGCTCCACTCGTACTTTGAAAGTACATGTTGGTTTTTGCATCTATCGCTTGCCATGCAATAATGGTAATGACAATAACAGCCAAAACGCCAAAATAATTTAGTTCCACAGTAATAGTGAAATCACCTTTTAAAATTGAACTTGGTCACATTTAGGATTCAAAGACAGGAAGCAGTTTATCTTATTTCAATTGCGACAAGATTCTTTACAAGTAGGTATTACTGTCTCTATTTTCCGTAAGAGAAAAGGCAAAGCCAAAGTCAAACAGGTTAAATTACTTAATTGCCAGAGAGTCTTAAAGGTAGCGAGGGCTAGAGCTGACATTCAGGCTGATCTGAAAAGACTGTTGTGTCTCTGCTGAAATACCATACAGCTTACCACAGAAGCTATCTCTTCAGCTGAACATGTACAGCTATTTCTGCAACAACAGTTTCCATTTTCAGCAGGGATATATTATGATTTATTATCATAGGCTACAATTTGAAAACTATCTCTAGCACATCTAGACAGGAAAACAAACTGTTCCCACTCGAAACACTGTTAATGCGGAGTCTTGGGAATTTATGAGAGAGGGTGGGGGTTCTAAAGTTAGATAAAAATCCTAAGCCTTCATCATCTTTGAAAAATCTTTTCAGTGTTTAGAAACAAACTCTGGGGGGCTAGAAGCAATGTCTGCTAAGAGCACCACTTTAAAGCTGGGATTTAGGGCCACAAAACTTCTATTTAGATGGTTCCTTCTCATTTATTCTGGCAGATAGATGAATTCACACAAAACCTTATTTGAATGGTTTTTCACTCCATCATAATGATGGTTAATAAGAGTGAAAGAACAGGTACTAAGGGCTGAGCTCAAGTTAGTGTTGAGCAGAGAGGGGGAAAGAGGAGTCAGAAAGAAAATAAAAGCCTGAACTGGAACATGAACTAGTTCTAATCAAAGACTGGATTTAGTCAGAGACGGATTTTGTGCTTACATTGTAGTTTCAGGAAACTTTATGACTAATATTCCTGTAAGAAATACTGTATGTCATGACCTTTCTAGCCCCCAACCTTCCATCTTTCACTCAATCATTGTTTTCAAATGAACACTTTCCTTGATCGTACAAAAAAGCAACTATTGTGTTATAGGATAAGAAAGTAAATAAAAAGACATTTTAATGCCATCTTAATTATTTTGTGAACATGCAGATCACTCTTCAAAAGTCGGCCTTTTATAAAGGATCAAAATAAAAGCTTTCAATTCCCAAAGTGAAACTGAAATTACAGGTGGCTATGTTTACTAAATCACACTTCATGATCTTGTTTGTTTGTTTGTTTGTTTATTTATTTATTTATTTATTGGGGGGTAGAGAGGGGGAGAAAGAAAATCCCAGGCAGGCTCCACACTGTCAGTGCAGAGCCTGATGTGGGGCTCAAACTCACGAACCCACACTTCATGATCTTCAGTCTTTTAATAATCTTGTCTTTTAAACTCTTCATGGTTTTGGAATTCCGGTAGATTCAGCGTCAATTCAATAACCTGGAAAACCTTGATTTCTTTTCAACGCAATCATTTGTACAGTAACAACCATCTAACATGCACAGTTGTATTAAAAAATTAAGAAAAAAAGGATTTGGTACATTTTCATAATTTTTTGTTGTCATCCTGCACTTTTAAATCATTCCATTTCACATGGTTTCAGAAATTTAGCACAGAGAGGTATAAGGTTCCTAAACTGAATCCAGAGACTTGAGGAGGGAGGGGAAAGAGAAGGAAGGAGGCTGGCAGTGAGGTAAGGAATGTCCACTTCACTATTCTGTGAAGGAATCTGCTATACAAGGAAGCAGAATTCACTGAAAAATCCATTTGGATAATGCTTTCACTGCATGCAATTGTATCTGACTATACCACACCTTCCTTGCCTCTGAAGCCCTAAATCCAGAGTTAACAAGAGTCCCGTTGATCTAATCGTAGCACTCCAATTAGATTCTAAGTTCACAGAAAGCAGAGGCACGGGATACCCTACTAGAGATGAGGAAAGAACCCTGGAGATACCAGTTATACACTTTGTTCAGTCCCCCATCTAGTCTGTAGCAGAGGTACACCCAGAGAATAAATCTCAGGACTCCAATCGCTTAGTCATTCAATGAGCATAGATACTGTGATATTATCACTTACTGATACTTACAATACTATGCTCTAGTCACCGGGGATAACAATGTATGTACAGCATGGCCCCTAAAAGTGAGTCTAAAAAAATAAATTGTGTGCTTGTTACTTTCCTAAATACTCAAAGATAGCTGACTGAGCAATAAATTTTTTTTTTTTTTTTTTAGAAACTAAAAATATACCTGCAAATGTGGAAGAAAAGTTCTGTTACACTCAAGGGCAATCACTTTGGCCTGGCTTTCAAGTAATGCTTGGGTCAGGATTCCAGGACCTAGTATATTAACAGAACAAAACGTTCATTTGCAAAAGAAACAATTTCTTTCAATATCATTGACTGAAGTAGATATTTTACCTGTATTATCTAATTTTGATTCCCACAACATCCCCAAAGTAGATATTACACTTTTTATTTACATGTAAGGAAACTGGGGATTAGATAACAGCATTTGCCTCAACATAGCTGATAAGCAGTGCTGCTGGACTTTGAATCCGTTCTGTCAAAGCCTGAAAAGCCTCTCAATCACAAAGTTTTACTATGTCTTGGAAAAACAAACAAGAAAAGGTGCCTTTAGCGTACCAATTATTCATGGACTACCCAGATACCCTAACCACGAAAGATACTGTAAAACCTAAACAAAACAGACCCACGACAGAAAGTGCTACTTTAAACAAGTATTTTTCAGGAGCGACTGGCTGGCTCGCTCAGAAAACTGTGAGACTCTTGATCTCAGAGTTCGAGCCCCACGCTGGGTGTAGAGATTACGTACATAAATAAACTTTAAATCTTATGTTCTGACATCCTGCTATGGTCTCTAGGACACCTATACAAAAGTTAGATAAAAGTTCTGGGCGGGGGGCGCTTGCAAGTATTTTGAGGAGATGGTAAAAGCTAAGAGCAGGTATTACCAAATGTGTGTAAAGTGCAAATTGCTGCAGAAATATTTCATGGTGTCACGATTACCACAGTCCATACAAGCTGCTTCAAGGGGCCAGGTCTTAAACAGCATCGCGTGCGCAGCCAGTACAATAGGCACTAGTCACGAACGTCCAAGAAAACGCAGTCCACGACGGACTCACCTGGATTGCACTCCAGGAAGAGCTGGTGATGGTTTCTGTTCTCTTTCTGCAGTATCTGCACCAAGGTCGTGGCGAGTTTCGGATTGGTTATGTAACTCCGGGGCTCTGAGCGGTTCTTGGGCAGCCACGAGGGCGAGTCTCTGAAACCCTGGCTGGGCGACAGCTGCGGGTGGAGGTCGGACAAGCCGCGGCGGTTCCGCGCCCGGACGCTCTTCCACCTCGCCGCTCCTGACCCCAAAACGCAAAAGCGACCAGCGCCGGCCAAGGATGACAGCATCAGCCGCGGGACCGACATCCTCGCCCTCTAACGTCTGTCCCAATGTCGCCCGGGGTCGTCACATCGTCAACGAACTCCGTACAGGACACCCCACGTGCCACACCTGCCTACCACCCCACTAGGGCTGGTGGTACTAGACACTACAAACCGCGCATGCGAACGCTCCCTTCTTCTTGCCACTCCCCTCACTTCCGCTTCCGTCCGGGTGCAGTCGCCGGAGGATTGTGAGTGGACGGACGTGGAGAGAGACGGACCATCCGGGTTGTGTCTGGACCTGTTACTCTATGGTCGTTCCTGCGCTTCCTCTCTAGCCGCTCGCGCTCTATGCTCCGCGGCCGCGGGCTGCCCGCCGCCCGCCGGCCCGCCGGGAAGGGTGCGCAGAGAGAGAGGCGGGGCGGGAAGGCAGAAGGTGTCTCCACCGGAGCGGCGGGAGACCCGAGCAGGCTCTGTGACAGCGCTTCGGCCGCCATGTCAGCGAGCGGGGCTGGAGACAGACCCGGCGCGCAGCCGTAGCCCTCCGGTCGCCTCCGACTCCCAGGTGAGGAGAGGGAGAGGGAGAGCGGTGCGGGGCAGCGGCGGGCTCGCGGCCGGGGTGGAAAGCCCCCGGGACCCCGCGCGCCTCCCCCGCGCTGTGCGCCGCGCGCCGCCTCTGCGCTGCCGGGGAGGTGTAGCCCCGCGCCCCCTGCGCCCGCCGGCGCGCCTCCCGTCCCCCCGGCCCGGGTGTCCGCGCCTCCTCCCCGCGGCAGCAGCCCACGGCCCGGGCTCTGGCTCTGCGCCCTCGGGGGTGGCCCCGCTTTGCCTTCGTACCTGCGCCCCCGCCTCCACCGAGCGCCACCGAGTGTCTCCCTGCCGTACCTCCTTCTGGGCCGGTATTGACCTTAATGTTCGTTTGTAACTCGCGTGTTGATAAGATTTAAAGTTAAGGTTATAAAAAAATTACAGTTTGAAAGCTTTAAATCCCCTTCTAGGCTTAGGAAGGTTGCGACCTTAGGATGCTTATTTTGATCCCTCCGTAAACTTATTCAAATACGTGCCGCGGAATGCAATTTTGAAGACCAATTCCAAGGACTCTAAAAATAGGATGCTCTGATGGAAATTTTGGCAGTCTTTTTACCTCTTGGGCAGTGTTAGAAGGCTCGATTCTTTGAGAGTGATTTCAGTGTTTAAGGATTATGCTCAGAAAGAGATTGGCCCATCACTCTTTACACCAGGACAGGAAACCGCATCCAATCAACACCCTGTGAAAATATGTACAATCCTTTCTGCTTACTGTGCTCGCGGCGTAATTGAGCTTGGTATTTAAATGCACAAGAAAAAGGTTTCTGAGGAATGTATCACCTGGCGAATTGAAGTCTGAGGATTATACCCAGCTGATGAATCTCAAAATGGATAAAGAAATTGACAAGCAAATATGCCCCCCCCCCTCCTTTTTTTGGATGATAAATTTGCTAGGACACTATAGAAAGTATCTGATCAGCTGTTGTGGAAGCCGTGGGGAATCGTTGATCTAAATTTCCTCAAATTCATTTTTTGTATTGACAGTTTTCTAGAAGTGATTCTTGCATGCTCTGAACACCGAAGGAAGCTTTCCCCACGATTCTTTAATGAGCTGTCACCTCCTCTATCCTTTTAAAGATATTTTCATAGATTCTGAAATACACTGGATTTTTTTCCCTTAAAAGTCCCGGAGGCCTGAATATTTTTAAATCAAATAAAGAAGAAAAATGTCATGATAGAGGAAGAAATGGTTCACTTCTAGAAATTGATTTTGAATTTTTCATGCTTAAAATACACTTAAAAAATTGTACAAAATATTTATTTTAAAATATATTTTCTTATTTCATAAGATTTGTGGAAGAAAGGTAGCCTGCTCAGCCCTAGAGAAGCTGATGTTTCTTATTTTGCTTTTGAGTCGTTTTGGGTTTGGGGGTGTGTGTTTGTTTGTTTTGGACAGGAGCGTAAGGTTATGATAATTATTTCCCTGTTTATAATGCTAATGGTTGTTTGTGGTTGAAGGTGCTTCAATAATAAAGACACAATCTTACACATTTTATTTTTCTGAGGCCCTAGGTACTGGAAAGGAAATAAATGTTACTTTCCCTTTAAAGGTGTGCCTTACAATCAGCATTCAGATCTACTTTATTAGAAAAACATGATTTGCTTATTTCCCATCATAGTTTCTTCAGAGGTGTGGTTTTGGCGTCCTGTGCTATTTTTTCCCCTTTGAAGTAATCTTTCCTTAAAATGGTGTCAGGGCAAAGTGATTCTATTTTTACACTCTTCTTAAGTTATTTTTGATAATATCAACTGATCGAGAAAATAACTGTTTTTTCTTTTGGCTTTTAACTGGCAGTTGTAATTGGGAAATGTCCAGTGATAGATACTCCTATTTGCTATCAGCACTAAGTCTGTAGGTCTGTAAACAGTGCTGGAAGGGACGGCAGGTCTGTGACAATCCAGCTGTAATGCAAGCCACATAAGCAATGTAAAGTTTTCTAGTCTCATTCACAAGGTAAAGAAACAAGTGAAATTAACTTTAATATATTTTACTTAAACCATACAGTTTCAAATGGAATGTTTGGAAAATTGAGAATGAGATATTTTACATTCTTTTTTTTTTTAATTTTTTTTTCAACGTTTATTTATTTGTGGGACAGAGAGAGACAGAGCATGAACGGGGGAGGGGCAGAGAGAGAGGGAGACACAGAATCGGAAACAGGCTCCAGGCTCTGAGCCATCAGCCCAGAGCCTGACGCGGGGCTCGAACTCACGGACCACGAGATCGTGACCTGGCTGAAGTCGGACGCTTAACCGCCTGCGCCACCCAGGCGCCCCAACATTCTTTCGTACTAAATCTACAAAAGCTGGTGTTGATACTTAGAGTACATGTGAGTTCAGACTACCCACATTTCAAGCGCTCAGTAGCCACATGTAGCTGGCAAATGGCTAGGATCTTATTGGGCAGCTCGTAGCGACAGTATTGCTACATGATTTTTAGGATGTCTTCCTATCCTGAGAGTCTGGGGTAAATCCAATAGGGTAAGTTTAAAAATCCTTTTCTTAAAGTGCTGTGATAGTCAAACTGAGAAGTTTCTTTCTTTTCTTTTCTTTTCTTTTCTTTTCTTTTCTTTTCCCCAAACTGAGAAGTTTCTGTGCAGGAAGAAAGTTCCAAGAAGTCTCTTCCTCTTGGAGATGACTGTCTTAACCCTGAGTAGGATAAACAGGTGGACAAGTGCATGTTTGGTGGAGGTTGTAAGATGACTAGGGTGCTCAGTCATTTCCTGGGGTGTCATTGTTACAGTTATTTACATCTGCATGTCAACAATGTGTCAAGATGCTTTGTGACTCTGTTTCCTTTACCTGTGTTACTAAGTAGGGAGAGCTTGAATGGGTATAAATGTGCTTCTCCTTATGATGGCATTTCTTGTCAAAGGAAAGAGAAAATCTTTTCAGCAAAATTCAGAAAGAAAGGGTATTTTTTTGGTTCAAAAATGCCAGGAGCCTGGTTACAAGCAAACAAGTAACTCATGTATGGTGGTTTAGATAAAGTTAGAAGGAAATACAGCACTTTGGATACAAAACTACGGACATGCTGACTATGTACGAGCTTTAAGTTGTTTTTGCAACAGGGATGGTGATTTGCATGTAACGATCTCTTGTTCAGAGCTATTAAAACCGAAGGATAACCATGTTGTAAAACTAACCTTATGGCTAACTGACCTCAGTGGGATCAATAGGACCTATCATTGTTCTTCTCTTATATATTCTATTAAATGTCCCCTAATACTACTTTGCACTGTTTACATCTACATTTAATATTAAAATTCATTGTCAAAATTCATCTGAAGCCCTAATTAATATTTGGTGTAATCTAATATAAGAAATCTGCCTCCTCCCCAACCCTTATGATATAAAGAAATCTTAAATTACCCGTTCAGTAAGCAAAATCCCTCTAAAATCTAGTCATTATAGAGCTGTCACAGTGTTGGCATTGTGTGGAGTATTAAAAGATCAGAGACAGACCTGGGGAATACGTAATGATTGGATGTTGCTTGTTTCCTGAGACATACATAGATGCACATTATAGCAGGAAAATACAGTGTTTTCATTTGTATCTAAATCTAGATGACTGTCTATTGGCACCATTTTCTTTGGATAAGAAAGAATATAGTTCCTACAAATTAGTCTTAACAGGTTTTTTTAATTTGAGGAAGAATAATTGAGAGTTTGGCAATTTTCATTTTTTAAAAAAGCTTTTAAATGATTTAAGTGGCCTCTCCAAGGATTATATTTTTATTGAGAAATTCTACACTCAGTGTATCTGTGTCTTGATACTGTTGTGAGCATTCTCTCCAGTTTAGGGCCCTGAAGATTCACACAAATACAGGCTTTTCTTTATCTAGGAATCATTCCCTTGGGGGAAATTATATTCCCTTTTACCGAGGGAATACATTTGGTTTTCATGCATTTCAAATGATTTATTTATAGTATTCTTTGAAGAAATACATCAATAGTCAACTGCATCTCAATAAAATAAAAATAAAAGCCCTGTCCGAGCAATCTAAAAAACAAAAAAATGTAAAACTTCTGAATCTTATGATGGCTTGAGATTTCCTACATTGTTTTAGTCACAGTTGGGAGATTGTGCCAACATGTTTGGAGATGGAAACTTTTTGCCATCACCTCACTCCTCCCTGCCATCTCTTACTACTTCCTGTTTTCCATCGTTAGCCATGTGGAAAGGAAAGATAGTACGTGTCTGTCAAAATACTGACACATTAAGTTTAGTTTTCCTTTTGACCGTAGGAGGAATTGCTGGAGCAGTATGTGACAAATATTGTCACCTTTGTTGACATTGGCCTTTTGACATTTGAAATGACGGTACCTAAGAGATTTCAGGAATTAGCAATATTTTGTAACTGTCCTGTCTGTTAATGCTCCTAATTACTTAGCCTGTTTTTCCTGTAAGACCACTACCTAAGTAATTGCTGTTTTTTTCTGTGTTTGCTGCATCTAGAAAACTCAGTGAATTAAGTGGCTGTGGGTTTCTAATTTGAATGAAGGCAAACTAACATTTTAAAGATCTTTTATATTACAGATTTTGAAATAAATAATGTCCTTAAAATATGTAAACTTTATGATAAAGTTAAGAATGATGTTGTTCCTGGGTCACCAGGATGTGGTTCTGGCTCAGTCGGTTAAGCGTCTGACTTCGGCTCAGGTCATGATCTCACGGTCCGTGAGTTCGAGCCCCGCTTCGGGCTCTGTGCTGACAGCTCAGAGCCTGGAGCCTGTTTCAGATTCTGTGTCTCCCTCTCTCTCTGCCCCTCCCCTTCTCACGATCTGTCTCTCTCTGTCTCTCAAAAAAATAGCATTTAAAAAAAAAAAAAAGAAAAAAGAATGGTGTTGTTCCTGGGTATTTGAAAGCATACCACTGACTTTATTTTGTGCATGCATTGCTTTTTCCACTGTTTTTCCCTTCTGCTCATATTACCACCTTGCAGCTAAATCTTAAGAGTTTACAGATGAACTGAAAAACATTGCTTATGGTTTTTTTAATGAGAACTTATTTTTGTGAATATGTATTTTATTTACTGAAGCCCCCTAGTGGAGTTATTTCTTCTGTACCTTATGAAACACCAAAGTTTACTTCAGTTTGTTTTTCCCCTGCTGGTGGAGCATGAAAACAGTTTACTTAGGTCTTCAAAGGACTCTTACCCACTAATCTGTGATTTCCTCCCTCAAATTCAGCTCAGATGAAAAGGGAAATGGAAGTTTGTAGAAACTATTCTGATCAGAAAGGAAAAGGCTGTCTGCCCATTTTTGTGACTTCTTCATCCAGATTCAGTTGGCAGGCTTTATTTTCTTCAACAGCTTATAATCACTTTCTTCCTTTTGCTCCAGTAGTTAAAAAATTGTTGTGGAGTTCTTTGCCATGCTGACAGAGTCATACGTAAAGCATCGTGGAAGCAATGTAAATAGCCAGAATTAGAAACAAGGTTCTGTGACTTGCTTATTTTAATCGTACGTGTTTTGTCACTGACAAGAGAAAAAATGGTTTGTCTTCTTCGTCGCACCTCTGAGCTCAAGCTTAAAAATTGATCGCCTATGTCTTTATCAAGCAAAGCTCATATTTTCACTAGCCAAAGGACGATCTATTTCTTATTCACCCGAAATAAAAGAGTACGTAATCAGGAGGTAGTTTTTACTTATATCAAGTGGCCTCTTATTTGATTATAATTTTGTAGATTTTGATGCCTACAGGCTTTTTGTCCTTTTTTAGCTGTATACCTGGGGATTCGCTAGTGAACTCCAACAGACTTTGACCTTTGTCAAAATGGCTTGCCTTCGCTGACAAGTTCAAAGAGTATACATACCTACATGTGCAAAAAGCTTATAAGCAAAAATTCTGCTCCAGAAGCACTTATCAAGACTGAGGAAACACTTATCAATATTGAGGAAACAAATATTCTAAGAATGCCTGTCTTACAACTAAAGCCTCCGTGTGCTTGTCCAGTACTTTGTATAAAACCATGTACTTTGTGCAGCCTTTGCTGGAGAGTCTCCACTCTGTTCTAGCTCTTCAGAGTATGTGAGACGGTATTCTGCCTTACCTCACCTTTTGGTTTCTTTCTCTTCTTCTATCTTCTTTGGAAAGTTCAAAAGTCGAAGCAGGTCATAGTCTGTTATAAACTTGAAGTGGGGGAGGAATGCAAATGTTACTCCTTCCCTCTTGCCTCTCCTTCCTTCCCTATTACAAAAGTAGTAATGCTCCAAAGAGAAGAAAAGGTAGATAAATTTTAAGTTGAGGAAAATGGGGTTATTCAAAGATTCGTATTTTTTCTATAATTAAAGTTGAACAGAAGCTTTACGTTAGAGTCAAAATCCATTGATATCTCTCATCCTGCTGAAGATGTCTGATTGATTTGTCAGGAAGAAATTCTGAGTACAAGTATACTTTGAGTGCACAGACCTAGGCTATACTAGAGTATATTTAATAGTACTGTCTCTTTATATTATGTATGTTTTCATTAGGGAATACTTGACACTGACATAAAACATCTCTGGGGAAAATCGTATGCTGCCAACAATCTGTTTTTTTTTTTTTTTATGTTTATTTATTTATTTTGAGAGAGTGAAAGCGAGCAGGAGAGGGGCAGAGAGAGAGGGAGAGAGAATCCCAAGCAAGCTCCATGCTATCAGTGCAGAGCCCGATGTGGGGCTTGAACTCACAAACCATGAGATCAGAGCCAAAATCAAGAGTCAGATGCTTAACTGACTGAGCCACTCAGGCACCCCTCTGCCAACAATCTTCTAACGCAACATAAGGGATCCTTCTCTGGGACAAATTTTTTTCTCTATTGGTTTATCCTTTTATTAGAATTTGTTACCTAGAGTAAACTGCCTTGCTCTGGCATTTTTTCTTTTCCCAAAACCCCATCAAAATACATTCTCTTGAATAACTTAAAGAAATCATCCGTCTCTCTTCCTGCCTTTCAGTTAACTTTCAGTATGCTCTAGATATAAATCGGTATGTCACTGTTAGGTCAGACAGAATTGCAGGAGTCTGCAGTCCTTGATGTGCTCGGACTGGGTAATGGAGGTGGGAGTGATTGACAGTAAAAAGGACCGGAAGTTAGGGCCACATAATGGGACGTTGGTAGCGGCATGTTGGAGATGGCTGGGACTCATCTGAAGTGAAGAGATTGTTTGGGTGCCAGTAACAACTACACTGACCGGATGGTGAGATGTCGCTGTGGAACTTTGAGACTTGGTGAGATAGTCATTCCACAAGTGTATCAAGCCACTGCTTTTATTGTAAAACACAAATTGTTTTCAAATGAATGATCTGCCCCTTAGGAATGCAGGATGCATTGAAAGGGCCATGTGAAACAATGAGAGCCTTAATTAAAAGTAAATATAGCAGCCTCAACTCATACTGAAATTTCCTTGTAACTTTGGAAATGATAGAACTAGTGAGTTTTTACTTCTTGTTCAAAAGAAAAATAGAAACTAAGCTAGAGAACTCCTGGCTTAGGTTTTGTAATTTAAAAATAGTGTTAAAATTGTGTTTGATGCTGTATGGATTATGTTCTTTATCTTAGTTGGGTTCATTCCTTAATTTTACTAATATCCATATGAACCTGCACATTACAGTATACATGTGTGTGTACACATTACAACATCCATACCCATTTTGGTGAATAATTTTGAAATATGGTGGCTTGTGAATGAATCCAAACCTAGCATTGGTTCCTATCAGTTTAATGGTTAATGTTTGAACCCATAGGTGATCAGTATTAATAGTAAGTACTGTGAGAAATGCAGTGGAAGTCAACGTTTAAAACATTTGATGAAAAATGCAAGTCCCAAGAATGTATACAGCTTTATGTATGTAGATTCATTTTAACTTTTTTAGAAAATAAAGGAAAACTGCATGAAAAACTTTTCTGGTTAGTATAATTTATAATTGATTCAGTAAATATTGTGTAGATTTTTATTTTTTCATTTTACCAGAATTTCAGATGCCACCTTTTTGACTTAGGATTTGGTAAACATATAGGGACAAATTCTGTAACCATTCAGATGAGTTTATTTCTAAGATCTGTAATATTCCTCCATAGAGATCTATACTTTGTGCCCTTGAAAACTGGCTTTGTAGAAACTCCTGTTTCTCAAGGTTACTGGCAAATATATAAGGCAACTCTTTGATGGTTCCCAAATAGAGCAAATGAAGCAATGACTTACTTCTGAGACGATGGATAAACACACGTTCCAAAATTTACACGAGATAGTACATGTCAAAGTGTTTAACCTCCACAGTGTTTAACCTACAGAAAGCACTTAGTAAATGGTGTGTTTTAAATTTGCTAAACTTGTGTGATACTCTTGTATTTACTTATATTATTTTCTTTTGAAAGAAATGAACAGTATTAACATTTAGATTACTACTAGCATTCCTGGTGATTTTTTTAAAAATGTGTGTTCTTTATTCAACTTTAAAAAATTTTTATTTAGTATAAAAATATTATCTTTAAATATGCAAAATACAGAAGAGTGCCAAAGAGAAAAAAAAAAATCACTCGTACTGTCATTGACCAAGGAAATGAAGTGTTGGGACACCTGGGTGGCCCAGTCAGTGGAGTGTCCGACTTCGGCTCAGGTCATGATCTCACAGTTCGTGGGTTCGAGCCCCACGTCAGGCTCTGTGCTGACAGCTCACAGCCTGGAGCCTGCTTCAGAGTCTGTGTCTTCCCCCTCTCTCTGCCCCACCCCCCACTTGCGCTCTGTCTCTCTCTAAAAATAAATAAACATTAAAAAAATTATTAAAAAAACTATTCTTGCTACATGTTGTAAAATTGTTTTCTGTAAGTTGTGCCAATTTACATTCAATTTGAACATGTGCCAATGTGTATTTCATTGAACCCTTACCAGTATTACATACCTTGTTTTTAAAAATCCTTGTTAATTTTAGAGGTAAATAAGTTGTCCATTGTAGCCAGGGAAAGGTTTTATAAAAGGCTAGTGGGAAATAAAGTTAGAAGGGTTGCCGAGAGACTGGGAGAAAGGCTTTGGAGTTGGGATTTGAGCTGGAACAGGGCTGTGTGAGCAGACAAGACACCTGGAGTCAGCCTCCAGCCGCTTCTCACGCCTTTCCCATCCAGCCGAGCTTTCGTCGTTTCCTCTACAAACTCCTGGTCTCTGTGTCTGCATCGAAGTGCCTGTCCCATCCCACCCGTCCTTCGTGTCCGTCTGTCTAATATTTTGGCTCACGCTTCGTCTTCTCCGTGTCTTTTCCTACCCGGCTGCCTGTCCAGCTAAAACAGCAGAGCAGAGCAGAGTGTGTTCTCTGCGGATGGGCTCACTTGAGGAAGAAGGTGGCAAGCTTATTACCAAATTTACCAGCTAAATCAGCCTGCCTGCCCACAGGTGGATAAAGGAGTACACCAGGAATGGGGACAGTTTCTTTACTAACACCACTCTCAGTTTTTATATCAACCTGTCACATTCTTAGTAATTAAACTAGCGTATGTTCAAGACTTTAAAGTTTTTTCTGAGTATAAAAGTAACGCAACAATGGCTCGCCTGGGTGGCCCTGTCGGTTGAGCATCCGACTCTTGACTTCGGCTCAGGTCACGATCTCATGGTTCGTGGATCATGGTTCATCCATGGCTCATAGATCATGAGATCGAGCCACCTGTCGGGCTCTGCACTGACAGCACAGAGCCTGCTTGGGATTCTCTGTCTCTCCCTCTCTCTCTGCCCCTTCCCTTGTTCACTCTCTCACTCACCCTCTGTCAAAATAAACATAAAAAAAAAAGTAATGCAACTTATAAATCCATGAAAAGACAAATAATCAATTTAAAAGTGGGCAAAATACCTCAACAGACATCTCTCCAAAAAAGATACACAGGTGGCCAAAAAACACATGAAAAGATGCTTAACATCATTAGCTATCAGGGAAATGCAAATCAAAACCACAATGAGATGTCACTTTGTACCTCGAAATAAAGAGATTGGAACCCTTATACATTGCTGGTGGGAACGTAAAATGGTATGACAAGTGCGGAAAATGTGGTTTCTCAAAAACGTAAACATCAAATTAGCATATGACCCAGCAATTCCACTTCTCAGTGTATACTGAGAAGAACTGAAAGCAGGTGTTCAAAAAAGAAAACAACAACAACAAAAACCCAACCAAACTTGTATATGAATGATTATAGCAGCATTACTTATAATAGCCAAAAAGTAGAAACAACTCCAATGTTCATCAGCTGATGAATGGATGAAATGTAGAATGTTGAAACAATGGAATTTTTTTTGGCCATGAAAGAAGTGAAGTATTGGTAGTATGTTACCACGTGGATATACCTTGAAAACATCACACTAAACAGAAGAAGCCAGTCATAAGAGACCCCATACTGTACGATAACATTTATGTGAAATATTTAGAATAGGCAAATCCATAGAGACACAAAGTAGATGGAAGGTTGCCTGGAGTTGGGGCAGAGGGACTTGAGAGACTGGAAAGTGACTTCTAATAGATACATGGGTACGAGAGTGGGGAGGTTCTGAGCTGATGCAGTACTCCAAAATGTGTTGTGACATAGTTGCACAACTTTGTGAATACATTGAAAACTGTTGACTTGTGCATTCTAAATGTGTAAAATGCATGGTCTGTGAATTATTTCCCAATAAAGCTATGATTTTTAAAAACTCAATTGGAAAAAAATGCAGATTTATCACAGAAGATGTATAAAATACAGAGAAGTGCAAAAAGGAAAAAAAAGTAATATATTAGAATATTCATTTTGATAAGCTGTAAGAAAATAGTACAAAGTAATTCACGGTCATCACAATTGATAGTATATCAAATGATGATCAGAAATCTAATTTTTACAGAGCAGCATGATAGAAAATTAATGCTATTTTAATTTTAGTGGTGTTTTAAGCACTTTTATTTTTAGATTTGTTTTGGTTTAATAGTTGTACTGGAGTTAAAAGCACATAAAAATTCTGTTTTTACATCTTTACGTGGGATTCTAAGTAAAAACCATATGTCAGTGCTTAAGGACTATCATAATTTTTTTTTTTTTAATGCCATTCAGGAAAACCAGTGGCATGAATAGTTAGAATTTAAAGAGCCCATGATGGTTTTATTGCTGAGGAAATTAAAGCTCAGAGAGGTGTCTTGCAAATCTTTTCACACAAGTTGTTAACAGGGCTCACATTAGAATGTAGATTTCAGGAGCGCCTGGGTGGCGCAGTCGGTTAAGCGTCCGACTTCAGCCAGGTCACGATCTCGCGGTCCGTGAGTTCGAGCCCCGCGTCGGGCTCTGGGCTGACGGCTCAGAGCCTGGAGCCTGTTTCTGATTCTGTGTCTCCCTCTCTCTCTGCCCCTCGCCCGTTCATGCTCTGTCTCTCTCTGTCCCAAAAATAAATACATGTTGAAAAAAAAAATTAAAAAAAAAAAAAAAGAA
>NW_024412436.1:12111872-12167836 GCF_014898765.1 Herpailurus yagouaroundi
CCTGTTTCCGATTCTGTGTCTCCCTCTCTCTCCCCCCCTCCCCCTTTTTGCCTTTTTCTTCTTTTTCCCAAAAAAAAATACATTTTGAAAAAAAAATAAAAAAAAAAAAAAAAAGAATGTAGATTTCACTATTAGCAGCCCAGCATTTTTTCTGCTTTATCACTTTCTTCTCACTGACTCAGTAGTTTCTACTGGCTTGTCCCTTACTGTTTCTTGTGCATGTGCTTTCTCTCCTCAAATAGAGTAGTCTCGGACACAGGTTATACCTCTTAATTCATTGATTAAAGACAGTTCAGCTTAGTAAATATGAAGATCTAATGGGCTTTATGCAATGATTCATGGGACACTTGGCTGGCTCATTCAGTGGAACATGCGATACCTGATCTCAGGATGGTGAGTTCGAGCCCCACGTTGGATGTAGAGATGACTTAATAAAATTTTAAAGAAAACCAAAAAAGTAAAGAAACCGATTCATGAATCTGGCAGCATCCCACCTAGCAAGTAGGGGGAGCTCCAAAGGGCAACAGAGGGGAAAGGTTTTAAAAGGCAGGAGAAGGAAGTCATGAACAGAAAAAAAGGATTATTTCAGATGAGGTCACCTTTTTTCTCGGACAGAAGGGTCTTGTTAGTGGATTACCTCATCTTCCTCTGGGGGATGGAGAGGGTCCATGGGACAGATTGCCCACTTAAGACTGCATTTCCGGGGAAGGTTGGAACGGCAGTCAGGTTAGGTTATTAAGCCCCAGTGTGGGGACTTGGCCTAAGTGACACCATTTTGGGCCTGTGCTTTTCTTTTCAAAGAATTGTTTTTCCCCCCACCGTGTTATTCCTTCCCTTCTACTTTTATCTCCTCATGCTAATTCTCTTTGTAGACCCTGTAACAATTCTCTGGGCTCAGGTGATTCTGAAACTCAGTAGTGTTGGTGATACCCTGTACTCCATCCACTATTGTACACCTATTACTCAAAGCCTCAAACTCTATCTCCATTTTGACTTGGACCTCTGAGCTCACTCTATTATTTTATAGTCTTTCACCTTTAAACTTTTAGGACAATCCAGGGGTGCCTGGATGGCCCAGTCAGTTGGGCATCTGACTTTGGCTCAGGTCATGATCTTGCGGTTCATGGGTTCAAGCCCTGTGTCGGGCTCTGTGCTGACAGCTCAGAGCCTGGAGCCTGCTTCGGATTCTGTGTCTCCCTCTCTTTCTGCCCCTCTTCTGCTCATGCTCTGTGTCTCTCAAAAATAAATAAACCTTTTTTAAAAATTAAAATAAATAAATAAATAAATAAATAAATAAATAAAAACTTTAAGGACAGTCCTGTTGATAAAATCATGTCTTAATTTCAGTATGGGCGACCATAATTCTTCATTTTCATTTTGCCTTTTAAATGGGCATGGAATGACCTTTTATGGTTTTCTCTACTGGAGAAATCCAGTCAAGAATGTGAGAAGGTGAACCTTTCTAGTAAAATTGTAGTTGAAGAGAAAGAACAGAGAGCCGGTTTAAAATAAATTTGATGTTGGTCTCATTCCATCTGTCTCATTTCTATCTTTAAAACAGTTCTGTATTTTCTTTGAATATTTAACCTTTATTCTTTTGCATGAGCAACAAGGATTTATAATTACAAAGTCAGAACTTTCCAGATCAGAAAATAGAGTAGTCCCATTTAATTTTTTTGCGTTTGTTTTTTTGTTTGTTTGTTTGTTTGTTTTTTTACCAATTCATGCTTCTTTTTTTGGAATTTGCTGACTTGTTCTTATCATATTTAGTCTTTCAGAGACAAAAATACTCTTGGAGTGTCTCCTCTATTTCTATTTCCTACCAGATAGTATTTGTGGGTTTTTATTGTGCAGTAAATTTTAAATATCGTCTTATATGATGTAACCACTTTTTCTAAACTGATTTCTTTCAGTAAGAGGTAGTGAAAGAGAGACTCGTTGAGGGTTTTAGTTCAGTTAAGCCTTCATTTGTCCAAACCTGCTGCATGCCTCAGGAGTGCAGCGGTAAGGGTCACACAAAAAGTGGCACTTTCTCTTGCTTCAGACACTTGAATTCCACTTGGAATAATCTGCATGCATGAAATAACTCGTGAAAAATCCTGAAGCAACAAATACGCAAACACAGGACAGTATCCACCGGATACTTTAAAAACTACGGTATTTATTGCATTTTAAAAAGTAAGTTTTTGAAAATGCCATAACATAGAATCTGTATTACATATCATCTCAAACCACAACTGGGCTTTTCTAAGGCCAGGTAATAAAATAAAGACTCTCACAATTTCCTCCCCCTCCTCCTAACTTGTCCAGCTGCTTCCTGCTCAGGGCCTTCCTCCGATTGTACCTTCTCTGTGGCCATCAGAGACAACACAGAGCCCCTCAGCCCAGGTTCGAGCCCCAATTCCGATAGCTGTTTGGCCTGGGATGAGTTGCTTAACCTGTCAGTGCCTGGGTTTGCTTCCCATAAATTGGAGGTGCTGATAATAACCGCCCAATAGAATTGTAGAATATGAGGAAGTATATGCATGGCCCAGAGTGAACGCTGTATAAGCATTTGCTTTTATTCTCAGACTCCATCATGATGGTTATTCCCAACAACAGACAAACATCCTATGACGTCATGTGTTTGAACCTAAAGATTTTTTGGAATTTTGTATTGTTTTTATTCTGCTCTGTAACATCTCTTTTAACATAAAAATAGTGTCTGCCTTCCCACCCTCAATTTTTGGAGTGAATTGGTGTTACCAGAAAAGGCACAATAATCATCCTTTGACTTTGCAGATCCTTTTTGTTTATTTATTTCTTTTGAGAGAGAGAGTGCAAGCAGGGGAGGGGGAGAGAGAGAGAGAGTGAGAGTCCCAAGCAGGCTCCGGGCTGTCAGGGCAGAGCCCAGACAATAGGGCTCAGTCTTGCAAACCATGTGGTCATGACCTGAGCTGAAATCAAGAGTCAGATGCTCAACGGACTGAACCACCCAGGCGCCCCAACTTTGCAGATCCTCGATCAGCTTTTACTCTTTCCTCTTTAATTTTTCTTCTTCTTCCTTTTTTTTTTTTTTTTGAGAGAGAGAGAGAGAGAGAGAGAGAGAGAGAGAGAGAGAAGCAGGGCTCACCCGAAGCAGGTCTTGTGCTCATGCAACACAGGGCTCAAACTCACGAACCTTGAGATCATGACCTGAGCTGAAGTCAGATGCTTAACCAACTGAGCCACCCAGGCACCCCTTTCCTCTTTACTTTTTCTATTAAATATTCATTAATCATGCCTCGCTGCCTACCATGTTCTGTACCTGTGCTCTCCACCAGCTTACAAGTTCTTCTCAAGGAAGGATTCCATCCTGTTGGTGGTGTTGACAAATACAACAATTATTGAACACAGTGTGTTCAGTCTTGGTATCACTAAAAAATTCATTTTCACAGTCAACAAGACTCGCATTTTAATGTAATAATTTAAATATAAAGCACGACTATAAGTACCACTCAACATTATCTCCACTCTTAGTAATCTGCCAAATACTTGATTATTCTCAGGATTTCCCATAACAGACATCCACACTGGAGGAGAATATTCATTCAACAGACAGTCCTTGAGTGACTGTTCTGTATGTAGCACTAGCCTAGGCACCAGGAAGAAGTTCCAAGAAGTGGCAGTGTATGGTAATTAACAGTGCACACTCCAAATTTGCAGAGATCTGGGTTCATATCTCAGCTACTTACTTGCTACATAAGCTTGAGCAAATTATGTCTCTGTTTCCTCATCTGTAAGGTGAGAAAATAGTTTCTATGAGAATGGAATGAAATAAGATGTGAAGTGTTAGCACAGTACCTGGCATTCATTAAATGTTCCATAAATATTGTGTATGATCAAAAGCACTTTTAGGAGAACAGAGTGGGGGCAGTTACCCAGTGGGCTTGAATTTTAACTGCCACATGGGGATGGAAAAGGAGGCCGTTAAGACTGAGCCAAGGAACCCAAATAGGGCATTGGAGCTGAGAGCTTCATATACAGCCAGGACCCTTGAAGATCTCTGTTCTCAAAAGAGATGGTGGGGCGCCTGGGTGGCTCAGCAGGTTAAGCGTCCAACTTCGGCTCAGGTCATGCATGATCTTGCAGTCCTTGAGTTTGAGCCCCGCGTCAGGCTCTGTGCTGATGGCTCAGAGCCTGGAGCTTGCTTCGGATTCTGTGTCTCCTCTGTCTGCCCCTCCCCTGCTTGGGTGTGCAAGCTCTCTCTCTCTCTCTCTCAAGAATAAATAACCATTAAAAAAAAAAAAATGGAAAAGTGATGGATTGGAGGGTGGGGGTAGTAATCTGCCTAGTAGCAAAGAGATACGTTTTTCTGTTTCCACTTTGACATTATGTGGAAGAGAGAGGCTTCCCTGAGACATTGTAACCATAGGTCTATTAACCCTGAGGTTTGGGGTTCATATGAATGTTTTCTTCAGCTGAGAATTAATATAAAAACTGGCCCTGGCTGGTAACACAACCCGGGATACTTGGAGAAAGCAACCTGGAAAGAGTGATCCTTAATCAGCCTTTACAAAACTCCCACCAATGAAGCCCCTCACTGCAGAGGAACTCATTGTGGAAAATTACAAAATCCCCATGCATTAAGAGTCGACAGAAACAACAAACAACAATTCAGACTCCTAAGAATCCAAAAGAATGAGCATTTTTTGACTTTAAAATAAGAATGGGGGATAAAAAATATGGAAAATGGTTGATTAAAAGTTAATGACATTATTTTTAATGTTTATTTTTGAGAAAGAGAGCATGAGTGGTGGGGAGAGAGAGAATCCCAAGCAGGCTCCACTCTGTCAGCACAGAGCCTGATGCAGGGCTTGATCTCAGGAACCATGAGATCATGACCTGAGCCAAAATCAAGAGTCAGATGCTTATCTGACTGAACCACCCAGGCACTCTAAAGACATTTTAAATAGTACTATATATATGACTTCTAGAAATAAAAGATAGTCACAGAAGTAAGCTGATGGGACAAATTAAGCAGCAAATTATGCACAAAGACAGAAGTATTTAGCTGGATACTGTGCATTTTGATTATGAATTCAAGCCCCCAATTACAGTACAAAAATACAAAGAAACTATAAAAGACAGGCTAAGTAATGTGGATCACAGAGTAAGAAAATCTAATGTACATCTAGCAGGAGTTACAGAGGGAGAGAGTAACGTCAGTGGGGAAGAGACAGCCTAAGGATATACCAACATTGATGAAACACAGACACTGGGATTCGGAAATCATGCAGAGTCCTAAGCAGAGTAAATAAAAGTAAATTTCCACTTGGAATACGTGGCGAGAAATGTCTCTTACCAGGCAGTTGACTTTTTAATTGGAGCACAGAATTTTATGACTGTCTCAGCACACAGGGACTATTTACCAGAGCAGTCTTAATTTATCTTTATGGACGGGGCACCTGGGTGCCTCGGTTGGTTGAGCCTCTGACTCTTGATTTGGGGCTCAGGTCATGATCCTAGGATCATGGGATCAAGCCTCCCATTGGGCTCTGTGCTGAATGTGGCGTCTGCTTGGGATTCTCTCCCTCCCTCCCTCTCTCTCTCTTTCCCCCCTACCTCTCCCTCTTCCCTCCTCCCCTGCTCTCTCTGAAATTAAAAAAAAAAAAATTATCTTTACGGATGGCCTTAGAAGTCGTCCATACATCACCTCATTTTATCCTTACAGTGAAGAAATCCAGGCTCCTAAAGAGGAGCTAATTTGAGGACAGTTACCCAGCTGAGATGTATAGGAGCTTTTTCAAGTGGAGGAGGGAAGGATTCCAAAATCAAAAGGTCGCTTCATTTTGCTCTATTCTGCCTCTATTAAGATGTAATATCACCAGTTGCCTGTTTTATTGATGCTTTCCTTACATTAAAAAAAATAACCACTTGGGGGTACCTGGGTGGCTCAGTTGGTTAAGCGTCCAGCTTCAGCTCAGGTCATGATCTTGCGGTTTGTGGGTTCGAGCCCCATGTCCGGCTCTGTGCTGACAACTCAGAGCTTGGAGGCTGCTTCAGTTCTGTGTCTCCCTCTCTCTCTCTGCCCCTTCACTGCTTGCACTCTGTCTCTCTCTCTCTCTCTCAAAAATAAATATTAAAAAATAATAAAAGCTGCTTACCTTTTGAGGCCTGAATGTGGATTTCATTCTTGACATGTAAAAAATGAAGCCTTTTGCAGAATTTAAAGCATGTTCATCAGAAAATAAATGAATGCATAAAAATATTGAAATCTGTTTCTGAGCAAACTAAAACTAATCCCTTAACATTTTATCACAATCAGCAGGACATTATTTTGCCATTTACCAGCATGCCTTCTTTTTTTTTTTTACATACCTTAGTTTAAAGGACAAAAAGTTAGGAACAAGTTGTTCTCTGACTTGCAAAGACTAATTCAAGAGGCCCCAAAGCCCGATTTTCAAACATATTTCTCTTTCCAAATGGATTCTATTAACTGTTACAATACTTTGCGTGGAATAGACCTTTCAATATTTGATTGACTCCATACCAAAAGGGGCTGGGTTTTTTTCAGTCCCTCTTTTACTGTTCCTAATTGAATTATTATTTTCTAAAAATTGAGTATATTATATATAGGTTTAATTGGTGTCTTTCTGAAGATATCTTCATAGCATTGAAACTATTTTTGGTTTGGGGCACCTGCGTGGCTGAATCGGTTGAGCATCCGACTATGGCTCAGGTCATGATCTCACTGTTCATGAATTCAGTTCATGAGTTAGAGCCCTGCATCAGGCTCTCTGCTGTCAGCACGGGGTCCGCTTTGGATCCTCTCTCTCTCTCCCTCTCTCTCTCTCTCTCTCTCTCTCTCTCTCTCTCTTTCTCTGCACCCACCCAAAATAAATAAATAGATAAATGAATAAACATTTAGAAAAAATTTTTAGTTCAAAACGCCCATTCACACTCCAATGTTTCCCTGAGTAATTTGCCTTCAGGTGCTATTTCTGTCCTGTGTGGCCCCTGTGATTCAATGCTTTCATTCCTGAACCGGTTCCGTCCACAGATAAGGTAACAACCACATTGGCTAGATCTTCATCAGGGACTCCATATTGTATTCCCCATCACGGTTTCTCGGAGAACGGATCCTAGGGCCTTGTAAAGTATGTGGTTTAAATGTTCTCCCTTGTAGCTGTAAACTCGTTCACAGGAAGGCGACATCAAGCTGCAAATCACAGGGTAGAAAGCTCCCCCCGTACCACCCAGTTTTCTTTGTACATCATCTATGTCTGTGCCTTTTTTTCTAATGACACCTCCCCAACCAAATCCCCACATGCTTTTTTAAAACTCAATTTCTTTTGCCAAATTTCTGTCAGACCCTGTGAAAATTTTTTTTATATGGAAATAATTCAAGGATGATTTTATATAATGAGAGTGGTTGTACTGTGTTAATACTTTTCTGAAGTTTTTACTGGAAATAGAACTTTCTGAGTGGAATATACTTACAAAGGAGTTGTGTGGGAAGATAAAAATTCCTTAAAATTAGATAGAGTTACTTAGCTATAGCTATGTTCAGGGTATGTACTTGAGAAATAATTTATTCTGAAATACTGCTACCAGTTAACAACATATTGAATATTCTTGGAAAACATAGCTTATTCCTATAAACTTTAGGAGAAGATATAGGATGTACTTCAAAATGGATTCTTAATACTGAAGATGATGAATTAGACTTTGTCCTAATTGATGTAAAATAAAATACGTGAAAAATAAAAGAATCCTTTTTTAAAGGTAGCCAGAAAAAAAAATTAAAGAGGTTTTGAGGGGTAACTCTTTTTAAAACTATTTATTTTGGGGGTGTGGAGAGAGAGAAAGAATGTGCATGGGAGAGGGGCAGAGAGAACCCAAGCAGGCTCCGTGCTGAGAGTGGGGCTCAAACCCACGAACCATGAGATCATGACCTAAGCTGAAAATCAAGAGTCAGACATTCAACCAACCCAGCCACCCAGGAACCCCTGGAGGGTAACTTTTTAAGATGGTTTCAGGCTTATAGAGAGGTTGCAAAAATAGCGTAAAGAATCCCCCTTTCCTTTACACAGATTCCCTGATGATTTCAAGCTTGCCCCTTTGCTTTATCATCGTGTTCTGTTCTCTGTGTGCGTGTGTATATGTATGTACATATGTTTGTGTTACACATTTACACACATACACACAGACTTTTTTCTGAACCATCTCACAGTACATTGCAGGCATATCTTTTACTTCTAAATATATCGGAAGGTGAATTTTCTAAGAATCAGGACATTCTCTTATATAACGACAGTGCAGTTATCAAAGTCTGGAAATGTAATGTTGATGTAAGACTGTTACCTGTTTTGTAATCCATATGTAAATTTTGACAGTTTTTAAAAATTTTTCTTAATAAAAAAATATTTTTTAAAACGTTTATTTTTTGAGAGACAGAGACAGAGTGTGAGCAGGAAAGGGGGCAGAGGGAAAGGGAGACACAGAATCCGAAGCACGTTCCAGGCTCTGAGCTGTCAGCACAGAGCCTGACATGGGGCTCAAACTCACAGACTGAGATCGTGACCTGAGCTGAAGCCGAATGCTCAACTGACTGAGCCACTCAGGTGCGCCCCCCCCCCCCAATTTTTTAATGTTTATTTTTGTGACAGAGAGAGGGGCAAAGTTTGAGTGACAGAAGAGCAGAAGGGGGGGAGACACAGAATCAGAAAGCAGGCTCCGGGCTCCAAACTGTAAGCACAGATCCTGACACGGGCCTCAAACCCATGAACCATGAGATCATGACCTGAGCAAAAGTCGGACGCTTAACCTTCACCGACTGAGCCCCCCAGGCACCCGAAAGTTGCCTTGATAATACCCTTCCAGGTTTTTTTCCCCAGCCCAAGATCCAACGCATCACACTGCATTTAGTTACTGTGTTCTTAGCCTCTTTTAATTTGGAATGTTTCCCTGTCTTTCTTCTTTGTTGATCTTGACAGTTTTGAGGACAGCAGTTATTTTGAAGAATGTCCCCAAATGATTGGATTTAGGCTATGCATCTTTTCAAGAATGACAGAGAAGTGGAATTATGTCCTTTTTCATGAATCACAATCAGGAGGCACGTATCAGTTTGTCCCATTTTTGATGATCTTAACTTTAATCATTTGTTCAAGGTGGAGTTTGTCAGATGAATCTTGTACCCAGTTGTTTCGACATCCATTAATGATTCTTGCCTGAATTAGTTATTACTATGATGGTTGCAAAGAAGCTATTTTGTAGTAACCATCATCCTTTGAACATTTATTAGTTGGTATTCTGTTGAAGAAAGGATTGTCTCTTCTTACCTATTTATCTGTTTATATTACCTATAAGCCCATGGATTCCTACCTTATCAGTGGATTGTAATCTATTACATTTTGCCCTTGGGAGCCCCTTCAGGCTGTTTCCATCATCCTTTTAACAGTTCCCCATCTTTCTGGATTTCTTCACTTTCTGGCACCACAAAGCATTTCAAGTTCTTCTTGTACCTTTCTTTCCTCCCAGTCTTGGGACCAATCATTCTTCAAAAGATTAATGGTTCCTTTTAGTGGAGGACAGTCTTTAGAAATTAAGATCTGGGTGCTAGGTGTGTTCATTGGTACTGGGTCATTACTTCTAGAATTTTTCAGTGCACGAAGCTAGGAAATATATGTTTGTGTCTGCATATATTTATTTCTATATCTATCTTGAAAACGATGAGTTCAAGTGATCCCTTTAATCTAAGATCCCAGGATTTATTCTAGTCTCCATTATTATGGAGGGTTTTTTTTTTTTTTTTGCTCTATGTTAATTATAAGTGTGGCTTTATTTAAAATTATTGAAGGTCACATACAAAGATAGCTCTTTAATAATTATTGTTAATGAGTTCTTTAATTAATTTATTTTTTAGATTAATATTTTTAAAGATTTTATTAAGTAATCTCTACACCAAATGTGGGGCTCAAACCTACAACTCTGAGATCAAGAGTCGCATGCTCCACCATCTGAGCCAGCCAGGTGCCCCTGATTTTCTAGAATCTTAATAGTTGAGTGATTTCTTTAAAGTTTTTATTGAAATGCCAGTTAGTAAACACAGTGTTTGTTTCAGGTGTATGATATGGTGATTCAACAATTCCATACATCACCCAGTGTTCATCTCAAGGGTGCTCCTTAATTCCCATGACCTGTTTCACCCATCCCCTCACCCACTTCCCCTCTGGGGACCAGCAGTTTGTTCTCTAAGAGTCGATTCCTTGGTTTGCCCTGCTCTCTTTTTTCCCCCTTTGCTTGTTTGTTTTGTTTCTTAAATTCCACATATGACTGAAATCATATGGTATTTGTCTTTCTCTGACTGATTTCATTTAGCATAATATACTCTAGTTCTGTCTGTGTTGTTACAAATGACAAGATTTCATTCTTTTTTATGGCTGAGTAATATTCTATTGTATACATATGCCACATCTAATAGTTAAGTGATCTTTGGATGCAAATTGAAGCTTTATAAAGGAAGAGCTATCTGTTGAGTTTGTTAAATGATTATTTAATGTGCACAGAAGATTTAGAGACACAGTTGAAGATTATTTCTAACTTTTCATTCTATCCTTAGAGGCCAATTCAGGCTATCCTTAAATACAAATCAAAGCCAAAAAAGTTAAGGTATTTTAGCACTTACCAGTGGAATAATTAAGGAATTTCTTTACTACTTTGCTTAATGACTTTTTAATTTGACCAGAATATGCAATGCTCTACAATATAATCCATTCACAACCTTTCCTGTATGAAGGCTGTGGCTTGGAAATGTAAAGCATGAGCTCTGAAATCTGGATTTGAATCCTGACTTGGTCACTTCTGGTAGCTCTGTGACCTTGATCAGGCTACGTAAGCTTCTCTGTCCCCATTTCTGCATCTGAAAAATGGGAAAATTTTATTCTTCACTGGGCAATTTGGAGGATTAAATGAGCTAATAATATAAGGTACGGTGCTTAGCATATAAAATGCAATGCTTGGGGTGCCTGGGTGGCTCAGTGGTTAAATATCAGACTTTGGCTCAGGTGATGATCTCACGGTTCGTGAGTTTGAGTCTCGCATTGAGTTCACTGCTGTCAGTGTGGAGCCCACTTTGAAGACTCTGTCTCCCTCTCTGGCCCTCCCTGTGCCCCATGCATGCGTTCTCTCTCTCTCTCTCAAAAATAAATAACCATTAAAAAAAATAAAATGCAATGTGTGACACATACTAATTGCTTAATAAGTGTTAGCTGTTAGTGTTATTTAGCTAAGTGGTACAAATTAGTACTTCATGTGAAATAACTCCGCGCCAACCCCTGCACAGTGGAAAATCCCAGTATAACTTTTAACTCCCCATATACTTTGTTAATAGCCGACAGTTGTTGGGAAGCCTTACCGATAGCTTAAATAGTTGATTAGCATATTTTATATTGATATGTATTATATACTGTATTCTTACGATTAGGTGGGCTAGGGAAAAGAAAATGCTATGAAGAAAATCATAAGGAAGAGAAAGTAGATTTACACAACTCTATTTATTAAAAATCCACATATAAGTGTACCCATGCAGTTCAAACCCGTGTTGAGGGTCAGCTGTATATATAGCATGTCTTTTTTTCTTCTGTTTTGTTGAATTCTCCTTTCTCATCAAAATATCTTTCTCCTTCATAGCCCATAGTAAATATTAAATTTTTTCCCTTTAGAAGTTAGTTATAAATACCATCTCATACCAAGATTGTTTTGGGTCCTCGGTGTAAATAATAGTTTAATATCTTTCAATGTGTTTTTCTCTAACCTTTTTGAAGTTAGAAAATTCTGAACTTTATCAGCTAATAGAATAATAAAGATAATGGTGAGAGAAAAGACAGAGAAATAAGGTAGGGGAAAGAATAATAGAAATAATCTAGAATCATGATTTTGTTTTGATAGAAATTTGTTATCACACAAGAGATGGTGTGAATAACATGAATAAATCCACTTTAGATTTTGTTGGGGCAGATCATGAAACAGATTTTAAATACTATTTTTGTATTATGGGAGAATTGTAATTGTAAATTACTGAGAAACCTGTTTAGGAAAAAAAAAAAAAAAGCACAGTGGAAAGAGTCCTAAAGGCAGAAATATGAGGACTAAAGAAAAAAAATAACAGTGCTTAAAAACTTACCTTTACTAGGATTTCCCAGGGAAAGCTCTTATAAAATAGCATTTCACATTTTGCCAGTATTCTCAGTTTTCAAGAACTGTTTTTCTGTTGTAGACCCAAGAGGACACTGCACTTTACAGTTTTACATTTCTCACAAGGTTTCACAAAGTGATTTCAATAAATTTGGCCTTTAGTTCTGTTAGTTGAAAGAAACATTTAGCTATTAGCCGATTCTCTTTAACACTTCACACAGCCTGCCTTATGCAATTTTCCTCCGTGTGTCTGAACCAGATTCTGTAGGGAGAAAGGAGAAATGTTTTGCAGGAAAGTGTTCTGAGATATCTGCTAATGTCAGAGGCAAGAATATTTTTTCAGTGTGTATTATTTTTCATGATTTTAATGGTACTCAATATCATTTAATACCTTTGGAATTTGTAGATATGTTTCTTGGTTAAAGTTTATTTTTTTTTTAATTTTTTTTTCAACGTTTATTTATTTTTGGGACAGAGAGAGACAGAGCATGAATGGGCGAGGAGCAGAGAGAGAGGGAGACACAGAATCAGAAACAGGCTCCAGGCTCTGAGCCATCAGCCCAGAGCCCGACGCGGGGCTCGAACTCCCGGACCGCGAGATCGTGACCTGGTTGAAGTCGGACGCTTAACTGACTGCGCCACCCAGGCGCCCCTAAAGTTTAAAAGACAGTTGTAAACTTTTATATCCACCAAGAGTAAAATTGTTAATATTTTATAAGTACTCTGTCTTTTGGAAGGTGAAACTTTTAGATATCTATGCTTGAGAATGATCAGATTTACTGACTTCACACAAAGAATGACAGCCTTCACAAAAATGGAAAAGCTTACGTGAAGCACAACTTCAAGGTTGCTGTTCGTCTTTCGTCTGCCTTCTCCCACTGTAGCGTGTCCTTGAGGGAAGAGGGATCTGTATCTGGAGGTGACGGGAGAGGCAGCTAGAGGCCGTGCCTGCTAAACACATGGCTTCTCCTCCTGTGCTGTCTTCCAGGGCGCTTCTGTGCCCCCAGACTCTGGCAGCACAGTCTGCTGTCTTTTACCCTCCCCATCCGGTCAGGAGTCCCCACTGTGAACTCTGCCTCCGTGGTCTGTCATGTTTCTGTCTCCAGCGCCGCCGTCCCGAATGTGGACCTCTCTGCTCACCTCATCCCTCGTCTCCTCCTCCGGTCCCTCCTGTGTTTCACCATCAGAGAGTCTGCACAAAGCACAGTTCTCAGCCCCAGCCCCTGGTTCAACAGCCTTTAATGCCTTCTCGGTTCCATGCACAGAAAGTCTGAATCAGAGCTGCTCAAATCACAGCCCTTGGTCTGGGGACAGTCCACCAGATAGCTGTTACCTGCCTGCAGTGAAAGCACTCCAGGAATTGAGTGTCCAGAAACTTCCATGGCCTTTCAACAGGGTAAATTTTACCTGGATTGAATTAATTTTAAGTATTGGGTTGTGTCTAAAAAAGTTTTTTTAAGTTTATATATTTAATTTGAGAGACAGAGCATGAGCAGGAGAGAGGCAGAGAGAGAGAGAGAGAGAGAGAGAGAATCCCAAGCAGGCTCCATGCTGTCAGCAAGGCTTGAACTTGAACTCACAAACAGCGAGATCACGACCTGAGCCAAAACCAAGAGTCGGACACTTAACTGACTGAGCCGCCCAGGCGCCGCTGCGTTTGTGTTTTAAGTGTCTTTTCCCTCCTCTGCTTTTCTTCTAGTAAGTGATTCATGGCTTATTGGAAGACCAAAAAAAAAAAGCTGCTCTTTCCACAACAGGTAGTGTGGGAAGCACGGGTTTAAATTCCTTTTTCATCAAGATACAGCCCCGCCTCGGTTGATCAGTCTGACCACTCCCTGCTTTCCTACAGTACTCCTTTTCCAAAGCCCAGCAGTTTGTTCTTAGAACACATCCTGTATTTGCTCACTTTTGTGTTTTCCTTATGCTTGTTTCTTCTCTTGAAATTCCCCCTCCGCACACTTAGGGTGCACGTGCAGACCTGAGAGCTGAGTTACAGTGTTCACACGTCCTGTCCTCTCTCCACTGTGTCAGACTTCCCGCCTGGTGGCGTGGACCAGAACAGAGGTGAGCAGGACAGCTCCTCAGGCTGTTCCTGGAGCCAACACTCGCCCTCCGGGAGAAACGCTGGCACCAGTGTGCCCGGCGAGTGCTGTTAGCGTGAGCAGCAGCTACGCATTTCATGTGTGTTTCTCGGGCAAAGGGTGTGTCGGTCTTGAGTGGCTCTCACTAATGGGTGGCTGAATTAATAAGTCATTAATATCAGTACCTTCATGAATACTCGGTGCTGTCCTCTATGATGAACATTTGGTGATCTTTGATGCTTCCATTCCCTCCTGTCTATATTTAGCACAAGTATGCTCTATTTACCTTTCCTCTATCTAGCATGTCAAGCTGTGTGATTCTACTCTTAGTTTCATCTCTCTTCCCTATTTACACTATTTTCTGTAATAGAATATTCTTTTTGTAATTTTTTTTTTATTTATTTTGAGAGAGGGAGAGGGAGAGAGAATCCCAAGCAGGCTCCATGCTGTCAGCAAGGAGCCTGATGCCCAGCTTGAACCTGAACTCAAGAACCGTGAGATCATGACCTGAGGCAAAATCAAGAGTCAGCCACTTAACCTACTGAGCCACCCAGGGCCCCCTGTAGTAGAATATTCTTAAATATCCACACATTACACCCTCCCTACAAATAAAAGTCTTTTTCCTTCCTCTGAATTCTCAACTTGCCTGTGATTGGTCACACTCCTCTCTGCAGAGGGGAGAGGGCAGTTTAGGACAGGGTCGGTACCCATTTCCTGTGGGAGCATAAACTCCTTCTACCCCCAGTTTTATTGAAACATAATTGACATGCCTCACTGTACAAATCTGAAGGTGTTCAGCATAATGGTTTAACTTGCACATTTTGTGCAGTGGTTACAACAGTGAGTTTAGTCGGTATGCATTATCTCATATGGGAACAATAAAAAGAGAAAGCAAAAAAAGGAAAAAATATTTGCCTTATGATGAGAACTCCTAGGATCTACTCTCTTCACAGCTTCCCTATGTACCAGGCGGCCAAGCAGCCACCGTCACTCTCTGTATACTACCTTGCGGGTTATCTGTCTTGTACCTGGAAGTTTGTGCCTTTTCCCAGCTCAGTACGGTTCTCCCGCCCCACACCCCTATCTCTGGTAGTCACAAATCTGATCTCTTTTCCTATGAGTTTTGTTTTGTTTTGTTTTGTTTTTAGGTTCCAAATATAAGTGTGATTATACACGATCTGTCTTTCTGTGTCTGGTTTATTTCACTTAGCATAACCTCCTCGAGATTCATCCATGTCGTTGCAAGTGGCAGGATTTCCTTGTTTTTGTAGGACTGAATTATATTACATTGTGTGTGTGTGTGTGCGCGCGCGTGCGCGTGCATGTGCATATAACAATGTCCGTTTACCCGTAGATGGATGCTTCGCTGTTTCCATATTTTGGCTATTATAAAAAATGCTGCTGAGAACATGGGAGTGCAGACATCTTTTCAAGTTAGTGTTTTCATTTCCTCTGGATACATTCCCAGAAACGGAATTGCTGAATCATATGGTTGTTCTATTTTTAATTTTTTGAGGATTCTCCATACTGTTTTCCGTTGTGGCTGCACCAATTTACATTCCCACCAAGAGTTCCCCCTTTCTCCACATCCTTGCCCACATTTGTTATCTCTTGTCTTTGTGGTGATGGCCATTCTAACTGATGATATAATGGTTTTGATTTGCATTCCCTAGTGACTAATGATGTTGAATATCTTTTCGTGTGCCTGTTGGTTTTTCATAAATCTTTAAAAAAAATTTTTTTTAATGTTTATTTATTTTTGAGAGAGAGAGAGACAGAACATGAGGGGGGAAGGGACAAAGAGAGAGGGAGACACAGAATCCGAAGCAGGCTCCAGGCCCCAAGCTGTCAGCACAGAGCCCGACATGGGGCTCGAACCCACGAGCTGTGAGATCATGACCGGAGCCGAAGTCCGATGCTTAACTGACCGAGCCCCTCATAAATCTTTTTTGAAGAAATACCTATTCAGGTTTTTTGTCCATTTTTAAATCAGATTATTTTTTTACTAACCTGGTTTTTTTTTGTTTGTTTGTTTTTTGTTTTTTTTTTTTTGTTTTTTTTTTTTACTATTGAGTTGTATGAGTTCTTTTTATATTTTAGGTGCTAACCTTAGAGTGTAAGCTCTTAGGTGACAGTTTCTCATCTGTGTCTGTCTTCGCCCCACTGTATCTAGGAAGTGTGTCTTAGTCACAGTAGACAATCATGGTTGATACATTAACATCGGGTTAGCTCAGTTAAAGCACTCTACGTCTGGGGTCAAGGTTCAGTCTCCACGTAGAGATGGATTTGCTTTGTTTTGGGTCCTGGTACTAAGCTTTCAGTGCCGGCCAAAGATGTGCTTTCGGGTACAACGAGCACTAGGTAAGAAACAAAGAATTAGTAGCATGTTACATGAACAGTTCAAACTAGCATCTGCCCGGATGTGGGGCAGAAGCATCGTATTCCCACGCAAGGGGCAACCTCACATCACTGTTTTTCAAGATAAGGAAAGACAGGCAGTGTAAGTCGCAGAAGAATTTGTCTGTAGCTATAATTTTTGCCTAGATCAACAAGTGATTACAGCTCACGTAGTAGTGAACCAGAAAGTGGTATTTGTTTTAGACTTGAAGCAGTAAAAGACAACTAACAGAGGACTCGGGAACTAATAACTAAAATCATCAAACATTAGAGTTTGGAGAACTCTTAGAGGAAGCTTAAATCCTAAGAAAAGAGCTAATATCAGAACTCGTGTTTCTTGATTCATTAAATCAGTACGTGGACTGTCGTACAAGAATTTAATCTTGTATATGTGTCAGAAAAATCCATGCTGAGAAATAGGACGAATCTGAATGAGGCGCTGGTCTACACTGAGAACAGTTACAATATGGGCCAGGACTCGAAGAATTCATTTTGTTCAAGTGAAATAAACCAGAGGCAAGGATTTTACAAACTGCATTTTCTTGTTCACATAAAGAAGTAGGAAGAGGAGTGTCAGAGCTGTGCAGGACAGAAAAATGAGAACACCAGTGAAAATTGGCGTTGAGATAGGCTGAAGAAATCTCTTTCCATTACAGTGAGAACATTCCAGCATTTCTCTTGACACATTGCACTCACGTAGAAGGTTAGGTTAAAAGCATCTCCTTTCAGCTGCTATTTTGAGGCATACGTGTACCATGAGATTGACTTGAAGGCAACACATACAACCAGGTAGACTAGAGACTGGATTTCTTGTGGAGTGAACTTCAGTGGGGTTTTAAACCTTTTCTGTGCTTCCCTCTAGAGCAGATACCCTACTTCCTGTTTCCTGAGAAAGATGCATTATGGCCTAGAAATGTCTCTAAGTCAACTCCAGTGTTACTCTCCCGCATCCTTCTGGGACAACGGGAAACGTGCCCCTTTTCTCCTCTTTAAGGGCAGTGTCCCCGCCTGTGTCCTGCGTGCCATACCACCCCCCAGTCTGGGCTGTCGTTGGTGCAGGGACCGTGCTCTGTTCTGTTACCTTAACTCCATAACTGCTCCCTCTCAGCTAACCCTCTCCTTTCCTATCGGCAGCCCATATCTCACCTGGAAAAAGAAAGGAAACCTCATATTATTAAAGATCAATACGAGTGGGGCACCTGGGTGGCTCAGTAGGTTAAGCGTCTGACTCTAGATTTCGGCTCAGGTCACGATCTCACCGTCCGTGAGATTGAGGATGGGCTCCTCAATCTGACAGCGTGACAGCGTGACAACTGACAACTGACAGCGTGACGCCTGCTTGGGATTCTCTCTCTCCCTCTCTCTGCCCCTCCCACCCCAATAAGTAAACTTTAAAAAGATCAACACAAGTGATTTTTCTCATGTATAAACCTGATCATGTCACTCCTCTGATTAAAAATCTTTCAGAGGATCCTTACTGATACATTTAATGATTCCCACTAATGATTGAGGATTTGGAGCAGTGGTTTTATTATAGCTATTAGCCAGCTTCTTTCTGTCTTTCTGTTTCTCCCTGCAAAGTACAGCACAGCATTTATTTATCTGTGAGAAGTTAATGTGGCAAAAAAAATTTTTTTTTTCTCCAGATATTTTGAATGTATTATCCATGGCTATCCTTGAGTTCAGTGTTAGTTCTGTTTCTTGTCTTAGGATCTGCAAAATAAACCATTGGGACTCAAAGCTAACATTTATTTACTAAACATCAAGGACATTTGATGCAAACAACACAGTTGGGCCTTGTGGCAATGTATCAGCTCTCCAGTTACCCAGGACCGTTGATGGTGGCACAAATACATAGCAAGTATGTAGTCAGTGTGCTTCTGCGAAAGACAGTATTTGATTATTATCTTGCACGCACGTTAATTTAGTTATAACTTAGAAGTTTGGGAATATCAGTTCTCATTGAGTCTGGTATTTATTCTAAAATGATCAGAGATAGAAAATACTCATAAATCAGTGTAAGGCAAGAAGTAGGTATTGTGGGGAAAGATTTGTTCTTGATGGTAAAGTATGCTTAGCCAGGCCCAGTCTGTATCAGTGACTGGATTTAAGCACCAGAAAATAGAGTGTAGGAAAGTTACTCTTTTTGTTTTTCCCCTTAACAACTCATTTAAATACAAATTTTCTAGATTTGATTAAAAAGCTCATAGACAGTCTTGAATGAATTCAAAAGTTGTCACACACTTATTTCTTTCGCTCTGAACTGTTTTAGAAATTAGTATATATTAAAGGTTAAATATACCCTTGAGTTCCATACCTGGAATAATTTCAGTTACTGTGGGGCTTTTTAAAATGTTTATTTATTTATTTTGAGAGGGAGAGAGCTCAAGTGGGGGAGGGGCAGAGAGAGCGAATCCCAAGCAGGCTCTGCGATGACAGCATAGCAGGGCTCCATGTCACGAACCATGAGGTCATGACCTGAGCCAAGATGAAGATGTCTAACCCACTGAGCCACCCAGGCACCCCTCATTTACTGTATTTTTAAGATCTAGAATATCTGATCTGATATCTAATAGAATATCTGATTTTTTGGGGGAGGGGTGCAAGTGAGCGAGGGGGCAGAGACATAGAGAAGTGAGGCTCACCCGGAGCTCGAGCTTACCCAAAGCGGGGCTCGTGCTCACCTGACGTGGGACTTGAACTCATGAACTGTGAGATCATGACCTGAGCCGAAGTCGGATGCTTAACGACTAAGCCACCCAGGCACCCCTAGAATAGTTGATTTTTAAAAATTCAAATCTAATGATTTGATTAAAAAACAAAGTAAACTATTTGCTTCTGCTGCTTATTACCAATTCTAGTTCTCTTCTGAAATTTCTGTTACCCGTCTAAGTCCTTGAACTTTTTTTTTTAAGTGATTATTTATTTTTGAGAGACAGAGCACAAGCAGGGGAGGAAAGAGAGAGGGGCGACAGAGGATCCAAAGCAGGCTCCAGGCTCTGTGCTGACAGCAGTGATCCCGATGTGGAGCTCAAAGTCACAAGCCTTGAAATCATGGCCTGAGCTGAGGTCAGACACTCAACCGACTAGCCACCCAGATGCCTCTAAGTCCTTGAACATTTTAGCAAGAGTTATTTTTAAGTTCCTGTAACTTAACTCCCAATATATAGATCTCATGTGAATCTGTGTCTCTTAACTGCTTTTTCTCTCAGTTTTTTGTCCAATCTTGATCTCTTGTGTGCCTGATTACTTCGAGTTATATACTGGACCTTATGGTTGAAAACTTATGGAGGTAATTTGAGCCTTCGTTGGATTTCTTCTCCCAGGGGGGATTTATTTACCTTGCTGGCAGATCAACCTGACTGATCGGCAGATGAAGATGTTTCTGCTGAGCTTTAGTCCCTCTGAAGCTGGTCTCTTTTATAGGCTCACCTTCACCTCTAGGGAGTAGCCCTTTGAGGTCTCACATGAAAGCCTGAGGCTCCCTGTTTCTTGGCAAGCCCTGATGTTCAGTTTTTCCGCCAGGTCTGTAAGTTTGTTAAAAGCTCTGCTCAGCTTTTTTGGCCTCCAAATTGAAACTTTCTGCCAGTTTTCCTAGTTGTTACCAGCGGGAGGGTTTGTCTGAAATGAGCTAGTCTGCCTTTGCCAGAGGTAATCTGCAACTCTTCCTTAATGTGTATTTTTACATGTATGTAAGAGTGAATGCATACACATATGTTAGCCCAGTATGCGTCCTTGTAAGTTATGAACAAACGTGCGTACAATGGCTATACGTGTGATGAATTTCTCTGCTCATTAGCAGTGCACTGTCAACAGTTTGGAGACTCGTACTTGATTTCTTCTTCTCCAGCTGTGGTGTTGGTTCAGGAAATATGTGAGATCTGCCTCGTATTAGTTACCCTGTGTGTACAAGGGTACATGTCAGATTCTTGAAGATGATGTCTCACAGGGCTTTATATAGATTAATGTGTAACCTCAAAGAAACGAATTCATCATGTTTGAGGAGTACGGCAACCGAACCGTCTGATGGGTGGGTTTTATTTTGTCTTAATCTATTTTCTGAACTGGAAAGCCTTTGAAGATATGAGAAATTGTTTATGTTGCTGTCTCCTTCAAGCTAGCAATTTGTTGTTTACAAAATGTGTATCTGAGAATAGTTGATTTTTAAAATTAATATAAAAATGATTATCGTGGTTAAGGGTATAGGCTCTGGAGTCGGGACCTTTGAGTTTGAATCCTGACTTTGACACGTACTAGCTGCGTGACCTTGGCCTATTTATTTAATCTTTCTGTTGCTGTTTCCTTCTCGATAATACAGATCTAATTATAGAATTACCTTGTAGGATCTGTGTGAGGATTAAATTTTATATATATATAAACATCTGCCTGAAACACTTCCTGATACTTAGTAAATATTCAATGACTGTTGATTACTGTTAATAGTCAGCATTTTATTTAGGGAATGCCATTTGGTAAGGCCTCTTAAAGGAAGGTTTCAATGAACTATGTGTTTGTGTATATGTAATGATGAAAGTATAGTTAGCTTGATATTACTAGCTGTGTAGCAAAGTGCTCTAAGTTTAAAAGTTAGTAAGACAGCTTCCCTGAAAATATTTAGTAGGTATGTAGTAGTAAACATAATTTTTATTTTAAAAGGGGTCATTATGGTCCGAACCAAAAAGTATTTTGCAGTTCTTATTCTGTTGGTTGTGGCTTCAAAGTATGGTTGCAATATGTTTTGCGGCAAAGAAGTGTTTAAAACCAAGAAAGCACAACTTAGATTTGAACCTAGTGAAATGCCCTCTGTGTGTGGCATTAACTGTGAAACTGAACAAAATGTGTCTGTTGTACTGATAACTTTTTTTGAGAGAGAGACAGCTGGAAAGCAGGGCAGAGGGAGAAGAAGAGAGAGAATCTTAAGTGGTCTCCATGCTCAGCACAGAGCCTGACTTGGGCTTGATCTTGTGACTCTGAGGTCACGACCTGAGCCAAAATCAAGAGTCAAAGCTCAACCGACTGAGCCACCCAGGCGCGCCAGTACAGATAACTTTCTATGCTATGACTTTGCTCACCCTTTATCTTCAGATGGAGAAGTCATTAATTTCTAGGAGCATCTTGAATCATAAAGTCGGTCACCCTGAGGTAGGCAAAATTTCTACTGATTGTTAAATGAAAATATTGTTAGAAATTATTGCTAAATGTATCTGTTTCTGGATGCCTGAAGATGTCCTTGAGTTCATACTATTTTATTTTATTTTATTTTATTTTATTTTATTTTATTTTTGAACGTTTATTTATTTTGGGGACAGAGAGAGATACAGCATGAATGGGGGAGGGGCAGAGAGAGAGGGAGACACAGAATCGGAAACAGGCTCCAGGCTCTGAGCCGTCAGCCCAGAGCCCGACGCGGGGCTCGAACTCATGGACCGCGAGATCGTGACCTGGCTGAAGTCGGACACTTAACCGACTGCGCCACCCAGGCACCCCGAGTTCATACTATTTTAGAGATTTGCTTCTATTTTTTTTTTTTTTCTTCAAGTAAAACTTGTATATGTCTGGGTCTGAGAGAGAGGCAAAAGAGGAGGATGGTGACTGCCACAGCTTGGCTGTACCCACAATGAGCCTCTTGACCTGTCATTTCCATTCACGTAATGGATTTTGCACTCAGAGGTTCTGCAGATGTGTGGAACCCGTATTGAGCTGAGGCCTGTTGTGAAACAGAGAAAGATTAAACAAATTATGCTTTCTTTCACTTAGCTTATCTGTCCCAAGGTTGTTTGGGGCTTAAGAGTCACATAATTTCAGTTAATTTCTCCTCCTTCTCCCCCTCCTCCTCCTTCTCCTCTTCCTTCTTGTGTTGGAGACCCATTTAACGTGGACACTCAAGGCCTGAGTGGAGTGGGAAGTGCCCCGGAAGTGGGCAGGCAGGCAAGGTGGGAGGGCAGCAGGCCCACACGTGACTGAAGGAAGGGATACCGGGCGCTGGGGTCTGGCCCAGGCAGGCAAGGGGAGTACCGGAAGGGTGGCCCAGGCAGGCTGGAGGCCAGCCCTTGAGAGGGTAGCTAAGCCAGGTGCTGAGTGCCCGGGCCAGAGCCTAGCCTGGAGAGGCAGGGTTGGGGCTGCTTGGGGGCTCCCCAAGCTGCTGCTGGAACTCAGGGCTCTCCTGGTGGCGGGCGTGGTGGAGGTCCTTCTTCCCCAGGTGCTCCAGACAGGACCTGACCTGCTCCAACACGATTGACGGCCCGGTATTCTGGGGCTGTGGTCCTGGCCGTCGTGCCTACCTCCACCGGCACGCCTAGGTCCCCCTTGGGGCCCAACGTTGCGGGCTTCGTGTTCTAGACTCATTCTCTGTATAAATAAACATCCATGTTTGTTATTTTCTTCCTTAGAATCATTACCTTACGTTTGACTATAACTGATCATTTTTCTGGTGTTTTCTTTTACAGTCTTGTGGTTTTGTCATGTACTTTGTCATGTTTTTATCCTCCTTCCTACAGCATACATTTTTATGACCTTTCTTGTTTCTATATTGAGAATGAATTTCTTATTATGAAATTGTTTTTTATTCTTATTAAAGAAGTATTAAAATAATCTGGTTAACTATTGTACTGTGCCATTACATTGAAATCCAAGTATTTAGAAAGATTACCGTAAGGCTGTCCCACTAGTTAATCTGGACGTCAAGAAGTACCTAGAAGAAAGGATGGTGTGATCCTGGGTTTACGTCCTGAACGTCCATGTGGACAAGCAGATGCAAAGTGATTTTAAAAGCATATAGAGTCTAGGGGCGCCTGGGTGGCTCAGTCAGTTGAGCGTCCGACTTCAGCTCAGGTCATGATCTCACAGTTTGTGGGTTTGAGCCCCACATCGGGCTCTGTGCTGACAGCTCGGAGCCTGGAGCCTGCTTCGGATTCTGTGTCTCCCTCTCTCTCTGGCCCTCCCCTACTCATGCTGTCTCTCTGTATCTCAAGAATGAATAAGCATTAAAAAAAAAAAAAAAAAAAAAAAAAAAAACTTTAAAAAAAAAAGCATATAGAGTCTATTTCCTTCAGTAACTATTTACCTTGTTTAATCTTAGTAATAGCAACATCTATGGCCAGGAAATGCCTACAGCATAACATGCATAAGCAAGAATGAACCCGGGGTGGAGTGATTACCATGAGCCACGAGTGGCTACTGTGGCATTTGTCCAGACAGTGTCCTGGAGAGCAGCATTGTCCAGTAAAGATAAAATGTGAGCCATATATAGAATTTTGTTTTCTAGTAACCACAGTAAAGAAGCTTTTTAAAAGGTGAAATTAATTTTAATAATTTTTGACTTAACCCATTAGATCAAAATATTGTTTCAACATATAATCAATATTTAAAAGTATTGATAAGCTATTTTACATTCTTTGGATTCACAGTGGTCTTTGAAATGAAATATGGTATGTATTTTACAAGTACAGTACGTCTCAATTTGGACACATTTTTCATTGGAAATACTCGATCTGTATTTAGACTTTTAACTTACAGGTGAGAAAACAGGTTCAGGGGCACCTGGGTGGCTTAGTGTGGTAAGTGTCCACCACTTGATTTCGGCTCAAGTCATGATCTTACAGTTCATGAGTTTGAGCCGCACGTAGGGCTGTGCACTTACAGCATGGAGCCTGCTTGGGATTCTCTCTCTCTCATTCTCTTTCTCTCTTTTTCTCTCAGAATACATAATCATGAAGGGGCACCTGGTGGCTCAGTCGGTTGAGTGTCCGACTTCAGCTCAGGTCATGATCTCGTGGTTCATGTGTTCAAGCCCCATGTCAGGCTCTGTGCTGACAGCTCGGAGCCTGGAACCAAAAATAAATAAATGTTAAACAAATAATAAATAATCATGAAAAAAATTATAAAAAAGAAAGCAGATTCACATACTCAATTTGTTCCAAACATGCATAGGTTTTTCAATAGCTGAATTGATACCTGTTTTTAAATTTAAATTAATTGAAATTTAATAAAAGTAAAAATTCAGCTTCTCCATCTCACTGTGCATATTTAAATGCTCTGTATCCATTTGTGGCTTGTGGCTACCACACTGAACAGCACGGTTATAGAATATACCTCATGCTGAAGATGTCGGTTAAGGGACCCTGGATCAAGCTTAATATTTTAATTAAATTTTAAGGGGAGGAGAATGATATAAATTAGCAAAAATCATGATATTAAAATTATAGGGACATTTTAATGAAATTGATGTCTGAGTTTCACATGATTGTCATCGTTTTCAGAAAACAGATTGGAGATAATCACAAACTTCTCTGGTCCTTGGATGGTTGTCCTCAGGTTAAGATACTATTAATTCCTAGAAACCACCTCATAACATGTTGCTGTGGTCAGAGTTCATTAGCAGAGTATGAAATCAACCTAATGTATCTCAATCAGCCTTTTTAAAATGTGTTTAATGTTTATTTATTTTGAGAGAGAGAGGATATGAATGAGTTGGGGAGCCCAACACAGACTCAGTGTCATGAACTGTGAGGTCATGACCTGAGCCAAAATCAAGAGTTGGATGCTTAATCCACGGAGCCACCCAGGCACCACGATCAACATTTTTAAAAATATGAAATAGTATCAAATAGAATAGAGAATGTATCAGAATGTGTTTAGTTTCAAGGAACCTTTGTTGCCATTATAGATACATATTTTGTGTGTACAGGATCTCAGTGAAAATTGAATTTCTTATTCTGGGTTGCAAAATTTTTGAAAATCATTCCTCTAAGGCATACTTTTTATTACTGATACACTGAATATTGCCTACAGGTACGTGTATCTAAACAAAGCATAAATCACAGAAAATTTGAGATTTAGCACTGGGAAGTAAGGGTGTTAGAATATGTAGTAAGATGGTAAAATGTAAAGTGATGTTTAATCCCCATAGTAAATACAACATCTGTGTATGGTGAATTTCTTCTCAATTCTGAACTGACTCAGAGTCGCCAAATTTGAACTTGTGGTTAATACAGTATCTTATTGGTTAGGAAACTGCCTTCCTTCAAATTTTGGTTTGACTATGAAGTCATCAAATTTCAACTCGGGGTTGCATCTTAATTCTTAAGAAGGGGCACCTGGCTGGCTCAGTCCGTAGCACATGCAACTCTTGATCTCAGGGTTCTGAGTTCAAGCCCCGCGTTGGGTCTAGAGCTTATTTTAAAAAAAAGGGGGGGGGGGCACCTGGGTGGCTCAGTCGGTTGAGCGGCCGACTTCGGCTCAGGTCACGATCTCGCACTCCGTGAGTTCGAGCCCCGCGTCGGGCTCTGTGCTGACAGCTCGGAGCCTGGAGCCTGTTTCGGATTCTGTGTCTCCCTCTCTCTGACCCTCCCCCATTCATGCTCTGTCTCTCTCTGTCTCAAAAATAAATAAACGTTTAAAAAAATAATTAAAAAAAAAAAAGTATGTATTGAGGCCTAATTGGTATGGATTATAGAAAAACGTCACTCAAAATCTCCTTCAAGGGTTTTAATAAAATAATTGGGTATTATATGTTTAACCATTCCTATAAAGTTTTTAGTTTTAGTGACACCTGATATTTAATCTCAGCAGATATCCATTAGGATGTATCAAAAGAGGAAGTCAAATTATACCTGGGATTGAGAGTATTTTTGACAAAATGTGGGTTTCTTTTTGTTAGTCTGTTACTCTGAATTATTGCTTTACTTAAAGCTTCTTCCGCAAAGCCTTGTGGTTTTTCAAGCTTTGTCTAAGCCTGACTTGGATATGAGGGCTTGAAATTTTCAGCTGCACAGAGTCAACCTGTCAGATGACTTTAGCACAGTGTACATATTAGGAATGCTGTTTTCACCCAAGAGGCTGGAAACTTGGGCAGTGCTCACAACCATGCTGTTAAAAGCCAAAATATGCCGGAGTCAGTCCTGCGCATTTATTGTGTCTCAAAACCCCAAGGCCTGGGGCTACGTATTGTGAAAGATAAAAATGATCTGTGGCTGGGTTATGGGTATTCAAGCAGCTTAAATCTAAGAGGACACTTGTGCAGAAACACTTAGTGCAGAGCAGGATTTGGAAAGGGCTGCGTGTGTGACACAGCGGTTAAGAGCAGTAGGTTCTGCACGGGTCTTTTGGAGTGGAGACCAGGGATGGGGGCTGGGGGTGGGGGTGGACTTTGGAGCCAGGCCTTGAATAATTGGGAGGTACCCTGTAAGAATAATTATAGGACATTCACACCTTGGAAAGACTGAGAATTAGTGTTGGAAAGGAGTTTACAAAGTTACCTTTTGAGAATTAAATTACGTTATCACGAAACAGTAGACAGAAAAACGTCTTGAGGCCCGAAAGAGTTCTCAACACAAGAAGGCGAGCCATAGGGAACGGTGTTTCGTGTGGATCCGGAAGTTCCCCGGAAAAGAGAGTACTTCCAGGAACTTGAACTCCTTGGTCGTTACAGCCATGTCCCCTGCTGTAGGTGGAATGTTTCCCTTGAGGTACACCACAGCTGGAGTGAAATGCTCTTTCAGTGGGTTTCTCCCCCTTTGTCCTTAGAACATAATGATTGAGAGTATGGCCTCAGAATCATAACTGGTCCATGTTCCATTTTTGACCTCACTAGCAGACTGAGTCTTGAAGACATAAGAACCTTGGTTTCTTCATTAGTATTACGGTACTAAAAGTTACCTATTTGCTAGGGTAATTCTGAGAACTGAATAAGAGTATTGATCTGAAAAGTTGAACACAGGGCTCGGTACATGACATTCAACAAAACTGCGAAATGCGATCTGAAATTTTATACTCACCAAGAAGCCCTAATCACTAATTTCTAGGTAGCTTAATCATTTGAAACAGGATGCACAGAACTGATGCTTAGGTGTTCTAGTAACCAAATGAAATATTCCCATGATAAATTAAACTCCAGCATTTTCAAGTGATGCTGGTTAGCATTAGTTTATCATTTCTGGAAAGTCTGGAAAAGCTCTGTTTCTGAACCTGCAGGAAGGCTAGGGACCCACTTGAATAAACCTACCAGTGTTGAACACCGGCCTATGAGGTTTCTCAGGGAGTAATGATGGCTAACTTTGAGCATTCACTGCGTGCCAGGCACGGCACTGAGTGTGTTACCTGCCATGATATCTGAGCCTCACAACTGACTCTGAGGTGGGTACAGTGGTTCTCCACTTACAGATGAGGAGGTTGGAGCCTGGAGAGGCTAGACAGCACCAGCATTTGAGCCTCAGTCGGCCTGAGTTCTCAGCCTTTGGATACTGGACTGCACAAGACTCCTGTGAGAAGGACCTGGTTTCACATCCTGTTCTACTCCCCCCCAGGAATATGGTCTTAAACAAGTTGTTTTTGCCTGTCCAAGCCTGAGATTCTTCATCTGAAACACAGTATGAGTACCTCCTGTGTAGCTTGCGTGGAGGGTTAGGTATAAAATGTGTAAAGTGCCTGTCACAGTTTCTAACGCATGAAGGAAACTTAACAGGAGGTAAGTGTGGTTGTTTGCGGCTCTCTAGACTGCTTTCTGCTCTCCACTTCCTCCTTGGCACGTGACCTACGTGTCTGTACTTTCAGATACATGTCAGAATATAACTTGATTGTTTAAATCAGAAATAACTAAGGCTGTTACTAGTTTTAAGGGCTGACATTTTTCCTTCATAGCCACACACATTTCTTTTCACTATTGTGATAATATATATAAAACATAAAGTATGCCATTTTCACCGTTTTTAACTCTACAATGCAGTGGCATTAATTGCATCGATGCTGCTGTGTAACCATCACCACTGCGTTTCCAGATCTTTTCCATCACCCAAAGCAAACACTCTGTAACCAAAACTCCCTTTTCTCCCCTGCCCTCAGCCCCTTTAATCTGTTTTCTGTCTCCATCAATTTGCCTATTGTGGAATCATACCGTTTTCATGCTTTTGTGTCAGGTTAATTTCACTTAGCATAATGTTTTCAAGGACCGTACATGTGTTAGCATATATCAGAACTTCATTCCTTCTTAGCGCTAAATAATATTCCCTTTATGAATAATACCACATTTTGTTTATCTACTCATCCATCAGTGCACATCTGGGTAGTTTCTGCCATATTAGCCACATGTACTTTACTTGTTTATTTATTTATTGAAGTAATATCTGACATAAGATGTCATATTAGTTTCGGGTGTACAACATAATCTCCAATTTTATGTATTGCTATACTCACCATTAAGTGAGTGTGGTTACCATCTGTCACTGTACAGAGTTATTACAGTATTATTGAATATACTCCCTGTGCTGTACTTTTATAACTGGAAGTTTCTGCCTCTTAATCACCTTCACCATTTTTGCCCCTACAACCAACCCCCTCCCTCTGGCAATCAACAGTTTGTTCTCCGTATTCGTGATTCTGTTTCTGTTTGCTGTTGTTATTGTTGTTTGGCTGGTGAGTTTGGTTTTTAGATTCCACACATAAGTCAGATCATATGGTATTGGTCTTTATCTGACTCATGTGACTTAGTATAAGACCCTGTTGTCACAAATGGCAAAATGTCACCCCTTTGTATGGTTGAGTTTCATTACATCGCGTATATATATATATACCACGTCTTCGGTATCCATTCGTTAAATCAGTGGATACGTAGGTTGCTTCCATACTTGGCTGTTGTAAATACTGCTGTGATAAATGTAGGGGTGTATACATCTTTTCAAATTAGTGTTTTTGTTTTCTTTGGGTAAATACCCAGCAGTGGAATTACTGCGTCAGATGGTAGTTCTATTTTTAATTCTTTGAGGAACTTCCATAGTGTCTTCCATAGTGACTGCACCAGTTTACATTCCCACAAACAGCGTGCAAGGGTTCCCTTTTCTCCACATTCTTTCAACACTTAGTATTTTTTGTCTTGCTGACACTAGCCATCCTTACTGGTATGACGTGAGGTTCATTGTGGCTCTGATTTGCATTTCCTTGATAATTAGTGATGTTGGGCATCCTTTCATGTTTTCTTGGCCATCTATATGTTTTTGGGTTGTTTTTGGTGTGGTTTGGTTTTTGGCAGAATGTCTGTTCAGGTGCTCTGCCCATTTTTTAAATCAGATTATTTGGCTTTTTGGTGTTGAGTCGTAGAAGTTCTTTATGTGTTTTGGATATTAACCTTATTAACTCCCATTCGGTAGATTGCCTTGTCATTTTGTTGGTGTCCTTTGCTATGCAAAAGCTTTTTATTTTGATGTACTCCTCATAGGTTTTCGTCTTTGTTTCCCTTGCCTGTGAAGATATATCTAGAAAATGATGCTAAGGTTGATATCTAAGAGTTTATTGTCTTGTTTTCTTCTAGGAGTTTTATGGTTTCAGGTTTCACATTTAGGTCTTTTTAATCCATTTTGAATTTATTTTTCTGTATATTTGGTGTGAGAAAGCGGTCCAGTTTCATTTTTTAGCATGTGACTGTTCAGTTCTCCCCACACCGTTTATTGAAGAAATTATATTTTCCCCATTATGTATATTCTTGCCTCTTTTGTCATAGATTAGTTGACCATATACATGTGGGTTTATTTCGGGGCTCTCTCTCCTGTTCTGTTGATCTCTGTCTGTCTTAGCCACAGAGGTTTTATTTTTTATTTTTTTAGTAAGTAGGCTCCATGCCCAGCGCGGAGCCCTGAGCTAAGAGTCAAACACTTAACCGACTGAGCCACCCAGGCTCCTCCAGCCACAGACGTTTCAACAGTCATTTGAGGCTGGGTTCTCTCATGATAGTGATCTCAAAGATACCTCATTAAAATAATAGCTTTCTAAATTAAGAACTATACTGTGTTTAGAATTTATTTCAGGGCTAAACCTAAGTTAGTAGAGATATGTGGTAAAAGGAAAATGATACCATCCAGATTTAGGTATTTTTATGTTTGAATCAAATAAAATACTCCAGGGGCGCCTGGGTGGCGCAGTCGGTGAAGCGTCCGACTTCAGCCAGGTCACGATCTCGCGGTCCGTGAGTTCGAGCCCCGCGTCAGGCTCTGGGCTGATGGCTCAGAGCCTGGAGCCTGTTTCCGATTCTGTGTCTCCCTCTCACTCTGCCCCTCCCCCGTTCATGCTCTGTCTCTCTCTGTCCCAAAAAAATAAATAAACGTTGAAAAAAAAAAATTAAAAAAAAAAAAACAAAACAAATAAAATACTCCAGTTGCAAAATACGTTGAAAACATGTGATACAATCCAGGTAGGGCTGATGTTTTATTTTGTACTTTGTCTTCATGTTTTAAAAGAATTATACTTTGGGGCGCCTGGGTGGCGCAGTCGGTTAAGCGTCCGACTTCAGCCAGGTCACGATCTCGCGGTCCTTGAGTTCGAGCCCCACGTCGGGCTCTGGGCTGACGGCTCAGAGCCTGGAGCCTGTTTCCGATTCTGTGTCTCCCTCTCTCTCTCTGCCCCTCCCCCGTTCATGCTGTATCTCTCTCTGTCCCAAAAATAAATAAACGTTGAAAAAAAAAATTTTTTTTTAAAAAAAATAAAATAAAAGAATTATACTTTATTTACATGATTCTAAAGGCCAAATAAGCATTTCTGTTAATTTGAAGAATTTAAAAAAAAAATCACTAAACTTTTTCTCAGATAACTGGAATATTATATTTGATTCAAACCCAAAATAGTGATTGGCAAGCAAAAAATTTTAAATTCTAGCTGGCATAATTTTTCCTTAAAATGTAATATACTTTCAGAGGATAAGAGGGGACAAGACATGTCTGACAAGAGAGGCTTAGAATCTGTTTTGTGTAGTTTTAAAATGTTAGAAGGATCCTTGGAGCAGATTTAGATTTTCCAAGTCTAAACTAGTCTAGAGTTAATTGTGGCCCTCCCTTTTTTTTTTTTTTTTTTTTTCAATTGTATAAAAGGAATTTGCTGACAATTCTAAGGTACTTTCCAGGGCTTGCTTTGTGGAAATAAATGATGTAATGAGACTATGGTATAAGCATATACTCCCTAAATTTTCTACATACCTTTTTTTCAATTTATTTAAAAAATATCCTAAATGTGCTCGTTGGCAAATATTGCTGTTTTCCAGCCAGATGAGGACTTATCCGGCTTTCATTTGTCTGGTAAGTATCCAGGGATAACATATGAGTGATGGATTTTAGCAGATGACCTCATTTAACCAGTAGTTTCATTGCTTTCATTAAGGTAGGGGTCCCAACATCATGCACGGGACAGTAACACGGAGAACTTACCTAAGTATATCAGTACCAGGGCTCCATCTTGGACAGGCTCTCCAGGTAGTAAACACACAGCAAGGGTTGAGAACGCTTGTCTTCAAGCAGGAACCAGTGGAGGTTGGGTGGGGTGGTGAGCGAGAAGAAGTAGTAGGAGTGAGCTGTGGTCATGTCCATCCTTTCCCTGCTCACAGCGAAACGACCCAAGAGACAACGATCACTGAGAACCCAGGGTTTAGAAAATGAAATAGCTTTTTTTCTCTTTTGTCGTTGTAGACATGGAAGGACTTTGATGAAACATAAATGGTTCAACAAAAGATGCTCTAATGGATGACAGCGAAACTCCTACATATAATCTGCAGATAGAACCACAAGATGGGTATCATCCTGGTGACGGCGTGGGAAGTACAGTAACACACTTAGCTTCTGCATCGGATGAAAATGAAAATCAGCTTGACGGGGACGGGCAGGAGCGTCTGAGCCCGGGTGCCAGTGCAATGGGCAGACCTGCAGTGTGCGAGCAGGACAGTCTCAACAATAATGAGAGCTGCACCCCCAGCTGTGAGTTGGCTGTGTGTGAGAACCTGGGGGACACTTCCTATGAAAGCCCCAAGGACGGGCAGGCCTCCATGGGAAAGGACAAAAAAATACCTGGAAAAAGAAGCTCCAGAACCAAAAGAGGCACCACTAAGAAGATAGCACAAGGTACTTTTAAAAAATCCTTTTTTATACTGTTCTCTACCTAAAAATAAACTGTCTTCTCTCCCATACTCTGTATAACGTCCTACATCTTCTGTCCCGTACTCTGTATACTGTCCTACATCTTGCTTTACTTCTCTTTTTTTTTTTTTAATTTTTTTAACGTTTATTTATTTTTGAGACAGAGAGAGACAGAGCATGAACGGGGGAGGGGCAGAGAGAGAAAGGGAGACACAGAATCTGAAACAGGCTCCAGGCTCTGAGCCATCGGTACAGAGCCCGACGCGGGGCTTGAACTCACGAACCGCGAACTTCTCTTAATAGACTCTGGAGCTGGTTCTCTAGTAGCACATATGGATCCAGCCAGGTGGCATGTCACGCACGTGATGTCTCGCACGCCTGTACCACTTCTTTGTGCCTCTTCCCAGTAGTTTGCCGTAACAATGTGCTGAAATTTTAATTATTTTACATGCTTTCACACCAGGTACTTTAAACGTATGTTGTCTTCTTCCTTCCCATAAAATTCTTCATGGGATCTTTCCAACTCCAGAAGTGAATAATTGTGTTAGCATATATTAATATACGTCTTACATCAGTGTTGAATAAGACATCTAGTTTTCATTGTATCACTTTGGTTACAAAGTAATTCAGAGTATTTCTTTCTCCTCCCCCCCCCCCCCCCGAGTATTTCTTGTTTGGTGTATAGTTTGGCAGTTAAAGTGGGGAGCTTTGGACCTTGTTTTCCCCTGAACCAAAGGCACCCCTGAAAACAGGCAGCCCCTGGTTGTTTTTCATCAGAAACATGTGGGCCTGCAACATTCAGGCACATCTTAGGCTGGGACTCCTAGTATAGCCCCGCTTCACCCAAGTCAGCGGGCTTTGCATGAGGCTCAAGAGGACGAAGGAGAGCGTCTCCTCTCATCTTCTGCTTCTTTGCCTGATTAGAAATATAGTCATTGTATCCATATCTGGTATTTTTATTCGTTTTTTCATTTGGAGTAAAAGATGAAACTTTCCGGTTCCTACAGACTTACCCTTATTATTTCAATAAAGTGATTTGATAACTTTTTTTTAATGTTTATTCGCTTATTTTTGAGAGAGAGAGAGAGAGAGAGTGCACGAGTGAGGGAGGGCACAGAGAGAGGGAGACAGAGGATCCAAAGCAGGCTCGGTGCTGAGAGTGCAGAGCCTGATGCGGGGCTCGAACTCACGAACCGTGAGATCATGACCTGAGCTGAGGATGCTTAACTAACTGAGCCACCCAGATGTCCTCATTTGATAACTTTTTAATGTAGCTTATAATTAGGCTTTCCTGTTGACTGATCCCTTCATCCTTGCTTTTCCTTAGTAGGCTGAAATTGAAATAATTTTTTTTAATGTTTATTTAATTTGAGAGAGTGTGCAAGTGAAGGGGGAGGGGCACAGCAAGAGGAACAGCGAGAACCCCAAGCAGGCTCTGTGCTGCCAGCACAGACCCCGACACGGGGCTCAGTCCCACAAACCGTGAGATCATGACCTGAGCCGAAATCAAGAGTTGGACACTTCAACCGACTGAGCCACCTAGGTGCCCCTAAAATGATTTTTGAAAAGAGATATGAAAGCCTTTTCTTAAAAGATCTACAGTAAATCAGATAATGTATGTAGTGCTATTTATATATAGATTGATTTATTCAATAACTGTAATCCAAGAGCAGTTTGTGCCTCTCTGGTACGATCTTTTGATGTTTTTGAGAACTGAGATCCAGTTGCATATGTATGTGGGTCAATCATAGCTTCAGGATGATGGCTGCTTTTATTCCTTCCTTCCACGCATGACCTTATTCCATTTTCCCTAGGTGTGATGATATTATTTAGTTATTCAGTACTTACTATCCAGCAAGCAGATATGTGTGGAATTACTGCCTCCTAATGCATTTGAAATATATGATTTATAAAACCTATGGATAGTCTTTATACAGATTAGCTTTAAGTTATATATCTTAAATGCAATGAGTTTAGAAGCGTAAGAAAATGGAGTTGGCAGTTGCAAAACCGGAGTTCAAATCTTCTGGTTCTAGGTCACTTGGTGAGACTTAATGATTCTGTACTTCAGTTTCCTCGACTGTATAATGATGATGTTCATCTGTATATATAGCTATAAAATTCCTTTCTGAGCTATGAATTCCTAAGATTTCGAAGAGGTCGTATGGTCTAAACTTGTTTAAAATTCAGTGACTTACCTCTGTACCTATAGAGGATTTTTTTAATATATATATGCAAGGGGTACGTTGTTATTTGTACTGTAAGTTTTGTTGTCAAATTGGGTGAGCAGTAGAATTTCAAACTGGGTAGAAAGCTTCTCATGAGGGCAGAATTACTTCTTTCGACACCTGGAAAGGACCTGGAATGGAGCTTCAGGATGGCCTGGGAGCCTTCTCCCTGTACCCCGAGAGATCGCCGAAGCTCGGGCTCTCTCAGTGCGTGCCCCGTCACCAGATCTGAATGATCCTGTCTCTCTGACAGCTCCCTGGTTAGTCTCTTTCTGTCCATCTCCACTGCCACAGTTCAGCGTCCTCCTCCTTAGCTGGAGTAAAGCTCCCTAAAGATGTCTCCATCTTGTCGCTCCGAATCCGGCTCCCATGTCAGCACAAACAGTGCAGAGAGTCCCTGCATAGGTGTCTACACGTGGGCATGTTAGTGCTTCTTTTCACTGGGAAATCCCAAGATCCTAAGGAGATGAAGCCTCAACATTTTGCAGATGGGCGCTTTTCTGATAATACGATAGCTTTTCAAATGTGAAATGACATATAAAGCCTTGACAGTCCCAAACCAGCAATAGTAAGGTGCTCTCTCAATACTTTTTTAAAAAACATATTCAGGTGAATTTATTTACTCTTATGCCTCTTTACCTGGGTTAATTGGTAATAATTTTTTGTATTTCCAAAAGCTAGTACTGGAAAAAAAAGGTGAGCAGTAGTATGAGGAGACATGTCATTATTTACAGGTTTTCTGGAGCTAACACTTGTGTTGTTTTTTTGCTTTAATGAGCAGCAGGCTAAAGTCTATTATCAGAAAGTAAGAATAGTATGAAAGCTGTCTTATAGAGAGGGGGCATTTGAAAGTGAATACCCAGGGGCAGCACTTCTAAAAACCTTGAACTTGGCCTCACAGAAGTCTGGTTGCCATTTTATGTATTATTTTTACTTATTTATTCATTTATTTTTAATGTTTATTTTTGAGAGACAAGAGACAGAGCACACGTGGGGGAGGGGCAGAGAGAGTGGGAGACACAGAATCCGAAGCAAGCTCCAGGCTCTGAGCTGTCAGCACGGAGCCCCGCATGGGGCTCGAACTCGTGAACTGAGAGGTCATGCCCTGAGCCGAAGTTGGAAGCTTAACTGACTGAGCCCACCAGTTACCATTTTATTACGAGACTGTTTCCTTTAGAGAAGTGAATCTCTTTAATATAGTCGATGAAGCAGGATTTCAAGCTGCATCACATCATGTTCTCACTATAGTTGAATCTGGCATAGCTTTAAGTAAATATCCTAAAAGTGAATGAAAGCGAGCCTATAAATTTTTAACAGCTTTGCTGAGATACTCACATACCATACACTTCACCTAATGTGTATAATTCACTCATTTTCGGTACGTTCACAAAACTGTACGACCATTACCACCATCAATTTTAGAACATTTTCATCATCACACAAAGAAACCCCATACTTGCTAGCAGCCGTTCCCATTTTCTGCTGAGACCTCCCAGCCCCAGGCAGCCACTAATCTATCTTTACAGATTTGTCTACTCAGGACATTTCATGTAAATGGAATTGTACAGTATATGGCCTTTTGCAACTGGCTTCCTTCACTTAGCATAATATTTTCAAGATTCACCTATGTTGTGCCCCCATGTATCAGTACTTTATTTCTTTTTATTGTCAATTAATATTCCACTGCAAAGGATATGTCATATTTCACTTATCTATTTGTCAGCTGATGGACATTGGGACTGTTTCTACTCTGAGGCTATATTGAATAATGCTCCTATGAACATTACAGTTTTTGGTTTTTTTTTAATTTTTTTTTTCAACGTTTATTTATTTTTGGGACAGAGAGAGACAGAGCATGAACGGGGGAGGGGCAGAGAGAGGGGGAGACACAGAATCGGAAACAGGCTCCAGGCTCTGAGCCATCAGCCCAGAGCCCGACGCAGGGCTCGAACTCACGGACCGCGAGATCGTGACCTGGCTGAAGTCGGACGCTTAACCGACTGCGCCACCCAGGCACCCCTGAACATTACAGTTTTTAAGGGGTTTTGGGTTTTTTTGTTTTTTTTAGAGTACGTTTTTTATTTATTTAAATTCAAGTTAGCTAACATACAGTATAGTGCTGGTTTCAGGAGTAGAACCCAGTGATTCATCCCTTACATGCAGCAGCCACTGCTCATCCCCAAAAGTGCCCTCCTTAATGCCCATCACCCATTTAGCCCATTACCTCACCCGCCTCCTCTCTATCAACCCCCAGTTTGTTCTGTGTTTAAAAGTCTCTTACGGTTTGCTCCCTCTCTCTATCTTATTTTTCCTTCCCTTCCCCTGTGTTCATCTGTTGTGTTTCTCAAATTCCATATGTGAATGAAATCATATGATATTTGTCTTTCTCTGACCTATTTTGCTTAGCATAATACACTGTAGTTCCATCCATGTCATTACAAATGGCAATATTTCATTCTTTTTGGTCACCGAGTAGTATTCCATTGAACATTCATACTACTGCGTTGTCTTTATCCATTCATCAGTTGATGGACATTGGGGCTCTTTCCAGACTTTGGCTCTTGTCGGTAGCACTGCTATAAACATTGAGGTGGTGCATGCGCCCTGTTTTCCAGAGTGGCTGCACCAGTTTGCATTCCCATTAGCAGTGAAGAGGGTCCCTCTTAGTCTGCATCCTCGCCAACACCTGTTGTTGCCTGAGTTGTTAATTTTAGCCATTCTGACAGGTATGAGGTGGTATCTCACTCTGGTTTTGCTTTGTATTTCCCTGATGATGAGTGGTGTTGAGCATCTTTTCTTGTGTCTGTTAGCCATCTGGATGTCTTCTTTGGAAAAGTGTCTATTCATGTCTTTTGCCTGTTTCTTTAATGGATTATTTTTTGGGTGTTGAGTTTGATAAATTCTTTTTTTTTTAATGTTTTTATTTTATTTTTGAGAGAGAGAGAGAGAGAGAGAGAGAACAAGCGGAAGAGGAGAGAGACACAGAATCCGAAGCAGGCTCCAGTCTCCGAGCTGTCAGCTTAGGGCCCCCTGCAGGGCTTGAACCCAGGAACCATGAGATCATGACCTGAGCTGAAGTCAGACGCTTAACCAACTAAGCCACCCAGGCACCCCAATATGTTCTTTATAGATTTAGGATATTAACCCTTTATCTGATATGTCTTTTGCAAATATCTTCTCCCATTCCCTTGGTTGCTGTTTAGTTTTGTTGATTGTTTCCTTTTCTGTGCAGAAGCTTTGTATCTTTTTTTTCCCTTGAGAGAGAGAGCGAGCAAGAGCGAGCTTGTGTGCACACACACGCACAAGTGGGGGAAGGGCAGAGAGGGAGAAGGAGGGAGACAGGATCCGAAGCAGGCTCTATACTGTCAGCGCAGAACCTGATGTGGGGCTCGAACTCAAGAACCATGAGATCATGACCTGAGCCAAAGTTGTCTGACGCTTGACCAACTAAGCCACCCAGGTGCCTCAGAAACTTTGTATCTTGATGAGGTCGCAATAGCTTATGTTTACTTTTATTTCCCTTGCCTTCGGAGAGCTGTGTAATAAGAAGTGGCTGCGGCTGAGATGGAAGAAGTTGCTGCCTGTTTTCTCCTCTAGGATTTTGATGGTTTCCTGTCTCACATTTAGGTCTTATATCCATTGTGAATTTATTTTTGTATGTGATGTAAGAAAGTGTTCCAGTTTCATTCTTCTGCATGTTGCTGTCCAGTTTTCCCAGCACCACTTGCTAAAGAGACTGTCTTTTTTCCATTGAATACTCTCTCCTGCTTTGTCAAAGGTTAGTTGACCGTGTAGTTGTGGGTTCGTTTCTGGGTTCTCTATTCTGTTCCATTGATTTGAGTGTCTGTTTTTGTGCCAGTACCGTAGTGTCGTGTGGATTACAGCTGTGTAATACAGCTTGAAGTCCGGAATTGTGATGCCTCCAGCTTTGGTTTTCTTTTCCAACATTACTTTGGCTGTGTGGGGTCTTTTCTGGTAGTGTACAAGTTTTTATGTGGACGTATGTTTTCATTTTTTTGGTTATGTGTGCCTAGGAGTAGAATTGCCACATTATAAATCAGTGCTTCATTTAACTTGTTGAAGATCTGCTGAACTGTCGTCCAAAGTGGCTACACCATTTCACATTTCCTACCAGCAACATCTAAGGGTTACAATTTTTCCACATCTTCTCCAACACTTGGTAATATCTGCTCCTTTGAAAGTTTATTTTTGAGAGGGAGAGAGAGAGAGAGTGCAAGCAGGTGAGGGGCAGAGAGAGAGGGAGACAGAGGACCAGAAGCCATCTCCACGCTGACAACAGAGAGCCTGATGTGGGGCTCAAACCCACAAACCGTGGGATCACAACTCAAGCCGAAGTCCGATGCTTAACCAGCTGAGCCACCCAGGCACGCCTCTGCTCCTTTGATGTTAACTACAGTCTTTTTTTTTTTTTTTTTGAGATATAACTTACATGCCATGAACTTCACCATCATAAAGTGTACAACGTCCTGGTTTTATATATTCTCATAGAATATACAGTTCTATATATTTTGCTGCTATAATATTTTGCTGAAAAGCAAAAAATAAAGATGTTGCAAGTATTAAGAAAAGAGTGACTCACAGTCTTCCACTTCAAAGTGAAACCAATTTATTTGTCCTGAATGAATGGAAATAATGTATTCAGAGTATACTTCTTTGTACGCTGCACTTGCTTATAATATATCATTCTATCTAATTCTCAAACATTTTATCCCCCTTAAAAGAAATCCTTTACCCATTAGCGGTTACTCTCCATTTCTCTTTCCCTCCAGCCTAGCCCCTGGCAAGCGTTAGACACATACATTTTGTGTAGTTGGAAAAGACAAGTTCCGATTATTAAGTGTTTGGTGGTTGCCATAGAACATACTTTATTTACTCAGTCACCCTAGTATTTAAGCATTTAACAAAAACAGTTCAGCAAATGGCAGGAAGCCAGAGATAGGCAGCAGATGGAAATTGGAAAAGGAAGAACTTCCAGATTGACTTACCACTGGCTGTTCAGTGCCCTGACTTGTTCAGCTGGGGGCCTCCAGCTGGGAGGTGACCAGGAGGGCTTGAAAGCTAGAAAAAAAACAAATCTGGGAAATGCATCTGTGGCTGGAGTCAGGCGTGCAGAGTGAAAAGAACAAAGACTTTGGCCCTGCCTGTTCCTACCTGAGTGATCTTAGGAAAGTAACTCATTTCCTTGTCTGTAAGAGGGCTAATCCTACCATTCCTGAAAGAATGGTCCTTAGAATGAGTGATCCTGTAGTTAAGCTCTTTATCAAATACTCAGCCTAAGATAGGTGCTTCCAAATGGTACTTGTAGTCTTTATGTATGTAGCAGGATGATTTTGAGGGGCTGATCAGGGGCAGCATTCAGTAAAAGTAAGCCGTTGGTTTAATTTGACTTTAATTCCATCTTCCCTCTTTTGTCAGTATCGCCTTATCTCCTAAAATCTTTCTAATGCTCTCTTTTAGATTCACCTGTCCCCCTTGCTCCCCTAAGGTATATTCCTAAAAACGCGTGCCCAGTGCCACCCTGGTTTAACGTCTGGTATAATGTGCCTGCTGGCAGGTTAACTGATGTCTAAAGTAAAAACTGATGATGCAGGTGCCCAGTTTGCATTTTACATATCTGCCTTCAACCATAGTAGAACCTTTTTAGTTCTAAACTTGAATGCCTAATGGAGTCAGCCAAGTAAGTTCTATACTGTGGTTTTGGCCAGGATTGGGATACTGGGATTGGTGAGAACTTTGATGGACAGGACTGTGCGTACCTAGCTAAATGTGTTCCAATTAAAAAATGTAAAGGCCTGGGGCGCCTGGGTGGCGCAGTCGGTTGAGCGTCCGACTTCAGCCAGGTCACGATCTCGCGGTCCGTGAGTTCGAGCCCCGCGTCGGGCTCTGGGCTGATGGCTCAGAGCCTGGAGCCTGTTTCCGATTCTGTGTCTCCCTCTCTCTCTGCCCCTCCCCCGTTCATGCTCTGTCTCTCTCTGTCCCAAAAATAAATAAACGTTGAAAAAAAAATTTAAAAAAAAAAAATGTAAAGGCCTGCATTTCTCAGCACTTGGCTGCCCTTCCTACGTTTTCAAAGGCAACAATGGCATACCGAGCCCCTCCATATGTAAGGACCATTGTGATTACATTGGGCCCACCCAGATAGTGTAGCATAATCTGCCTTTTTCTAAGGCCAAATGACTAACGACCTTAATCCCATCTGCTTCCTAATTCCCTTTTGTGACTTAATGTGACATATTTATGGGGATTGGGACATGGATGTCTTTGGGGGCCATTATTCTGTCCATGAAAATACTTTAAGATTGACTAGATGATGAATTTATATAGCAGAATTCTTCCCTTTACAAAAAATGTTTTATAGGGGCGCCTGGGTGGCTCAGTCGGTTAAGCATCCGACTTCGGCTCAGGTCATGATCTCACGGTCCGTGAGTTCGAGCCCCGCGTCGGGCTCTGTGCTGACCGCTCAGAGCCTGGAGCCTGTTTCCGATTCTGTGTCTCCCTCTCTCTCTGACCCTCCCCCGTTCATGCTCTGTCTCTCTCTGTCTCAAAAATAAATAAACGTTAAAAAAATCTTTTTTTAAATGTTTTATATTATTTTGTATACCATACAGGGTTACTTAGTTAATAGATATTTATTGAGCACTGTATATATGCCAGGCACTGTTGGCAAACCTGCCTTTGAGTTTTGTGTGTTTGAGTATGAGAGCCTAGTAAATAACAGGTTCTGTCTAGCAAGGTGGGAGTCAGGACTGGTACTTAGCAAGCACAAGGCTGTAGAAATGCTGGCCTAGAACGGCTATGGGAGGCTTCCAGGAGGAAGCTTGGATGTCCAAGCTGAGAGAGGGACAAATAAGCACTAGCCAAGTAAAGGAGATGGGGATAAGGGGACAGGAAGGACGTAAAAGGTGACAGGCACAACACAGACTAAAGCCACGTTTCAGAAACTGCCAATATTCAGTTTGTCTGGAGCAGAATAAAAGGGGAGAATGAATCTAGGGCAAATAGTGGAGAACAGAACAGTAGAGAGATTGAAGCTCGAAAGATCAGCAAGGTCCAGGTTATGAAGGATTGTTGTTTCGTGGTGACCACTTTGGGCTTTGCCAGCGGGTTTGAACAAGAGTGATGTGGTGTGAGCTGCACGGTTTTAGAAAGGCGGCTCCCTCTGCAGTGTGGAGAGTGGGTTAGGATAGGGCCAGATAAGAGGCAGTGTAGCTGGGAGGGGCTTCTGTGGTAATCTGTGCAGGGGATGCTGGTCCTCCTGATGGGGTGGCCTTGGGGCTGGAAAGAAGTAAGAGGACTGGGAGTTATTAAGGGGGTGGAATTGACTGAACTAGGTCATAGAGTAGGTGTGAGAAAGTCCAGGATTGTCCCCAGTTGTGCGGTTTAGGCACCAGATGCGAGATGATGCCGCTTAAGGGGGGTGTGAATGTAGAGAGACAAGGAGCAAGTGTGGGGAGAAAAGGGCAGAAGGCAATGTGGCGATCTGGGGCCAGGTGTCTGGAGTCCCTTAGACACCTAAGTGACCATGTTGAACAGGCAGTTGGTCTAGGTCTTGGGACTGTGATCTTGGCTAAAGATGTACCTTTTGGAAATAGAAAGGACCTTGAAAATGGCCTACCCAAACCCCTTAATTTTTAGTTTTTAAAATTTTTAATTTTTTTCATTGATTTTCACTTACTAGATTGCCAGTTTATCGTAAAAGGGTCTAACTCAGGGATGCACAAGGCAAGGAATGGGGAAAGTACAGGAGCTTCTGTGCCCTCTCCGGCACACCGCCCCACGTCCCAGAAGCTGATCCCTTAATATATTTTTTTGACCCCTTAATTTTTATAAATGAAGTTCAGGTTTGATCTACACAGTACCTTTGTTTTGCAGGAGACGGGGGAAGAATTAGGGTGTGAACCCAGGGCATCTAAAGAGCCGATGTGTTTTCTGTGCAGCAGAGTTGTACTTGTCCTACTACACAGTGAGGTTGTCTCCATAGGATTAATAGTGATAACGATGGTGGGGCGTCTGGGTGGCTCAGTCAGTCAAACGTCTACCTCTTAATTTTGGCTCAGGTCATGATTTCCTTTTTTTTTTTTTAATTTGTTTTTAAATTTACATCCAAGTTAGTTACCTTATAGTGCTATAATGATCTCAGGAGTAGATTTCAGTGATTCATCCCCTATGTATAACACCCAGTGCTCATCCCAACAAGTGCCCTCCCTAATGCCCCTTGCCCATTTAGCCCAGCCCCCCACCCACAGCCCCTCCAGCAACCCTCAGTTTGTTCTCTGTATTTAAGAGTCTCTTATGTTTCATCCCTCTCCTTGTTTTTATTTATTTTTGCTTCCCTTTTTGACTTTTTTTTTAAGGTTTTTAAATTTTATTTCGAGAGAGACAGAGAGAAAGAACGTGGGGGGTGGCAGTAGGGGGGGCGGGGAGAGAGAGAATCCCAAGTAGGCTCCACATTGTCAGCACAGAGCCGGAAGCAGGGCTTGATCTCAGGAACCTGTGAGATCCTGACCAGAGCCAAAACAGAGTTGGATGCTTAACCAACTGAGCCACCCGGGTGCCCCAGAAGCCACACTTTTTCTACAATGTAATTTTATTTTTTTTAATGTTTACTTATTTATTTACTTACTTATTTATTTTTAGAGGGAGGGGCAAGACTCCCTATTTGAGAGGGAGGGGCAAGAGAGAGAGAGAAAGACTCCCAAGTAGGCTTCGTGCTGTCAGCACAGAACCCGATGTGGGACTGGATACCACGAACCGTGAGATCATGACCTGAGCCAAAATCAAGAGTTAGACACTTAACTGACTGAACCACCCAGATTCCCCATAATGTAATTTTGAAGGTGATATTCTGTCACTTCTGCCATATTCTGTTTGTTCGATGCGTGTTATTAGGTCCAGCCCACACGGGAAGGGGATTATCCAAGGGCACGGATACTAAGAGGCAAGTCGCTGGGGGCCATCTAACAGGTTGCCTCCCACAGTCTGCCAGGGAAGGGCAGGGTCTCAGAGTGTGGCAAGGGCCCTGAGAGCAGGTAACGGTAGATAGACCCACATTCTTTTTTTCTCTGAGTGCCTTTCTCAGAGATAGCTTGTGGGACCCAGGATACCTGGTGCTACAGACAGGCCAGTCCGACAACTTTCTACTTCTTGTCTATTGTTTCATGATTTCAGTTGTACTCTTAAAATGTGATAGCTATGTAGGGGCTCCTGGCTGGCATAGTCTGAAAACCTCAAGCCCCAGATTAGGTGGACAGAGTACTTAAATAAATAAATAAATAAACAAACAAACTTTAAAAAACTAAAAAGAGTGTATGGTAGCCATATAGAAAGAAGGTGAAAAAGAAGAGAATTACTATCAATCTGGCCTTTCACATTTTGTCTGGAAGCCAGCCTTCTCCATCAAGTCTCTGTAATGTGATATTTTATATAAAGAAAATTTGAGAAATTTGTACCCCCCAAAATTTCTGTGAGCATTTCTATGCAGTTACACATATATATTAACAAAGGTGCGAATGAAGACTTTTATCTTTATTTTCCTAAGAATATGTTGTTACTGATTTCACAGAACTCAACTTAATGGAGCATAAATTCAGGGAGGATATTTAGGGACTTCGCTTCCCAACTTTCTACTGTTAAAGTCAAACTGCCCAATGTTAAACAGTTTTCTGTGTAGTCTCCTTTTGTTTTGTTTTTAACTCCAGCTTTTGTCTGTTTGTAATCCCTACAGAGAGTGGATGTCTTTTTACCTTTATTTATTTAAAATAATTGTTTCTAAGTATCATTCACAGAGTCAAAACTATAATTAACTAAAAGGGCTTTTTTAGGGGCGCCTGGGTGGCTCAGTCGGTTAAGCGGCCGACTTCGGCTCAGGTCATGATCTTGTGGTCCGTGAGTTCGAGCCCCGCATCGGGCTCTGTGCTGACAGCTCAGAGCCTGGAGCCTGTTTCAGATTCTGCGTCTCCCTCTCTCTGACCCTTCCCCGTTCATGCTCTGCCTCTCTCTGTCTCAAAAATAATAAACGTTTAAAAAAAAAAAGGGCTTTTTTAATTTTCTTATTGTTTTATTGTGTTTTTAACAAAGTTATTCCATCCATCTGGCTCTCTAATTTTGAAAAAAGCACGCAGGTAAGCATTTGAAAAATGTAGCCACAGGATCAAAAGCAGGTAGAGAGAGTACAGCCATACGACAGAATATCATTTGGCAATGAAAATGAAAAAGTGTTAATAATACTACAAATGAAAACCTTATGCCGAGTGAAAGAAACCAGTCACAAAAGACTATATGTAATATGATTCCATTTTATGAAATGGCCAGAATAGGCAATTGCATGGAAACAGAAGGCAGGTTAGTGGCCGCCAGCGGCTGGGGACATTGGGGGAAATGCAGAGATGGGATGCTGAGCAGTACAGGGTTTCTTTTTTGAGCGATGAATGCTTCGTAACATTGGTTGTGGTGATGGTTGCATAGCACTGGATAAACTAAGAGGTTGAACAGCATGGACACTTGAGATGGGTGAATACTATTTTATGTGAATTAGAGAGTCTCAATAAAACGGTTTTGAAAAAAGCAGTTTGGAGTGGTAGTTGGTTTGGCGATGGGAAGAAACACTAGCGCCATGGTGCTTTGTCCCTGCAAAATGTGAAGATTACCAGCGTAATGGGATTCGACCTAACATTTTTTTGTAACGTGCGGTGAAGTGCTCTTTTAGCCTGCTTCTCTGGTGTTTTTCTTTTGACTTACGGGAAGTTCAGAGTTAATTCCTGGTTTTCTACATTTTTCTTTCTTGTAAATTCCCCTAATGGAAAGACAGTCTGCTATCAGTAGCTATAGAGAATTCTAGAATATTGGGGGGGGGGAGGGTTGGTTTCCTTTGGATATTTAGGTTCTCCCTCTTCCTCCACAAATAGGCACTATTTTTAAGTTTTGAATTTATTTTTTATTTTAATTTATTGAGAACGAGACAGTGCAAGCAGGGGAGAGGCAGAGAGAGAGGGGAACAGAGGATCCAAAGCAGGCTCTGGGCTGACAGCAGAGAGCCCCAAGTGGGGCTCAAACTCAGGAACCATGAGATCATGACCTGAGCCAAAGTCAGACGCTCAACTGACTGAGCCACCCAGGTGCCCCAATGAAGTTCATTTCGTAGCCACTGTGTGTCTGTAAAAATCTAAATATTGAATTCAGATATTCACACAGTTTGTATCTTAAGTAGGTGAGCCTTTTATATTAAAGGAGAAAATAAATAATGGTGTTTGAGCTCAAGCCTCTCTGGCTGGAGGCAACAGCATGTAAATACTGAGGTCGGCTTATGGATCTAGACAGTGGTTCGGTGTGGCTCACTACGATTTCAGATGAGTGGTCAGAGCTCTGGTTTTCAAGAGCTCAGCAAAGCAAATGAGCTGTGAAAAGGACTGCTCCTTCCCCTTAAGAAAGGTATCCTTCGTGGCATCTACCTGAGAGGAAAATAATATTCTTTTGGGGCACCTGGGGGGCTCAGTGGAGTGAGCTGCCGACTCTTGGTTCGGCTCAGGTCATGATCTCACACTTGATGGGATCGAGCCGCGTGTCGGGCTCTGCACTGACAGCACAGAGCCCGCTGGGATTCTCTCCCTCCCTCTTTCTCTGTCCCTCTCCTGCTCGCTCACACACACTCTCTCTAAATAAGTAAATAAACGTAAAAAAATAAAAAAGAATATCTTTTGAAGGTTTGTATGGCACTGTCCTTCAGAGTCTATGATGGCACATTGCCACTTAACAGCACCTAAAACACAGGTGACAGCTAGCAAAAGGGGCAGTCTTTCAGCCTTGTTTGAGTTCAGTCCGGAAGCATTCGGCAGTTGTCAAGAAGGTGCCTAGAATAAAGTCGGGTGGCTGTTTTCATGTGGTCCCATCTGACACTGATTCCCCTGCTCGACACCCAGTGGAGAGACCGGCACGACCACTTTGCTTGCAAAGCACTGGGTGTGCGCTGTGGGATGCTTTGTGTCCTCAGTCATTCGTTTGCAAGCAGCGGGCTGGAGGAGCTGGGCCACTTACTTCAGGTCACAGGGCAGTTGGACTGCAGCCCAGGAGCCTAACCCCGGCCGTGGGCAGCAGAGGCTGCCGCCTGAGGGCACAGGACAAGAGTGCCACGTGGAGCGGATGCTAATTGTGCCCTGATTACATAAGGTGTCCCTTTGACCCCAGGTCACAGCAGAAGGAAGTTGGCTCATTTCCAGATTTGTCTCACCCGTGATAACTAGTGTCGAGGAAAAGGAAGGAACTTTCCTTTTTACCCCTTTATCGTGCTTAGCCGATGATCAAAGATACGGAAGTATGAGCACGCTCCTCTCCATCTTCTTTTTTTTTAATTTTTTAAATGTTTATTTTTTTTTTTAACATTTTTATTTATTTTTGAGACAGAGAGAGACAGAGCATGAACAGGGGAGGGGCAGAGAGAGAGGGAGACACAGAATTCGAAACAGGCTCCAGGCTCTGAGCCATCAGCCCAGAGCCCGACGCGGGGCTCGAACCCACGGACCGTGAGATCGTGACCTGAGCTGAAGTCGGACGCTCAACCAACTGAGCCACCCAGGCGCCCCTAAATGTTTATTTTTGAAGGAGAGAGACAGAGACAGAGCATGAGCAGGGGAGGGGCAGAGAGAGAGAAAGACACACACAGAATCCGAAGCAGGCTCCAGGCTCCGAGCTGTCAACACAGAGGCGCACTCAGGGCTTGAACTCACAGACTGTGAGATCATGACCTGAGTGGAAGTCGGACGCTGAGCCACCCAGGCGCCTGTCTCCTCTCCATTTTCTTGGCACTAACCAGAATCTTGAAGAGAGGAAATGTGGGAGGAAAACCAGGAGCCAAGTACAGAGTCTGCCATAGGAGCTACATAAGCCATGATTAAAAATTATTACTGACGCACCTTCCACAGTTACAGCCAAGGTGTGCATCCGCATGAACGAGTAAGGCAGTTTGTGATGTAATGGCTCCAAGAATCACAACAGAAATGGGGCGCCTGGGTGGCGCAGTCGGTTAAGCGTCCGACTTCAGCCAGGTCACGCTCTCGCGGTCCGGGAGTTCGAGCCCCGCGTCGGGCTCTGGGCTGATGGCTCAGAGCCTGGAGCCTGTTTCTGATTCTGTGTCTCCCTCTCTCTGCCCCTCCCCCATTCATGCTCTGTCTCTCTCTGTCCCAAAAATAAATAAACGTTGAAAAAAAAAGAATCACAACAGAAAAGCCCAGAAACGAAGGCATTTTTTCTTTTATGATTTTAATATTGCAATAAAATATGTATAATATAAAGTTGCTATTTTTTTAATGTTTATTGTGAGAGACAGCGAGTGTGCTTGAGCAGGGAAGGGGCAGAGAGAGAGATGGGGACAGAGGATCTGAAGCGGGCTCTGTGCCGACAGCAGCAAGCCCGACGTGGGGCTCGAACTCCCAAACCGTGAGATCATGACCTGAGCTGAAGTCAGACGCTCAAATGACTGAGCCACCCCGGCGCCCCTCAATTGGCTATCTTAAGTGTACAATTCAGGGCGATTAATTACACTTGCAATGTGGTGTGACCATCAGCACTGCCTGTTTCCCACACCTGTACCCCCCAGGCAGAGACTCTAAGTGTTAAGCAGTGGGTCTGCGTCCTTCCTCCCCTGCCCGGTCACCTCGGTTCTGCCGTCTGCATGAGTTTTTCCACTGTAGGTATTTCAGCTAAGTGCAGCCGTGTGATACTTGGGTCGTTGTCGCTGGCTTCTTTGCCGTGCACGTGTCCGGCCTCACCCACGACGCAGCATGTGTTCAGCACGGTTTGTATGTCCATCCACCTGCTAAGGAATATTCTTTCAACTTTTGGCTAACGTGAGTGCCGCTGCAGTGAACGCTGGCACGCGTACGTCTGTTTGGGTGCCTGTACGCCTGGAAATGTGCCTGTTCTGTGTGGACACCTGGAAATGGGATTGCTGGGTCATACGGTGATGCGGAGTGTGACCTTGAGGACTTGCCGTGCCGTCTCCCACAGCAGCTGCACCTGCACGTTCCCGTCAGTGGCGCACGGGGGTTCTACTTTCTCCGTATCCTCACTTCCGTTTTTCTGATAATCGCCATTGTTTTGCGTCCGTCTCGGCCTGTTGATAGCGATGCCGTGGGCTAGAAAGTGTTGTGCTCCTGGAGGCAGCCCCCACAGATCTTTCCCTGACCAGAGCCCGTGTTGTGGCCAGACAGGCCCTCGTGGTTCTTATTATGACGATCCCCAGACACACCCCAGCAGCGACCGTTTGTGAACTTTGAAGAAACACAGCTTATCATTTACAAGTTCTAGAGGGTACATTGCATGCCCAGGGCCATCTGTAGAGAGAGAGAGGGAGCAGATTGGGGTTCTGCCTTTGTTGGGGTCATGCGTGGAGCACCTAGGACTACATGGGTGGATTTAAAACATAAGAGCAAAGGGGCGCCTGGGTGGCGCAGTCGGTTAAGCTTCCGACTTCAGCCAGGTCACGATCTCACGGTCCGTGAGTTCGAGCCCCGCGTCAGGCTCTGGGCTGATGGCTCAGAGCCTGGAGCCTGTTTCCGATTCTGTGTCTCCCTCTCTCTCTGCCCCTCCCCCGTTCATGCTCTGTCTCTCTCTGTCCCAAAAATAAATAAACATTGAAAAAAAAATTTTTTTTAATAAAAAAAAATAAAAAAGAGCAGGAAATAAAGCACAGAAAGGGAGGAGGGATCGGTTCAAATGGTCAGTTATCTAGGTCACCCAGGGCTTTCTGAAAAGGGGAACCACATGGGTGGGTGGCCTGGCTCTTCGTCTAGTTGTGTAGCTGACAGCATGTTCATTCCAGACCATTGTCTTTGAACCGGATGCCTTGGCAATGAGAAGCTTAATGTCTGCAGCTTACATTATAGTCAAAAAATGAATTGTCAGGCTTATGCTACAGCCATAATAGTAGGTATAAACTGGTATCTCATTGTAGATTTGATTTGCATTTCCCTAATGACTAGTGATGTTCAGCATCTTTTTGTGTGCATATTCGCCATTTGTATATCTTCTTTAGTGATATGTCTGTTCAGGTCCTTTCCTCATCTTGAATTAGGTTGGTTGTTTCATTATTGTTCAGGTGTAGCAGTTCTTTATGTATTCTAGATGTCAATCCCTTATCAGATTTATGATTTGAAAATATTTTCTTCCATTCTGCGGATTGTCTTTTCACCCACATTATAGTATTCTGGGCTGCAGAATGCTTTTAATTTAGATAAAGTCCAATGTATCTAATTTTTTTCTTGTATTTGCTGTGCTTTTGATGCCATACCCAAGAAATTATTGGCAAATCCAATGTGAAGAAGATTCTCCCCCATGTTTTCTTCTAAGAGCTTTGTAGTTTAAGCTCTTACATTTAGGTGTTTGATCCATTTTGAGTTCATTTTGTATATGGTATTAGGTAATGGTCCAACTTCATTCTTTTTTGGGGGGAAGTGGAGAGAGAGAGAGGGTGCAGGTGAGTGAGGGGCAGAGAGAGAGAATCCCATGAGGGGCAAAAAGAGAGCGGGAGGGAGGGCAGGGGAGAGAATGAGAGAGAGGAGAGAGAGAGAGAGAGAGAGAGAGAGAAAGAAAGAAAGAAAGAAAGAGAAAGAGAGAGAGAGAGAGAAAGAAAGGAAGGAAGGAAGAAAGAAAGAAAGAAAGAAAGGAAAAAAGAAAAAAGAACAGAGAAAGAGAAGAGAAAGAAAAGCAGGACTCACCCAGGGCTCATGTTTTACCCAAAACAGGGCTCGTGTTCACCCAAAGCAGGGCTAGACCTCACCCAATGTGGGACTGGAACTCATGAACTATGAGATCATAACCTGAGCCTAACTCAGACGCTTAATGACTGAGCCACCCAGGCACCCCTGACCTGGTTCTTTTACATGAAGATGCCCAGTTTCCCCAGCACTGTTTGTTGAAAACACTGTCTTTTTCACGTTCAATGGCCTTGGACCCTTCTTTGTCACAAGTGAATTAACTACGGATATGAGAGTTTATTTTTGGGTTCTCAATTCTGTACGGTTGGTCAAATGCAATAGGTCTATCCTTATACCAGTACCACAGTGTGTTTTTCCTGTAACTTTATAGTAAGCTTTGAAATCTGGAACTGTAAGTCCTCTAATTTTGTTCTTTTTCAAGACAGTTTTGACTATTCTGAGTCCCTTGATATTTCAACATATTTCAGGATGGGTTCTTGTTTCGGCAGAAAACACTATTGGGATTTTGTTTGGGATTGCGCTGAATCTGTAGATTATTTGGGTGGAATTCTCATCTTCACGACTTTAAGTCTTCCAGTCCACATGCAGGAGAGGTCTCTCCATTATTTGTATCTTCCAATTCCTTTCAATATTGTTTCGTAGCTCTCAGTGTACAAGTCTTGTTTCCGCACATTAAATTTATTCCTAAGTATCTTGTTCTTTTTGATGCTATTGTAAATGGAATTGTTCTCATAATTTCCTTTTCCAGTTGTTCACTGCTAGTGAATAGTGTATAGAAATAAAACTGGGAGGTGCCTGGGTGGATCAGTTGGTTGGGCATCCAACTTCGGCTCAGGTCATGATCTTGTGGTCTGCAAGTTCAAGCCCCACGTTGGGCTCTGTGCTGACGGCTCAGAACCTGGAGCCTGCTTTAGATTCTGTGTCTCCGTCTCTCTCTGACCCTCCCCCACTCACACTCTGTCTCTGTCTCTCTCTCTCAAAAATAAGTAAATAAATAACTTCAAGAGAAATACAACAGATTTTTTACATACTGATATTTTATGCTGCAACTTTGTTGAATTGATTTTCTAGGTCTAGTAATTCTTTTTTTATGTTTATTTTTAGTGTTCACTTATTTTTGAGAGAGACAGAGACAGAGTGCAAGCGGGGAAGGGGCAGAGAGAGGGAGACACAGTATCCAAAGCAGGCTCCAGGCTCCAAGCTGTCAGCACAGAGCCCAACATAGGGTTTGAACCCACAAACTGCCAGATCATGACCTGAGCAGAAGTCGGACACTTAACCAACTGAGCCACCCAGGCACCCCATTCTAATAATTATTTATGTGTGGACTCCTTAGGGTTCTCTAGATATCAGATCAGGTCATTTGCAAATAGAGATAGTTTTACTTATTCCTTTCCAATTAGGATGCCTTTTATTTCTTTTTGTTCCTTAATTACTCTGGCTACAACTTCCAACATTATGTTGAATAGAAGTGGCAAAGTGGTCATCTTTGTCCTATTTCTGACTTTAGGGGGAAAGCTCTCAGTCTTCACCTGAGTACAGTGTTTACTGTGGGTTTTTCATAAGTGGCCTTTATTATATTGAAGAAGTCCACTTCTCCTGATTTATTGAGAGTAGTTATCAGAAAACAGTGTTAGTTTTGTGAAATGTTTTTTATGTATTATTTGAGACAATCATGCGGTATTTTTTTTTCATTCTATTAACATAGTATATTACATTGATTGCTTTTATGTTGAACCACCCTTGAATTCTTAGGATAAAACCAATTTGATCACAGTGTACAATCATTTTAATATGCTGCTGAATTTAGTTTCCTAGTATTTTGTTCAACATTTTTTCATCTATATTCATAAGGGATATTGGTCTTTATTTTCTTTTTTTGTGATGTCTTTGTCTGGCTTTGGGATCAAGGAAATGCTGGCCTCATAGAATGATTTAGAAAGTATTTCTTCCTCTTCAGTTTTTGGGAAGAGTGTAAAAATAATTCATGTTAATTTTTCTTTAAATGTTTGGTTGAATTCAGTGAAGTCATCCATTCCGCTAACATCTGCCTTTTAATTGGAGAGTTTAAACCATTTACATTTAAAGTAATTGCCAATAAGGTAAGGAGTTACTTCCGGCATTGAGGTTTTTTTGTGTTTTTTTTTAAGTTTATTTACACACTGCCCACGAGAGGGGCAGAAGAAAGGGAGAGAGAAAATCCCAAGCAGGTTCCATACTGTCAGCATGGAGCCTGATGTGGGGCTTGAACTCACGAACCGTGAGATCATGACCTGAGCCAAAACCAAGAGCCTGAAAGTCAACTGACTGAGCCACCCGGGTGCCCCTGGCGTTGAGCTATTTGTTTTCTGTCTTGCGTGTTTTTTGCTCCTCAGTTCCACAATTACTGCCTTCTTTCCCTTATTAAGAAATTTTTTATAGTGTCCCATTTTGATTCCGTTCTTTTCTGAATATTTTTAGCTGTTTGTGTAGTTGTTTCCTTGGGGATTGCAATGAACACATTAAGCTTATAACAGCCGAGTTTGATACCAATACTCTGCCTGTGTATATCGGTCTCCTCCTTTTTATTATTGTTGTTGGAGATTACACCTTTCATATATTGTTTGCCAATTAACATAGTTACAATTATTTTTAATGCATTTACCTTCTAAATCATATGGAAAAAGGAGTCACAAACCAAAAGTACAGTTATGCTGACTTTTATTTTTGCCTGTGTTGTTATTGTAACCAGTGTTTTTTATTCCTTCATGTGGATTTGAGTCACCAACTAGTGTTCTTTCATTTCAGCCCAAAGGACTCCCTTTAGCTTTCATTGTCATATAGCTCTTCAAGTCCCATCCCCTCTTAGCATTTGTTTGTCTGAGAGTGTCTTAATTTTGCTTTCATTTTTGAGGGATAGTTCTCTTATAGAATTTTTGGTTGACTATCCTTTTCTTTCAGTACTTTGAATATATCATCTCTCTCAAAAAAAAACAAAACAAAACCCAAAGAATATGTCTTCTCGTTGTCTTCTGACATCCGTGGTTTGGGAAGAGAAATTAGCTGTGATTCTTATTGAAGATTCCCTTGTTTATGAGTCTTCTCTCTCTTCTTTCAGAAAAAAATTTTTTTTTTTACTCTATTTGCAGAAGACATATTATACACAGAATATCCTAAACACTCCCCCAAAAGGGTGCCTGGAGGGCTCAGTCAGTTAAGCTTCCGACTTTGGCTCAGGTCATGATCTCATGGTTCATGGGATAGAGCCCCACGTCAGGCTTCCCACTAACAGGGTGGGGCCTGCTTGGGATTTTCTCTCCCCCTCTCTTTGTCCCTCCCGTGCTTGCACCCCCTCTCTCTCTGTCTCTCAAAAACAGATAAACATTAAAAAATAATAAATTGAAGATGATACAAATGGAAAGATACTCAGTTCAATCCCTGTCAAAATACCGATTGCATTTTTCATAAAACTAGAACAAATAATACTAAAATGTGTTTGGAACCACAAAAGACCCCAAAGGTCAAAGTAATCTTGGGAAAGAACAAAGGTGGAGGTATCATAATACCAGATTTCAAGATAGACTATAAATCTGTAGTACTCAAAACAGTATTGTACTGGCAGAAAAATAGGTACATTAATGGAACAGAACAGAGAGCCCAGAAATAAACCCGCAATTATACGGTCAGTTAATCTATGACAAAGGAAGCAAGAATATACAATGAGGATAGGCAGCATTTTTATTTTTTTTTAACGTTTTATTTATTTTTGAGACAGAGAGAGACAGAGCATGAACGGGGGAGGGGCAGAGAGAGAGGCAGACACAGAATCGGAAACAGGCTCCAGGCTCCGAGCCATCAGCCCAGAGCCCGACGCGGGGCTCGAACTCCCGGACCGCGAGATCGTGACCTGGCTGAAGTCGGACGCTTAACCGAATGCGCCACCCAGGTGCCCCAGGCAGCATTTTTAATAAACGGTGCTGGGAAAACTAGACAGCTAACTGTAACAGAATGAAACTGGACACTTTCTTTTACCACACACAAAAATAAGCTCAAAATGGATTAAATACTTAATTGTGAGACCTAAAGTTTTATATACGGAGTAATCTCTTTGACATTGGCCTTAGCAACATTTTTCTAGGTCTGTCTCCTCAGGCAAGGAAACAAAAGCAAAAATAAACTATGGGGACTACACCAAAATAAAAAGCCGTTTTTGCAGTAAATGAAACTGTTAACAAAACAAAAAGGCAGCCTGTTGAATGGGAGAAGATATTTGCAAACAATATATCTGATAAAGGGTTCGTATCCAAAATATATAAAGAATTTATACAACTGAACACCAGAAAATATATACATGAGTAACAATCCAATTAAAAATGGGCAGAGAAGGGGCGCCTGGGTGGCTCAGTCGGTTGAGCACCCAACTTCGGCTCAGGTCATGATCTCACAGCTCTTGGGTTCGAGCCCCATGTTGGGCTCTGTGCTGACAGCTCAGAGCCTGGAGCCTGCTTCCAATGCTGTGTCTCCCTCTCTCTCTGCCCCTAACCCACTTGCATTCTGTTTCTGTCTCTCTCAAAAATAAATAAACATTAAAAAAAAATTTTTTTTTAATGGACAGACGACCTGAATAGACATTTTTCAAAAAAAGACGTTCAGATGGCCAACAGACAGATGCAAAGATGCTCAACCTCACTCATCATCAGGAAAATGAAAAAACCACAATGAGATATCACCTCATACCTATCAGAATGACGGTAATCAAAAAGACAAGAAATAACAAGGATTGGCGAGGGTGTGGAGAAAAAAGAACCTTCATGCACTGTTGATGGGAATGGAAACTGGTACAGCCACTGTGGAAAACAGTATGGAGGTACCTCAGAAAAATTGAAAATAGAAATACCATATGATCTAATAATTCTACTTTCCTGTACTTACCCAAAGAAAACAAAAACACTAATTTAAAAAGACATGTGCACCCCCTTGTTTATTGCAGCATTATTTACAGTAGCCAAGATATGGAAAATGGGGTGTGTACACATACACACACACACACACACACACACACACACACACACACACACACGTATACATACATATATACTTACAGTGGAATATTACACAGCCATAAAAAAGGATGAGATCATGCCATTTGAGACAGCATGGAAGGGCCTAGAGGGCATTGTGCTAAGTGAAAAAAGACTGAGAAAAGCAAATACCATATGATTCTAGTCATAAGTGGAATCTAAAACAAAACAAATGAACAAACAAAAAGCAGAATCAGACCTATAAACATAAAGAACAAACTGATGGTTGCCAGAGGGGATGGGGAGTGAGAGAAGAGGCAAATGGGTGGAAGGAGGAGGGAGATCCAGGCTTCCAGTTATAGAGTGAATAAGTCAGGGGAATAAAAGACACAGCATGGGGAATACAGTCAGGATACTGTAAGAGCGATGTAACGGGGCAGATAGTAGCTACACTTGTACTGAATGTAGCATAACGTAGAGTTGTTGAATC
>NW_024412436.1:12167936-12200145 GCF_014898765.1 Herpailurus yagouaroundi
ATTTACCTATAATGTGTCTAAATGTGGCTCTCCTTGACTATAGATGCTGGAGAGGATGTGGAGAAATGGGAACCCTCTTGCACTGTTGGTGAGAATGCAAACTGGTGCAGCCACTCTGGAAAACATTGTGGAGGTTCCTCAAAAAATTAAAAATAGACCTACCCTATGACCCAGCAATAGCACTGCTAGGAATTTACCCAAGGGATACAGGAGTACTGATGCATAGGGGCACTTGTACCCCAATGTTTATAGCAGCACTCTCACCAATAGCCAAATTATGGAAAGAGCCTAAAATGTCCATCAACTGATGAATGGATAAATTGTGGTTTATATACACAATGGAGTACTACGTGGCAATGAGAAAGAATGAAATATGGCCCTTTGTAGCAACGTGGATGGAACTGGAGAGTGTGACGCTAAGTGAAATAAGCCATACAGAGAAAGACAGATACCATATGGTTTCACTCTTATGTGGATCCTGAGAAACTTAACAGAAACCCATGGGGGAGGGGAAGGAAAAAAAGAAAAAGAGGTTAGAGTGGGAGAGAGCCAAAGCATAGGAGACTGTTAAAAACTGAGAACAAACTGAGGGTTGATGGGGGGTGGGAGGGAGGGGAGGGTGGGTGATGGGTATTGAGGAGGGCACCTGTTGGGATGAGCACTGGGTGTTGTATTAACACCAATTTGACAATAAATTTCATATTTAAAAAATAATAAATACATAAACATTAAAAAAATAAATTAATGTGGCTCTCCTTGAATTTATTGTGCTTGGAGTTTGTTGAACTTCTTGGATGTGTAGGTTCATGTTTTTCTTCAAATTTGGGACATTTTCAGCTATTATTTCTTCAAATATACTTTTTTTTTTTAATGTTTATTTTTGAGAGACAGAGTGCAAGCAGGGGAGGAGCAGAGAGAGCGAGGGAGACACAGATCCAAAGCAGGCTCCAGGTTCTAAGCTGTCGACACAGAGCCTGACGTGGGGCTTGAACCCACAAACTGCAAGATCCGAGCTGAAGTCAGATGTTTGACTGAGCCACCCAGGTGCCCCTTCAAATATACTTTCTAATGTATATTTTTTGATAGAGAGTGCAAGCAGGGGAGGGGCAGAGAGAGGGAGACAGAGAATATGAAGCAGGCCCTGTGCTAACAGCATCGAGCCCGATGTAGGGGTCGAACTCACAAACCATGAGATCATTACCTGTTGGCCACTTAACCTACTGAGCCACCCAGGCACCCCACTCATATGTGGAATTTTAGAAACAAAACGAACAAAGGAAAAATGGCAAACCAAAAAACACTCTTTTTTTTTTTAATTTTTTTTAAACATTTATTATTGAGAAAGAGAGACAAAGCAGGGGAGGGGCAGAGAGAGGGAGACACGGAATCTGAAGCAGGCTCCAGGCTCCGAGCTGTCAGCACAGAGCCTGATGCGGGGCTCGAACCCACGAACCACGAGATCATGACCTGAGCTGAAGTCAGACACCCAACTGACTGAGCCACCCAGGTGCCCCCAAGAAACACTTAACTATAGAGAACAAATTGCCCGTTACCAAAGGGGAGGTAGGTGGGGGGATGGATGAACTAGATAATGGAGATTAAGAGTACACTTATCATGATGAGCACAGAGTAATGTATGGAACTGTCGAATCACTATATTGTACACCTGAAACTAATATCTTAACTATAACGGAATTAAATAATTATGTGTCAAAATAGAATTCAGGTGGTATGATAAATTGAATAAAACCTCTCAATCAAGATAATTCTTTTAATTTCTGGCCCAAGGTAGTTCAAATAATTTTTTTAAAAAACCCTCAGTAGGTGCATATAAACTCTGGTGTTGATTTTGGAGCTTGATGAAGTTGACAGGTATCAAGTTAGGGCCTATGAGTTTGTCACCATCTGCATCTACTTATAAATAGTATCATCAAATTGCTTAATGCGGAGTTTTAACTGTAACTCATTTGACTTTCATAGATGAAAGTTAAATAGAGTTTTATGTTCCTGTCTAGATGTATAGATCCATATCTGGCAAAACAAAGTTTTATTTAAATGGAACCATCTACATATACTTTGTAGCAAAGATGAAATTACATGTTGCACAGTATATGTTTTTGTTTGGTTTTGCTTCTTAACTACAAACATCCTTACCAGAAAACTTTTATGTATCAGAAGGAATTTTTGTACTAAATGCGATATATTATTACACTTAATTATTTTTAAGAAAACTTGTGTAAGCCTTATGTGACATCACAAGTAATGACATCAAAATTATTTTGAAATCCAGCATGTTGGACATTGTCCCATTGTCTCCAGGCCTGCAGTGTATCTGTCCTGAAATCCATGAATCCCTGGTGTGTGAGGGAATTTGTTTTTCTCTTGCTTTTTTTTTTTTTTTTAATTATTACTATTTTGTATTTTCTACCTAGTTTACCAATGTTATTACAGGAGCTTTGGGAGCTGGAAACCTACCCTGAGGGTTGTTTTTTGTTGTTGTTGTTGTTGTTGTTTTAAGTAATCTCTACACCCAGTGTGAGGCTCAAACTCACAATCCGAAATCAAGAGTTGCATGCACTGAGCCAGCCAGGTGCCCCTCTCTTACTGTTTTGTTTTGTTTTGTTTTTTAATGTTTATTTATTTATTTTGAGAGAATGTGAGCAGGAGAGGGACAGGGAGACAGAGAGAGAGAGAGAGAGAGAGAGAGAGAGAGAGAATCCCAAGCAGACTCCATACTTGCTTGTTTTCCAAATACTCTTATTTCTTTGATGTCAGATGGTTTTTATTATTATTATTATTATTATTAATTATTTATTTTTTAATTTACATCCAGGTTAGTTAGCATATAGTACAACAGTGATTTCAGGAGTAGATTCCTTAGTGCCTCATACCCACTTGGCCCACCCACCCCCCCCCCCCCACACACACACACCCTCCAGCTTGTTCTCCATATTTAAGAGTCTCTTATGTTTTGTCCCCCTCCCTATTTTAATATTATTTTTGTTTCCCTTCCCTTATGTTCACCTGTTTTGTCTCTTAAAGTCCTCATATGAGTGAAGTCGTATGATTTTTGTCTTTCTCTGACTAATTTCACTTAGCATAACACCCTCCAGTTCCATCCACGTAGTTGCAAATGGCAAGATTTCATCCATTTTGATTGCTGAGTTATACTCCATTGTATATATACAGCATATTTTCTTTCTCCATTCATCCATCGATGGACATTTGGGCTCTTTCCATACTTGGACTATTGTTGATAGTGCTGCTATAAACATAGGGGTGCATGTGTCCCTTCGAAACAGCACACCTGTATCCCATGGATAAATGCCTAGTAGTGCAATTGCTGGGTGGTAGGATAGTTCTATTTTTAGTTTTTTGAGGAACCTCCATACTGTTTTCCAGAGTGGCTGCACCAGCTTGCATTCCCACCAACAATGCAAAAGAGATCCTCTTTCTCCACATCCTCACCAACAACTGCTGTTCCCTGAGTTGTTAATGTTAGCCATTCTGACAGTAGACCGTTTTATTATAATATGTCTTAGGGAAGATCTTTTTAGGTTAATCCTTTTGGGGAACCTATAAGCTTCGTAAACTTGGACGTCCGAATCTTTCTTTATATTTGCAGAGTTCTTAGTCACTATGTCTTTAAGTTAGCTTTCTGCCCCCTTGTCCCTCTCTTCTCTTTCTGGGACTCCAGTAATGCGTGGGTTGTTTCTCTTAATTGTTTCCCACAGTTCACATAAGGTTTCTTCATTCTTTTTTCTTTTCACCCTTCTGACCAGGTAATTTCAAATGGCGTATCTTTAAGTAAGTTCACGGATTCCTTCTTCTGCATGGTTGAATCCACTGTTGGAGTTCCCTATTGAAATTCAGTGCATTCAACTCTAGGATTTCTGTTTGATTTTTATCATGGTTTCTATTTCTTTGTGTTAAACTTCTCATTTTGTTCATACATTATTTTCCTAATTTTGTTTGTCTATCTGTGTTTTCTTATAGTTCACTTAATTTCTCTAAGAGGATTATTCTGAATTCTTTGTCAAGCAGTTCATAGATCTCCATTTTTAAGGGCCTTTTATTGAATCTATTAGTTTCCTCTAGTGATGTCATGTTTCCTTGATTATTTGTGATCCTTGTGGACTTGTGTTGGTGTCTGCACGTCTTTACAGAATGGCTTCAGCAGGGAAACCCTCCACTAGTCAGACTCTCCAGAGACTCTGGGTGGGCCATATGGTGATGTCCATGGGCAGGCTTGGTGCTGGAGTCCTCAGGTGTGCAAATCTGATGCCTGGGTCAGCAGGTAGACAGGCCTGCTGCCAGGGTCCACTGGGATAGGCCTGGTGCTCGAGTCCATGTGGGTGGGCCTTGGATCCTGGGTCCATGGAGGTAGGTGAGGTACCAGGGACCATGGGGAGTGGGCCTGACAACCCCGTCTGCAAGAGCCAGCCTGACTCTGGTGCTGACTGGGAGCCGGTGTCCATGGGACTCAGCCTGAAGCCGGGTCAGTGAGGGGTTGCTTGGACCTAGGGTGAACTGGAGCCTGGGTCCATGGGAGCTGGCCCAGAGTCTGTGGTCATGGTGGCCAGCCTGGCTACATTTCTTAGAAAACGACAGAATCACTATGGAGACTTTGAATGTTTGAGATGGTCAGATTTAGGAGGAATCTGAAGTCTCATCTGGCCAGTCCCTTCATGTTAAAGATGAGGAAACCACAATATAGAAAATAAAATGTCTAATCCAAGGTCACTTGGAAAAATAATGACAGAACTGATGTCTCTTGCTCCTATTCCAGTGCTCTTTGATTTATACTACCCTGTCCCAGCAAGGAATGTTATCTTAAGAGGTAAGTTTTGTAATTAAGTCCTCTCTAAAACTCATGATCTTCAACCTTGGTAGATAATCCTTTTGTGGTATGAGCCTTTCAAGTTTCCCTGACATCTTAACCCAAAAGAGCCCAGTTCTTATTTTCCACTCCCTCCCTATACTTGGTGATTAACATACTATATTCTAATTGTTGACATTACCCTTCCGTTACTCTTGGAATCTTTAGACTTATATATATGCTTTTGGAACTTTTGTTGGTTTTGTTTTATGACGAATACTCTTCTTTCTGTTGTAATTTCTTTTGGTGGCTACATAATTTTATTTACCAAACTATTGCATGCTGACAAATAATATGTATCCACAGCGTATCCATAACTTAGAAAACGAATCTAGCGGGAAACATGACCATTATGAATCCACACTGTCTAACTAATTGAGGTGATCATAATGCATGTTTCTATTTCCATTATCTGGGACCCTGTTTTGACCACCTTTAGGTAAGAGAGTCCTAAAATCTGTCCTTTTTCTTTACGTTTGAGAATCTTGTTCTTCTCTGGTAATACTCTTCAAGGGTTTTACTTAACTCCCCTTTACTGAAAATGACCATGATCTAATTCCAGCATTTTTTCAAGGAGGAAGCACAGAGTAATGTTTGATAACTGTGTGGGAAGAATTCAATCAAGAGAAGTATAGAATTTGGGAGGCTGGCTTTATCACAAGTCTGTATCAGATTAAATGTGTGTTGGCGGGGAGGGACAAGGGAAAGAAATAGTAGTTCTCTATGGAACGCTCCTCTTCCCACCTCATCACTACTGTCATTCCATTAGAAAATCAGAAAGCAGAAGGATCATCCATGTTTTCACAAATACTGTCCCTGCACAATGGCAAGCCATCACTAAGTCTTGTATTTCCAGATTCCAAATGATATAAACTTCATAGAATTTCTAAAGTATAAGGAATCATCCTAGGTGACTAATTTTAGAAATCACAGCACTTGGAATTTTCGTGCTGAAGATCTGCTGATGATCTAACAACCATGGCCCATAAAATAATCCCTGTGGTGCAGGAGTTGCGATCTAATGAAGATGAGACCTTTCACCACTCACTGTTACACAGTCCAGTGTAATACAGGGCTCCGTACAGGATTCAGAGGAAAGTAAATGTACCTTGGGCTGCTGCTATAGAGAAATACGTGTATCTTGTTAGGGTAAAACACAAATAGGCATAGTTGGGAGAAAAATATTCCAGGTGTTAGAATCTGTAATTGCTCAGAATGGCACAGAATATGTTACTAGGAAGATGAAGAACAGACCCCTCTGGCTAGAGCATTGGGTTTATTTACATTTTTTTAAATGTTTATTTATTTTTGAGAGAGGGAGAGGGAGACACAGAATCCAAAGCAGGCTTCAGGCTCCAAGCTGTCAGCACAGAGCCCAACGCGGGGCTCGAACTCACGAACCACAAGATCATGACCTGAGCCAAAGTCAGACACTTAACTGACTAAGCACCCAGGTGCCCTGAGCAGTGGATTTATTGAGAAGGCAGTAGAAGACTGGGTTCTGGGCACACTCTGGAGAGCTTGCAGAGGGCATCCTCAAACGTGGTACCCACACTGACTTACTGAGAAAGATCGTTTTCAGAGGCCAATCAGCTGAATGTACAGATGCAAACAGTCGGTTCAATTTGAATATGAAAATCAAAACGGAGACTGAGATTTCAGTGAACGGTCAAGTTATAATGTGTAATGATTAAATTTGTGAAATTTGGTACATCGTTTCAGGAACTGGGGTCAAGCATGTATTCATTGATCTTTTTTTTTTTTTAAGAAATTCATGTTACTTAACTTGTTTTTATTATGAAAGAATTTTCCATGGTCATTAGATCTGGCATCTGAGTTCCTGCTGTTCTCCTGGGATCCAGAAGTAGTTGTAAAGTTATCAGACCAGAGTTTAAAGAGGAAGGCTTAACTTCTTTAGCCATTTTATATGATAAGCGCATTTACCTTCCTATTTAATTCTGTTTTCTTTTGAGCAAGCCAAGACTTCCAATTACAGCTAATCCGTTTTTCCTTTGGGAGAATCAAGTTTTTGGTCAGGTTTTAACCCACATTCTTTCCTTTAGAGCTCTTTTTATTAACACTCTTAATTATAGTTCTGCAAAACAAAAAATGATTTATGTGTGTGCTAACAGAAGCAATTAGAGGATGACACAGTTTCATGAAGTCAAAACCTTGTGGTTCTAGGCTTTTTTTTTCATATAATTAGTTTTATTTGAAAATTGTATGGCTAACAGACATAATTATTTTAAGATATTCACCATGGCGAAAATTTATCCTAACCTAGGCATTTTATTTACTTCTTAAAGGACTTTCTTCAGGAGACACCACACCTTTAATGCACGAAAACGTGCTGAGTGCATCCACGCATGCTGTTAGTGACGATGAGTCTGCAGAAGTAAATGCTAATGATCCAGCAGAAGCCTCGAAGCTAGTTCTTCCGTATCTGTTCTCACTTATCCGAGGTGAAGTTGAGCAGGTGGATTCAAGAGCACTTCCCCTTTGCCTTCACCAGGTACTCCATTACACTCTTGCCTTCCGCCCTCAGCATTTATAATCACGTAAAATGCAGTTCTCTGCGACTGATTCTCCCCCACCTGTCCTTGGTGAGCCCAGGAGGTGGCCCTGCATCAGTGGCTGGTGGGAAATTTAGCATGCGACTACTGGTGGCCACACATGGGCTATGAATGATCAATCTGTTCAAATAATCACTGCCTTCCTTTATTTGGTGAATAAGCTGTGTACGAATAGGAGTCTGTGTAGCAAGTGCTTAGTAAGTACCACCTAGATGCCAAAAACTCTGCTAGACTCGGGGGGAACACAGATTCCTTAACAGAGTATGTCCTAAAGAGAGCCACTGTGGAGTAGGAGCAACACTTACAGAGATAAATAATTGTAGAAGCGTGTACTAAGTGTAGACATATATCTAAGATTCAACAAAAGCACAACACGTGTGATTAACTTTGTCCTGTGGGCATTAGCAGAAAAGAAGGTGACTCTTGAGCTGGGTTTTGCGGGGTATGCAGGTGCTCACCAGGGCGAGCTGGTTCAGGAAGACAGATCAGCTCCTGCAAAGACATGGTGGAGATGTTGTTGGAGATGAAGACGGAAAAGAAATGGGATAGTGGGGGGCAGGGAAGCCTTGCTTCTAGGGGCTGGGAGTCTTTAGTGAGGGGAGTGCCAAATCAAATTTGAATTTTAATGTTATTTATTTTTTTTTTTTGAAAGAGAGAGAGACAGACAGAGTATGGGCAGGAGAGGGGCAGAGAGAAGGAGACACAGAATCTGAAGCAGGCTCCAGGCTCTGAGCTGTCAGCACCGAGCCCGATGCAGGGCTCGAACTCATGAACCGTGAGATCATGACCTGAGCCAAAGTCGGACGCCTAACTGACAGAGCCGCCCAGGTGCCCCTCAAATTTTGATTTTAGAAAAATAACTCTGCTGATGGTTGGGAGGGTAAGTTAGGAGGTGAAGAGCCTGGACACTGAGAGGCGTTCCAGACAGTAGAGAGGAAGCTTTTTTACACAAGAGCCCATTCAGAAAAATGAGATATGAGCTGCATTTTATTTTTCCTTTAAAGTGAAAATAATAAAATAATGGAGAAACTGAGACTCCCTCACAAAACAAATTCCTTATAATTCTGGGGTCAGAATTTGTTTTTTCCATTCAGAGCATCTGTTTTTGGAACATCATGAGAGAAATTTGAACATAGCCGGTATGTTACATAATATTATTTATTGCTCTAATTTCTTGAGACTAGTAATAGAATTTTTTCTTGGTTTTTTTTTTTTTTTTGACTGTTTATTTATTTATTTTTGAGAGAGCAAGCAGGGGTGGGGCAGAGAGAGAGGGAGACAGAATCCCAAGCAGGATCCTCTCTGTCAGTGCAGAGCACCATGTGGGGCTCGAACTCACGAACCGTGAGATCATGACCTGACCGAAACCAAGAGTCAGATGCTCAACTGACTGAGCCACTCAGGTGCTGCCCCCCCCCCCCCCCCCCTTTTTTTTTTTGTCTTTTTCTTTTTGGTAATAGAATTGTAGGTTTTGTAGTATATAGCGTCCTTGTTCTTGAGAGATACATGCCCAACTGTTTGGGAGTAAAATGACATAGTGCCCATATTATGATATTTTCACTTATCATGACGTATGACATTTCAGTAGGAAAAAGTATGTAAGAGAGGGAAAGACAGAGAAAGCAAATTTGGCAGAATGTCAACATTTGACAGATCTAATAAGAGGTAAATGGCTGTTGGTTTCACTCTTCTTTGAACTCTTCTGTAGAATTTTGATAAAAAGTTGAGGAAAAGGACATTTGGAGTAAAGAAGGAAATAGCAAATATAGTCAAATCTTTTCAAGTTTATGTCACTGGGCTGTTGTTTCGTTAAAGGTAAGAAGAATGTTCTTTTCTACTGCTATATGATCCTGCAGCCGAGGCAGTTCTAGGACTGCTAGACCTTGATCAGGCCTCAAGATTATTTAAAACAATTTTTAAGTTTGTTTGTTTATGTGTCTGTTTGTTTGTATTTTTATTTACTTATTTTGTAATCTCTGCACCCAGCATGGGGCTCAAACTCACGACCCTGAGATCAAGAGTCACGTGAGTGAGCCAGCCAGGCTCCTTTTACTTAATTTTTTGACGTCTCAATATAAAATTCCACCCCTAATCCCCCAGGAACATATCAGTTTCCTGTGTCCTGTAGGCCGTGCTTCTTACATGTCTGAGCAATCCGTCCTCCCCTGACAGAGGGGCTTAGGGGACATGGTGGTGGTTTAAAAGCGGGGCTTTGGGCTCCCCCACTAACAGTCTCAGTGGCTTTCAGTTTCTTCTGTAAATGGCAGAGGACTCAATGAAATAATGCATGTAAAAGCACTTGACGTAGTGCTTGGTACACAGTAAGAGCCAAGTAAATGCTAAGCATTATGACCGTAGCCTCACTGTCACTAATTCAAAGACCGCTTGCTTGGAGAGAAGGCTGGGGGTCAGCAGAGGCGCTGAGGCAGCAGGAGTCAGCTGCAGGGTGTGCTCGTCAGCCGAGAAGACTTGAGTCCATCGGCCTCCCAGGGGAGACACAAATCAGGGAGAGGTGGAGGCCATTTCGTCCATTTCAGTAACTCCCAGCAAGGCACATTGTGTCTTGCGCCTGGAATTGCTAGTTACTGACATTTTGCCGAATTTTCATGCCCCCCCACCCCCTACAGACACGTATTTGCCACTGAAACACCATAATTTTTAGGTATTATATCACATCACCCCTAAATACACACGCATGTGTTTCCCAACACCGTGGGTACCCCTCTGCGTGACCTGTATCAACCACAAGAAACGAGATGCTGGTAAAATAGTATTATTTCATGTACAGCCTGTATTTGAATTCTCCTCACGTTGTTCCACAAATGTGACTAGTTTTCCCCGAATCCAGGATCCCATGAAAGACCACACATTGCATTCGGTCGTCAAGACTCTTTAGTCTTGGGGCGCCTGGGTGGCGCAGTCGGTTAAGCGTCCGACTTCAGCCAGGTCACGATCTCGCGGTCCGCGAGTTCAAGCCCCGCGTCAGGCTCTGGGCTGATGGCTCGGAGCCTGGAGCCTGTTTCCGATTCTGTGTCTCCCTCTCTCTCTGCCCCTCCCCCGTTCATGCTCTCTCTCTCTCTGTCCCAAAAATAAATAAACGTTGAAAAAAAAAAAAAAAAAGACTCTTTAGTCTTAGGTGATCGGAAACAGTCTGTGCCTGAAAAGTTTTTTTTTAACTTTCGTAACATTGACCCTTATGAAGAGCCCAAGACTTCTTGTAGAATGTCCCATAATTAGGTTTTGTCTGATTATCTCTCCATGGTGTGATTCAATTTAAACCATTTTGGACAATGATTCTGCTTGGGTAGCATTCCATACCCACTTCTCTCTTGAACCCACTCTGGTCTGGCTTTTGTCCCCACACTCCACCAAAATGACGTTCTGAAGGTCGTAGGTGGCCTCCATGTTGCAAATCCAGTGGTCAGTCCTCAGTTTCCATCCTGCTGGAGGCATTAGAACCTTTGACAGGTTAATCACATGCTCCCATTTTGAAACACTTTATTTGCCTTTGGGACCCTTCCTCCTTGGCTTTCACGTCTTGCCTCACTAGCCATGCTTTCTCTGGCTCGTTTGTTGAGTCCTCCAAAGATTACTCAGTCTTCAGCATTGGAGCACTTCACTAGGCAGTTCTGAGCTCCAGACTTCAGTATCTGGCCTCCTGAGGTGTCTGCAGAGCATTTCAAACTTAAGATGTCCCCAATCAGACTTCAGTTTTTCTTCCAAATCTTCTGCTTTCCTAGTCTTCCAGACCCTTTTGTTAAACGGCAACTCCATCCGTTTAGTTGCGGAGACCAAATACTTTACAGCCAAATTTTATTTGCCTCCCCCCACATCCAGTTCCAGTCAGAAAGTGCTGCAGACCTATTTCCACATATGCCCGGAATCTGAGCCCTTCTTCCCTCCTTCATTGCCCCCACCCCGGTACGGGACACCGTCACATCTCACCTGGTTCTCGCAGTGAACCCCTCACTGTAGAAACCCTGTCCTCTCCCTCTTCTGTGTTATCACTGTCCTCCATACAGCAGTCATTGTGACCCATTGTGACTTCTCTGGGTCATGATGTGACATGTGTCACATCATGTCAGCCTCTGCTTGGAGCCCTCTCGTGGCTTCTCATCAGAGTAAAAGCTAAAATCCCTACGTGGCCTAGAAGACCCTGCACGGTGCGGTGCTGTTCCCTGGTACACCTCAGTTTCTGAAACTCTCCCTCTTAGTCACCCCTTTCCAGGTACACTTGCCTTCTGGTGTTTCCTCAGATATCCAAGGATGCTCTTGCTTCAGGGCCTCTGGTGTCTCCTTTCTGCTCTTTCTGAGGAAACCACTAGAGGCTGCACCAAAACAAAGGACTAAACCAAGGAGCAGGATGCGAGATAGCTGAAATTGGGGATCTTGCCTAGGAGAGAGGCGAAGGGAGTCTATAGGTGAAAGAATGTTCTAAGACGACAGCTTTGTACTGAGGAGAGAGTAACCAGTTCCGTTTGGAGGGGATCAGAATAGTCTAGGGAGAAACTTCTATATCATTTTCCTATTTCTGAGTATTTGCGGTACCTGAGTGTATCGAGGGCAGATTTAGACTCTTGGGATGTGTTTGGAGTTGTCTAAGTGACAAGTGCATGGAAAACTGTGCCCCCCCCCAAAAAAAAAAGAAAAGTGGGAGGGAAAAGGAAAGAAAAAAGTAACTCCAGGGGAAACCAACGGTTTTCAGGAAGGGAAAAGTAGTAAGAGTTTACTCTCTGGATAGGCTCAATGACAAGGTACACATTAGATGTTATGTACCCATAACAGGCTAACAGTGTGTGTGTGTGGGGGGGGGGGTGTCACAGAATGTGTACATGTAGCGTGTGTTTGCAGGGCTAGGCTGAGGGGAGCAAAAGACTCAGTCCTCATCTTCTAAAACTGAAAAATCCAGAAATGACCAAAATAGGCATAATGTGTAGGGAGACAAAGGTTAAAAGAAAAAAACCGGAAGGACTCTGAATGCTTGCTCCCGAAGAAAGGAGAAAAGGGAAGAGTGGCAGGGCTTTGTGAGCACATGTTCTAGGGCTCTGTGACTCCGTACGCCACAGGCACGCACGGTTTTAATGAAAGTAACTGAAAGGAGGCACTGATCATTCAAACATAAGGTGAGGACAGCCTGTGGGTTACGGTGGCGGCGATGGATACGGAGAGGGATGGATCGCAGTCCTCTGGAGGGGACGGTCAGTAGGACTTGGTGTGGGTACAAAGCACATGAGAGAAGTCAGAGATGACCAGGAGATGCGGCTGGGCGAGTGGTGGTACCATTAACAGAAATGAGGAATTGGAGAGGGAGAGTCCATTATTTTGGAAGTGATGTATCATTGAATATGTGCTGAAGGCCGTTGGAAACATGACTACAGTTACATCAGATACATCCTTGTATTTTTAGCTCTTGAAACTCTTGAAGATTCCACTTAAAAATTCTTGTTCTCAGTATGAGTAATCTTTCACACACTTATTTAATATGACTGCACGCTAGCTTTAGGTATATAACTGAACTCATAAACTTGGACGCCTTTCATATAGAAGTGGGAAGGGAAACACCAAGCGGGGTGCTCTGTGCTCAGTGAGTTGATACTGAACTGGGTCAGACTAAGACAGGAAATAGATGTGCTGGGATCCTTGAAGCCATTCTCTGTGACTGGGGTCAAAAAATAACCCTTCCTACTTCCCTTTTCTAGTTCCTGGTAGGTGACTTAAAACTGTTGCCCTCCCAAGGTGACTTTCAGCTTACTTCTTCCCATGATTCTACTCTGCATCTTGTACTTCTGGGTCAGACTCAGACTCAGAAACCATTCTCAGCACTTACTGCTGTGTGTTGACCACTACGCTAGACATGTACTCCCTCATCACCCTTTACAGCAGCCTAGCAACCTGGTCTCGGAGAGTTGTAGGTGTTACTGTCCCTGTCGGACGGATAAGGGAAGCTGCGGCTTGAGACATGAGATGACATATCTGTCCAAGGTCACGCGGCCAACGGTAGCAAAGCTTGGACCAGAACACAGGTCAGTTACTCACCTCCACACTCCGTGTACTCTCTGCCATTCCAGGCTACCTCCAAGATTTAGACCTGGGATATCAAAGGAGATGCTAGACTGGCCAGGGGCGGGCTTCTACCGGGGCAGTGTATTTATTTTCTCAGATGCCCTTTCACTTGGAAATGCCTTTTACTTTTGAGGCATTGGGTCTCATGACCCTCTCTCTGTGGTTGCTTTTAGGTTACTGGAACCGTCACAGAAATCTGGAAGCTAATTGAAATGTATATTTCTGTAGTGCCAGAAAGTCTGGTTTGTAAGCGTGTGCAGCTTTTTATAAATGACTGTGCCAGTGGTGCACAAATGCAGCAGGCGAGGAGAATAGCTTTGAAGAGCCAGAAATCTAATCGTCGTGGGCAACCAGAAACCGTGTTGGATGTGATGGGTAGTCGATTTTTTACTGGAAGTTGATAAATGAAATGATACTGGTTTCTGTTAGGTGTAACCCAGTGGTGCTCACCACTGCTGGCTCATGAGAACCACATCCAGTGACGTCCATCATGTTGGGAGCTCGGGATTGGCCATGTTGGAAGTATTGACACCACAGAAATGAGCAAATGCTACAAATCAGGGCTCTCTCCAGCACTCAGGGGCCAGAGGTTAGACACGGACCAGCACACTGCTTGTTGTATATGAAATTCTTGTTTTGGGAGTAAAAAGTGGTCAAATATTGACAATCTGCTGTGGTTCCAGTAGGACCAATATAGCACACCTTTAGATCGATGAGCTGATAAAGACAAGCAGTTTATCCTTGGCAAAGTCCTGAGAATAGAAAATAAGTGTGGGCTCAAGCTTTAGGTGAAATTAAAACTTGACAGAGAAGTGATTGAGTCCAGTTATGTATATTGCCCATAGAAAAATGTTAGAGCTGTCGTATAAATTTTAAGCTAGGCAGATATCTTCTTTTAAAAGTATGCTGTTGCCACCATAGGACTTGGGGGAAAACGTTCCTCTTTGTTGCTTGATTATAGGTTTGACAAGGACTTCATTGCTCTTTGCATTGGCAGAGAGCTGGAAAATGGAGACAGGGATCTATAAATGGAACACCTTTTTTAACTAGAGACTTAGTAAGAATGAAACGGTTTTACAAGTGTAAAGGACTTATGTGAAATACTCTAAATATGACAACAGTTTATGCAAATATTTCTCAGTGAATACTTTCAGTTTTACTGTTCTATTTATTAATGCCATATCTAAATAAAGATAGAAATAAAAGATCCCCGCGTTTTTAGAGGCCAAGAATTTTTCAGTTGAAGTATGCGTTAGAATGAATCTGGTAACTGATCAGCCTCGACTGGGTCCAGATCCTGAGACTCTGGACCCCCCATCCAGTGCCCTTTATACTGTGTGGCACTTTGTATATATTCCAGCCATCGTTGCTCAACTGTTTAGCACTATTGGCTTTTTGTGAAATATCGAAAGAGAACCAAAAGTCAGTGTCCCGTGAGGTAGTTTGTGAAATGCACATGAGTCTCATGTGACTTGACGCCTTTTAACTTTGTGATTTACAATACATAGTCACTCTTTCCCTCGCCCTATATCTTTACAAGCCCCTGTAGCGTTTTCCTCATTCGTTAGAGTTCTTACTTTTAAACTCTAACAAATCGGTGAAGTTTGCTTTGATGTGAAGTAGAGTAGGAAGAGAGGTTGTGTAAAGACCAAAGAACATCTCTGTTTACTCTGCTTGTGATAAGTGACTTCAGAAATGTGTCCTGTGCCTACAGTCAGATTTCTTCTCATCTGGTGAATAAGAGTTTTCTTAGTTTGATGACACTCTGAGAGTGTCAAGGTCTTGATGTTTTCCAGGTTTGCCTTTTCATCCAAATATGAATCTAATTTCCTGTGTGTGTTTGTTTGTTTGTTTGTTTGTTTGACAGATAGCAGAGTCCTATTTCCAGGAGGAAGACTGTATCCTTTTCTTAATTTCAGGAAGAAATTCATAGGACTGACTCATAGAGAACTGCCCATGTTTTTAAAATTGAGATTTACATACAACATGTTTATATCTGTTGTTTTCAGTGGGTTTTAACAGCTGTGTCCACCCATGTAACCACCTCAGAAAGCAAGATGTAGAGAATTTCTGCTACTCCGGAAAATTCTCTAGAACCACCCAAATTTGACCTGACATGTAGAAGCCCCAATTTTACCATAATATCAATATTTGCGTGTTTGGGGGGGGGGGGGGGGAGAAGCACATGGCTGAAAAGTATAATTTGAAAATCTATTGGATTTTCTTTCTTTTGATTTAAAACAGAAGTCCAAGTCAAGTGATATTCATTTGGCCATACTACACCTGGTAAATCTCAGGACTTTCTTATTATAACTTCTGGCTGCAGAAGGAAGACCGAATTCTTCATTTGTAATAGAAACAGGATAGATGCTGTCAAGTGAGACCGCCCAGGCAGGAGCTTAGCTTTTCTATCGGAAACATTTCTTCCCCCAGTTTTCCACTTGGCCTTTTTATAAATGGCTTCTCTTTTTCAGGGATGGCCCAATATCCACTCTCTAGAAAGAATGTGCCCTAAACTCACCTGTATTTCCCCATTTGTGCGATGTGTTTCTCCTGCTAACCTTGTCGACTTTTACCACGTCTCTAAGCAGACTGTGGGAGAAGCAGCTATTATCCCTGTCAGACAAACTGTGGAAACTTGAGACGGTGGCTGTTCATGACTAAGCGTGCGGGAAATCGAATTCTGGTGGAAATGCGGCTAGAACGCTTTTCTAACCAAATCGTGAGTACTTCGTAGTGCACTGAAGACCAGCACCCACATCTCGGGGAGCTTCTTGGTATGCAAATCTAGGGGCCTGAGAATCAGAGCTTCGGGGATCCGACCCAGGAATATGCATTTTGGCAAGTTTCCCAGATACTGTTTGTGTCCAGTAAAGTTTGAGAAACATTGGTGTACTTTAGGGCAGAGGGAAATGGAAAATGGAATCGCCCCTCTTCCCCCTGGCCTACTTGATGATCCCCCGCCTAGGCGGCGGATGAACCTCGGTTATCGTGGGAAGGGCAAAAAGCTAAACAGCGAGTTTTTTCTCTTCTTCTTTCTGGGTCAACATTTAGAACAAGGCCCAAAGGAAGATAGACAGCTGGATAATTTATCACGACCTCCTATGATGCTAAATGCATGATACGGATGGAGAAGGCGGAAGTTTATACGAAAATCCCACAAAAGAGTACACGCACGTAATTACGAGAATCCCTCTGGCCAGTTGGGTAAATTTCCACAAAAGACCCATATAATGTTGTGCTCTGTCCTTGTTCAGGCGTGTAACCCTTTGGTGTTGTGGGAGAAAAGCCTTCGGTGGGAAATAAGTCGAGGGTCAAGGTGAGTAGATATCAGGAACACACCTGACTTAGTAGCACAGTTGCTTGACAGGTGCTTTAAGGGGGAAAAAATGGGAAACACTAAGACTCTAGGATTCCCTGTGGGTGCTGTTTCCAGTTACATTACTTTTAATTGATTCTTCTAGAGATACATTCGCAAGCAGGCATTTCTTCAGCATTAAAACCTTTTTGTTTCTGTTTGCTGCTGGAAAGGAACCCACATAGCTATGGCATCCCACGCTGTATGGAAACTTACCTACTCCAAAACCAGGAAACCCTACTTAATAGGATTTGTTTAAACCTAAAAATATTTAGAGTCCTTTCGTTTTTTTGGTAAGCTCCAAATTTCCCAATTTCCATAGAACATTCTTCTTAAGATATTAGGCTAAATGTAAAGAGTCCAGATTTCTATTTTCCTCAAATTTTCTATTCAGATGAGAAAGCAATGAAGTTCATTCAGCTTGAACGACTGTATCATGAGAAATTGCTCGCAAACCTCTCTGCCATTCAAGAAGAGTGGGGTAAGTACGGACTGACATGGGATGTGCAATTATCAGTAATCTAGCATGTTCCTATCTAGACATTTAACATATTTGACCTGGTTTTGTAAATCAGGAAATAGATGTTTCCACAGTCAAGTTAATGTTGCAAAGAAGGTAGCGTTTTTACCACAAGTCCGGGTCACTGTGAGAAAATTTCTCTCTTTGTGTTTTGCTTTTCCTATCAATGGCAAGAAAAGAACACTTACAACTCTGCATTTCTTCTGATCCCCTGGCAGGGCCTATTGGCTAATTTAGTCTCTGGGATAGTATTTACTCCTACCGAAAAGTAATCACTTAGCTATTTGTAACCGTGTTAACTTGGGTTGTGTGAGGAGATAATTTTGCATGGTGATCTTTATCAGTGACACTAGTCAACTACTTTTGCCCTCCTAAATATGTTTCGTAATAGCCAGTAATTAACAAATATCTTACATTTAGAAACAAAATGGAAAACTGTACAGCCACATACAATTACATCTGTAAGGAATTCAGAAAAAGGATTTAATGGTGAAGATTTTGAACGGCTTACTAAATTTTGCACAACACATCAAGAGTAAGTACATCAGTATTTGTGTAGAATGAGTTGGAATAGAGTATTGAAGCAGCATTGTAGCGCTGAATGTTTGAAATCCATGATCCATTTTTTATTTCTTTGTTAATATTTTCAGCTGGAGAAATTAAAGCAGGTAAAATGAAACGATTAGGTTTCTTTCTCAGCTTTTATCTCAATTTCTTAGCCTGAGCATTGTAAAAGTTCAACTTCCCGTAAGTTCAAAGCACCTTCTAATCAGAAATTGTAAAATGTAACATCTAATTTTGGTCTCTTTTTGGCTAAGAGATTAGGTGATTCAAATGGAAAAAAAGCGTGTATTAGGATTTTTTTTATTGTAGTTGTTTGCCAGTGTTTGTATGTTGTAGAAAAAAAAATCTGTAAGATTTGTCTAATAGTGGGAAGCAAAAACAGTACAATATTTAACCAAAATACTGCAGAAGGAAAGCTACGTTTACCATATAGTTTTTTTATATTTACCAGATAATTGTAAGTTGTTTTATTTGTATCAAATTGGATTTTTAAAACTAAATTGTAGTGATAACAAAGCATTTGCATATATTTTTTGAAATCATTATTTTAAGACTCGAAATTCTCAAGGTGAGAGGGCATGACTGTCTTCAAACAAATGCAGATTTCTGAGATGCACAACATCCTCCATTCAGAAGCTGAAAGGTTCCATTCTGTTGATAACTTTATATCCTTTTCCTCCAGAATCACAGAGTAAACTGAAACTCAGTTTGTTAATAATGCAACAGACCCAAGCAATTGTTGTTTAGCTCAGGTAGCGGATGGTTGTTTTGGGGTCTGATTATTTTGGAGATCAGCCTTTAAAGAATCACTGTGGATTCAGAAATGATGCTCATTCACCTCTCATGGTAACAGTCGCCTTCTGTTAATTTGAACCTTTGAAACAGTATTTTTAGGGACTGTGCATTATAACCCAGTTTCTTAGCATGTTATAGATAGATCAACTTTCAACTTCATAGAGGTTTAAAATAATGGAATCTTTAAAAATAGATAAGGGGGGGTTGTTTGTTTGTTTGTTTGTTTGTTTGTTTTAACGAGGCACTGCATGTGGCAGTCTGCCTTTTTTTTTTTTTTTGTAATGTTTATTTATTTCTTTTGAGAGAGCATGCATGCATACGGGCAGGGGATTGGGGCGGGGTGAGGGGTGGTGGGCAGAGAGAAAGGTAGGAAAAATTCCCAAGCAGGCTCCGCACTGTCAGCGCAGAGCCCAACATGGGGTTCAAACTCATGAGTCAGATCGTGACCTGAGCCAATATCAAGAGTCAGACACTTAACTGCCACCCAGGTGCCCCAGGAGATTGTTTTCTTACTTTCAAAATATTCAGTGTAGACACTTTCCCTGCCTTTCCCATGGAACTAATAGTTTTTAATGTGTTGCAGATATTTTAATTATTTAAATCTTTTTTTTTTTTTTTTTTTTATGTTTTTTTTTTGAAGAGAGAAAGAGAAAAAGTGAGGGAAGGGTGGAGGGAGACAGAGGATCTGAAGCAGGCTCTGCACTGACAGCAGAGAACCTGATGCAGGACTCAAACCCATGAACCATGAAATCATGACCCGAGCTGAAGTCAGATGCTTAACCGACTGAGCCACCCAGACACCCCAGATGTTTTGATTATTTTAAAACAAATATTTATTTAATATAATATGGGCATGATGTGTTTATGCTATAACTGTAAATAATCCCCCCAAATTGTTACCCCTAAATTTCTTAATATAAATAATTTTTAATTCCATATACAATGAAGTGCATAAGCTCTGTGAGTTTTTACATACACATATATGTCCCTGGAGCTACACTCTGACCAAGATACAAAATAGCCCAGCCCCTCACGGTGCTCCCTCATACAGGTACCAAGTCAGTACCCACCCCCTAAAATAACCAGTGTCTAAGTTCTATAACAGTATATTTGCCTTTTCTGTGATTCTGATAAATGTAATCATACAGAATGTAGATTTTTGTATTAACTGCCTTTGCCCATCATTATGTTATGTCTGAGTTACATGTTGATGCATATTAATGGTAATTTGCTCAGTTTTATTCCTGTGTGGATTTGCTGTATGTGTAGCAATTCATCTATCCATTATATTGTTAATAGACATTCAGATTGTTTCTGATTTTTGAGTATTTGAATAAAATGGCTATCTTTTTGTGCATACCTTTTCCATGGACATATCCTTTGTGTTATCTCTGGTATTCCCTAAAAGATAATGTTTCAAAATTACTTTTTTTGTTACCTGTTTCCATGGATAATGCCAAATTATCTTTCATCATAACCTATTTCAGACCATAATGACATAAACTAAAATTTGAAAAGTGTGTGTGTGAAATACTCTTTATATTATTAGCAAAATGTTGACATTTTTTCCCCTGGATCTCAGCTTCTTTGGGGGTTTTCAATAATATTTGGTTATCTAAGGAGCTACCACATTATATAGCTGCCCTTTGAACTGTGTGAACCAGTGGTAATGTGTCAGCAGTGGAAATGTTCTGCACTAATTTTAGAATCCGGAGAAGCTATATTTTATTTTTACAGCCATTTCAGTGACATTTGTTTGGAAGCATATTGCTGCTGTAATTTTTCAAAAATCTTTTTTTTTTCTCTTTTCTTCTACAGTCCTGTTTTGTCCAAACATAAGGTAAGAGACAGTTTCCTTGAAAATATCTATGGAAAAAATGTTAAGTGTCCTATGTCTGTTGTATGGACTGTTTTAGGAAATAATGAAATGCTTCTCAAATTATTTTCAGATTTCTAATTTAATGCAGCAGTTTCCCCAAAAGTTTTTTTTGTTTTATTTTGTTTTTTAACTTTTTAGATAGCAGCCGTAGAAAAGCCTCTGGGAAGGAAATGCTTTACGCCATTAATAGTTTCTGAAGATCCAAATGAAAGAGGAACCACAGCCAAAGAGCCGGGTATGTTTTCACATTTAGAGAGGGGCGTAAGAGACGCCTGCCTCTTACATTTTACAAGTGTTACAAGGACTGTTTTTGCATTTACATTTTTTTGCATGCGTATACCTCTCCTACTAGACAAATTGCAAAGCAAAATTTTTTTTATATTGTGTAACTCTATTTTTAGATGCCTAGTAGTAGAAATTATAACATCTAAATTCTTATAAAAACAAACTTATTTCCTTGTGTTCAGTAGGTAGCTATATATATCTAACAGACTGACAAAACTGTACAAAAATGCTCTGAAACAGAGTCAGTTTTGGCATATTTGCACACCCTTTTTTGTTTAAAAACCAGCAATTATTATAGAGACTTTAACAGGAATTTGTGCTGTAAATCTAGATATTTTAAGAAGTCTTGTTTCTTGGTAATTCATCTATAGCAATTTATTCCCTTCCTTTTTGTATTTTCTAACACATGGTGTACTTTAACTCGCACGTGTACATTTTTGAAGTATTTATGATATATTTTTTACCACTTCGTGTCTTACGCCCAAAGTTTAAAGATTTTCAGAAACTCTTTCTTACAGTACTAATGGATGTACACTATAGAAACTTCAGAAAATAAAGATAAATAAATACACTTTTGGGTGCTTATTTTTCCTGAAATACAATTTTAGTACTGACTTCTACTCTGAGGCTTTATGTCCCTGGACCTGAGAGCCCTTGCTTGTAAACAGGCAGCATCAGGTGTTTTGACTGAGTTGCCTGAAGACATAGGAGGAGGGGGAGGGGGAGGGGGAGGAGGAGGTGAAGGTGGAGAGGAGGGGGAGGACTGAGAGGGGGAGGAGGATGCCTTCGATTGAATTTGCCTTTCTCTCTTTACAAGCCTTTTCCCCCCCCTACGTCTTTACCCCCTATTCTTCATGAGGGGAATTTGGGATATTGCCTTAGGTTATTCCTACTACACACTGTGTTCTTCCTGTCTCTTCTTTTTTTTTTTTTTTTAAGGAATTGGATCTTTCTCCAAATAAAATTTTATTTTATACTTTGCATTTTTGTTTTTTAAAAAAAATTATTTTAAGTTTATTTATTTTTTGAGAGAGAGAGAGAGAGAGAGAGAGAGAGCAAGCGGGGGAGGGGCAGAGGGAGAGAGAGAGGGAGAGAGAGAACCCCAAGCAGGCTCCGTGCTGCCTGCGCAGAGCCCAGTGCAGGGCTTGAACCCACAAAACTGCCAAATCATGACCCGGGCTGAAACCAAGAGTCGGATGCTTAACCAACTGAGCCACCCAGGAGCCCCTTATATTTTGCATTTTTAAATGCAAACTTCTCTTTCTACTTTTCATCCCTGATCTTTAAAAGAAAAAAAAAAAATCCTACAAGTAAGTACCTGATTTTTTTTTTTTTTGAGTATACTTGACAAAAATGTTACATTAGTTTCAGGTGTACAACATACTGATTCAACAATTCTGTACATTATGCTATGCTCGCCACAAGTCTAGCTACCATGCGTCACCATACAACTGTTACAGTACCACTGACGATGTTCCCTGTGTTGTACCTTTTATTCCTTTGACTTCTTCATTCCGTAACTGGAAGCCTGTGTGTCTCACTCCCCTTCACCCGTTTTGCACCACCTCCCACCGTCCTCCCCTTTGACAACCACCAGATTATTCTCTGTATTTAATAGGTCTGATTCTGCTTTTTGTCTGTTTATTCATTTGTTTTTGTTTTTTTAGATTCTGCATGTGAGTGAAATCATGGTTTTGTGTTTCTCAGTCTGACTTGTTTCATTGAGCACAATACCTTCTGGGTCCATCCATGTTATTGCAAATGGCAAGGTCTCGTTCTTTTTATGGCACGGTAATATTCCCCTGTGTACGTAGACCGCATCTTCTTTATCCATTCGTCTATCAGTGGACACTTGGGTTCCTTCTGTATCTTGGCTATTGTAAAGAATGCTGTGATAAACGTATAAGTGCACATCTTTTCAAATTAGCGTTTTCATTTTGTTTGGGTAAATACCCAGTGGTGGAATTGTTGGATCATATGGTAATTCTATTTATAATTTTTTGAGGAACCTCCATACTATCTACCACAGTAGCTGTCTCTTTTCCAGTCATTTTTATATGGGAAAGCACAGTACAATGAGCTTTATAAAGATCTTAAAGAGCAGAAATTCACAAGTAGACCCAGTTTGGATGTGGATGTGTCTCCATGGCCCGTTGTCTGCGAACAGTGGTGTTACTGGCTGACTGACTTGACCAGTTAGTACTGGTTGCTGCACAGGTCAAGCTCAGCACTCCCTGTAGCGGCATCTGCTGGGAGATAACGTGGTGTCCAGATGAGGAGACGCTGAGCTTCCACATTTAAGTAGCTTGCTTGTGCTTTGATTCACGTCTGGAACCTGGGTCTTCTGGTTTCTGACTGAACACAGCAGCCCTCCGCTGAGTAAGTTGTATGCATTCCCAAAGGCTTTCACAGCACGGGCATCTCACTGACCTCCATCTTACGAGGAAGGTATGCAGGAAATTCTGGGCAGAGAAATCTTGCCAAGTCTGATGAAACAGTATCTTTGAAAGAATCATGTCCCCTTTCCCAGAACTGGTTTCCTCAGATTGGTTATTTTCTGAATAAACGCACAGAAATGTAAGAACGTAAGAAAAAGAGAAATGTGAAAATAATCCTTTAAATGATTGGTATTTGACACTCCTTGGTGGCTCAGTCGGTGAAGGCCCAACTCTTGATCGCATCTCAGGTCTTGATCTCAGGGTCATGAAGTTAAGTCCTACACTGGGCTCCATGCTGGGAGGGAAACCTGCTAAGAAAATTTTTTTAATTAAAAAATTAAAATAAATGGTATTGAAGATATTTTTGTTTTACCTCATATTCCTCATTTTTAACAGTGCCCAACATATGGTACCGTGTAGACGTTTGTTTCCCTTTGTTTCTTTTTCTCCACACTCCTTGCTCTTGCCGTTTTTTTGTGCAGTGGTTAAAGACATTGTTTCCGGAGCCAGATTTGTCTGGTTTGAATCATGTCTCCACCGCTTAAAACTGCGTGATCTTAGGCAAGTTGCCTAATTTCTCTGGGCCTCCCTTTCCTCAACTCCACAATGTGGACACGGAGAGTACTTAACATCATAGGATTAAAGTAGTCATTTCATGGGGAGCCTGGGTGGCTCAGTCAGTTGAGCATCTGGCTTTGGCTCAGGTCATGATCTCAAGGTCCATGAGTTCTAGCCCCATGTGGGACTCTGTGCTGACAACTCAGAGCCTGGAGCCTGCTTCAGATTCTGGGACTCCCTCTCTCTCTGCCCCTCCCCCACTCATGCTCTGCCTCTCTCTCTCCCAGAAATAAATAAACATTAAAAAAAAATTTTAAGTAGTCATTTAATGTTAAGAGTTTAGAACAGTACCTGCACAAGGTAAGAACTCCGTATATGCACACTAGTCTTTCTCCTCCTCCTCCTTCCTTCCCATGTTAGCACTGCCCCTGCCACTGGTGTTCTGTTAATGTTCTGTTATTCATACTTTTATAATTAATCGCCATTGTTATGTCTTCAAGTAATTTACATAGTATTTTATATTTTCAAAATAGTTTTATGTGTATTATTTCATCTGTTCCTCTTACCAACCAATATAAGTTAGGCTGAGTCGTTTTTTTTTTATTTTTTTATTTTTTTAAATTTTTTTTTCAACGTTTTTATTTATTTATGGGACAGACAGAGAATGAACGGGGGAGGGGCAGAGAGAGAGGGAGACACAGAATCGGAAACAGGCTCCAGGCTCCGAGCCATCAGCCCAGAGCCTGACGCGGGGCTCGAACTCACGGACCGCGAGATCGTGACCTGGCTGAAGTCGGACGCTTAACCGACTGCGCCACCCAGGCGCCCCTAGGCTGAGTCGTTTTTAAGAAACTCAAGGAAGTGAGTTATCCAGGAATAGAATTCATTAGGACCCAAAGCTAGATCCTGGTTTTCTGACCCTAAAGTCGCTGCATTTTTATTAATTTTATATTTTCTTTATTTTTATCAAGCAGTATTTTATATGTAAAAAATAATATTCATTACATAATACATGAAAACAAAATGAGGACCTGTAAACCTAATGCCCAACTAAGGATTAAATTACTGTCATTTCTGTTACGAGTACCTTTGTGTTCTTGTCTGTTCTGTCTCCTGCTTTTACCCCACCTCTGAGAAAATTATCATCCTGAGTTGTTTTTGTTAATGTTTACTTACTTATTTTGAGAGAAAGAGAGTGTGTGTGCATAGGAGGAGCAGGGGTGGGTAGAGGGGCAGAAAGAGAATCCCAAGCAGGCTTCGTGCTGCCAGTGCAGAGCCAGATGCGGGGTTCATTCCCACAAAGCATGAGATGATGAGCTGAGCTGAATTCAAGAGTCAGATGGTCAACCGACTGAACCACCCAGGCGCCCCCATCCTGAGTTTTATACTTATCTTTCCCTTCTCATCTTTTATCAACTTCATTGAGGTACAATTTCCATGCAATAAAAATATACCCATTTTAAGTGTGCAATTTGAGGAGTTTCTACAACTGTGTATGTATACTCATGTAACTACTACCCCAATCAAGATGTAGCACATATTCATCACTCCAGAATCTTCCTTCCAATCCTCTTTTACTATTAGTCCCTCCCACCTGTAGTCCCAGGCAACCCATTGCTTCCTGTTATTATTGGTGGGTTTTCCCTGCTTTAGAATTTGATATAAATAGAATTTATCAGCATACTGTTTTTCAGAGTCACCGTACTATGTACGACTGACTAGTCCATTACTTTTCATTGCCGAGTGGTATTCTGCTCTTTGTGCCACAATTTGCTTATCCCTTTGACTGTTGGCAGTCATTTGGGTTGTTTCCAGGTTGGGGGTATCATGATTAAAACTTCTAGAAAGTCTTTAAGTCTTTTTGTGGATGTATGTTTTCATTTCTCTTTGTTAAAGAATTGAGGGTGGAATTGCTGGTCATAGGGAAGGTACATGTTTAGTCCTAAAAGAAACTGCCAAGCTGTCTGCCGTTTATACCATTTTATAGCCCCCCAGCGGTATATGAGAATTCCAGTAGCACCACATCCTTGCTGACATTTAATGTTGTCAGTCTTTTTTATGTGAGTCATTTTAGTGGATATGAATATCATTGTGGTTTTAACTTGCTTTTCCCGGATGACTGGGTATGTACATTTTTAGTTTTGAATTCGCTTCTGTAGAAGCTGTACATTATCAGCATTTCGTACTTAGTTTATTTTTTTTAGTGGCCTGTGAAAACTTCTTCAATCCTGATACCACTCAAATGTTTGTACTTAAAGTTAATTAATAAAGTATTCAGGGGGCGCCTGGGTGGCGCAGTCGGTTAAGCGTCCGACTTCAGCCAGGTCACGATCTCGCGGTCCGTGAGTTCGAGCCCCGCGTCGGGCTCTGGGCTGATGGCTCAGAGCCTGGAGCCTGTTTCCCATTCTGTGTCTCCCTCTCTCTCTGCCCCTCGCCCGTTCATGCTCTGTCTCTCTCTGTCCCAAAAATAAGTAAACGTTGGAAAAAATATAAATAAATAAATAAATAAAATAAAGTATTCAGAAAGTATAAGATGTGCTAATTCATGCATGTTTTACTCTTATTATCATGAATTGCGGGGGGGATTTTAACCCTAAAGAGAATTCATGGGAGGGTTGCCTAGCTGGCTCATTCAGAAGAACTCGAGACTCTTGATCTCAAGTCCTGAGTTCGAGCCCCGCATCGAGTGTAGAGATTCCTTAAAAAAAAATAAATAAAACTTCAAAGAAAGAGAGAGAGAACTTATTGGGGAAAGGGTAACTCAGAGACGTGGACATTTCTGAGATTATGTATTAGAACTTAGGTTAAGTCTGACTTCTCATTTTAGAAATACCTCTTTAATTCATTACGTATGAAGCATCTGTCATGCACTCAGCTATAATTCCATTTTTATTTCATCAGAGTTCTTATTAGTAGGTGTGAAGTGAATGCAGTAAGGAGTGACAGGCTTACCTCACCAGATCCTTGAGTTCAGGAGCACCATGTAACAGAACTTCGTGCTAAGTGTTAACACAAACATTAACAATAATAAGTGTATACTAGAATGCATACTTGTCAAAAATTCAGAAAATATTTTTATTTATTTTTACAATTCTTTTTTTTTTTATGTTTATTTTTGAGAGAGAGAGAGAGAGACACAGAGCACGAGTGGGGGAGGGGCAGAGAGAGAGAGAGGGAGACACAGAATCTGAAGCAGGTTCCAGGTTCTGAGCTGTCAGCACAGAGCCCGACGTGGGGCTCGAACTCATAAACCGTGAGATCATGACCTGAACCAAAGTCAGACACTCAACCGACTGAGCCACCTAGGCCCCCCTGGAAAATATTTTTTATTAAACATAGTGGATCAAACACTTACCTTCACTTTTTCTTGGAACACCACTGAAATGTCAGGGATTTTTTTTTTTTTTTTTTTTTTTTTTTTGAGAGAGACAGAGAGAGTGGGGGAGAGACACAGAATCTGAACCAGGCTTCAGGCTATGAGCTGTCGGCACAGAGCCCAGCGTGGGGCTCCAACCCACGAACCGTGAGATCATGACCTGAGCTGACGTCAGACACTTAACCGTTAACTGTGCCACCCAGGCACCCCAGAAAGGAATTCTTAACCCAGAAACCCATAGTGACTGAATCGGTGAGGAAGCAGCAGCAGTAGATGTGACATCCAGAAAGTTCTGGAAGCTGGAAAGCAAGTGGATGGGTGGCAACTGGCTTATTACACCAGAGAAGGTGGATAACTGAGCGTCTACAGAGAGAATGTTGAGTTCCACCTGGAAGGATTTGGGAATGGGAAACATGGAGGTGTCTCTAGGATCAAGCATACAGGGTTGGGCTGGCAACAGGAGGTTGGGCCTAAGGAAACACTTAGATGTTTATATGTCCTTTCTGCCAAGCGGGAAGCTGAGGTTTATTTCTTAGAGCACCTGAACTAGAGGCAATGTGGACTTGGATGAGGCACAACTCAAGGGAGGGTATTCTACAGAAAATGAGAATGGAATGAAGATCTTATCCCCCGAATGGCAAGCACCTTATCCTGCCTTCTGCAGTTAGTATCTAGAACTGTGGCCGGCTGGTCTCTTGCTTCCTCTGGGGGAAACCAACTGCCTGTCCAAGAGATAAAACCTCCAGATACTCACATTGAAGGCCTTCCAGTGAACGGCCTAGACCCTCTTTGTCCCACACTGAGGACCAACTCCTGGAGAAGACTTGCCTTTAAGCACAGAGCTGCTTGTCGCCTCGGATAGGAAAGACAGAAGCCAAGTCAGCCGACAAACTGAAAGCAGCTCAAAGGAAACAGAATGGAGAGAATAGATGAAAACCTTTTAAAAAATGAATGAACAGTGTCACAAGTTAGAGTATTGTATATATGAAAATAAGAATGAGCTGTTTTTTAAAAAAGAACATTCAGAGAATTAAAACATTCTTAGAAATTAAAAGATGTGATGACCACAAGGAAAAATTAATTAGAAGAGGTGGAAGGTTAGAATTGAGGCAGCATCCCTGAAAGTCCAGAGGCAGAGAGAGGAGTGGTGTGGCAGAAAAGGTAGAGACGGTGAGTCTGAGAGGCCCGAATCCCAATACAGGCCTTCTGGAGGGGTGGGGCGCCTGGGTGGCCCAGTCCGTTGAGCATCAACTCTTGATTTTGGCTCAGGTCCTGATCTCAAGATTCATGAGCTCAAGCCCCGCATCGGGCTCTGGGTTCCGTGTGCTGACAGCACAGAACCTGCTTGGGATTCTCTCTCTCCCTCTGTGTCTGCCTCTCCCCTGCTCATTCTGCTCTCCCCACCCCCCACCTCTCTCTCTCAAAATAAATAAACTTAAGAAAAAGAAAGCAATAGGGGACAAATGATTAAGAAAATTTTATAAGAAAATTCCCAGAATTGAAGGTCATGAGTTTCCAGGTTGAAAGTCTCACCAAGCACCCAACACAAAGAGAAATTTCACGAAGCTTCAGGACACCAGACGTAAAGAAAAACAACCAAATCTTCCAGGAAGAGAGTGTAGGTGACAGGGACTGGTATTCACATTGGCAGAGAGACTCTATGACCCTACCAAGCGCTCAACACGGCACAGCAGTGCCTTCACAGCTGTGAGAGGGAAAGACTTCCAATATAGAAAACTCAACCCAACCAAAGTTTTAGTCAGGGATGAAGGAATAAAGACATTCAGATGTGAACAATCTTAAGTTTACCTTCCATGGACCGTAAAAAAATTTCAGCAGAGAATAAACAAAGAGGAAGACCTGGGATTCAGAAACCGTGTTCCCAACACAGCCAGAGGGGATTCCAGGAGGAGGCCTGTGTAGCAGGCCTAGAAAGCCGCCCTGGTTAGGGGCTCAAGAATATGTTGTGGGGTTTTTTAAGTTTCTTATTTGAGAGAGAGAGCATGTGCCCATTAGCAGGGGAGGGGCAGAGAGAGGGAGCGAGAGACTCCAAGCTGTCAGCGCAGAGCCCGACACGGGGCTCGAACTCATGAACTGTGAGCTCACGACCTGGGCCAAAATCAAGGGTCAGACGCTTAACCGACTGAGCCACCCAGACACCCCCCCTTTTTTTTTTTTAACTGAAGGAATGAGGCAGTTACCACCAAGCACAATAAAGCGGAAATGAGAAAGGAAAATGTATCACAGTGCACAGTGTGTGTAGGTTGTGAATAATATTTACAAAGCCATAGCAGTGTGAACATGTGAGTATTGACTTGCTCCAGAATTGTGTTGCACTGTAGCGGGAAGCTAGAGCCAGAGGGGGCAGATTATATATCTTTGGGGGAAAGGAACAGAAAGAACCGGAGAACTGTACCTCTTCCGTGGTGGGTAGTGTTTAACACCGAAAAGCCAATAGAAATAACAGTATAAATCTAATGTACAAACATAAGGTGAATATGAGAGGAAGTAGAGCCAGTAAAGTTCAGAAAAGTACCTTTCAGCCTTTGAAAAGGGGCTTTTTCGATAATCATGGAGACTAAGTTATTTGTTCATATTCTTAACATTTTTTGAGCAATCTCTGTTAATTTCTGTATGTAAAGGGTCACTCACTGACTACTTGGGGTATTTCCTGTGTCTAAGGACACCCGTTAATTCCAGCAGACGCAGCTCCCATGGGAGAGGTGTAGAATTGTGTCGTGTCACATGTACTATTCGTATGTCCTTTCTCTTCCACACCGTGCAAAGTGTTGTTTTGAACCTTGAAACAACTTGTTTTTTCTTCATCTGCAGAGAGTGAAACTTGTCTTGGCAGGGAGCCCAGGAGAGCAAGCCCGGAGAGCGGCGGCTGCTGTAATCAGATGGACAGGCAGGCGGATGCCTGGAGCCTTCTGGTAACTGCAGGCAAGGACCACACGGCGGCGGAGCCGCTCTGCCGCGCCCAGGCCGCCCTGGAGCTGCGCGCCCAGCCCCTGGGGGCGGCCGGGAGCAGGTCTGAGGACGCCCGCCAGGGTGACAGCCGCCTGCAGCCGGCTCAGACGGTCGCCTGCCGAGATGCGGCCAAAATAGAAGGCCCCGCCGCGGACCCCGGAGCGTCGCTTCCCAGCGAGTCGATGATCGAGCCCTCGGTCTTCCCAGGCTCTGACCTCACACCACCTGCGTTGAGTTCCGAGGGAAGGTATTCGCAGACTCAGAGAAAGGAGCTCCATTTGCCACTTAAGGATGCTTCTGAGGCGTTGCCCACGGACCGGCTGGAAAACAGTGAATTAGATGAGCCGCAGCAACCTCATCTCACAGACAGCGATGGAAAATCCCCACAGGGGCCGGCCGGCTCAGAGCGCTCCCAGAGTGTACTTGGTGAGAGCACTGGGGTATCCGACTTAAGCGCAGGGCGTCCAGAGGGAGGGGGGGCTGCCGACGACCGAGTCAGCAAAGAAACCGAAGACTATTTGAACAGCCTCCTACAAGGATGCTTGGAAGATACCGAAGACGCCCTGTCGTGTGAAGACCAAGAGGAAGACTCGGACCTCCTTCCAGATCTTTCTCCTGAGGAAGCCTCCTACAGCCTGCAGGAGAATCTGCCTTCTGATGAGAGCTGTCTTTCCCTTGATGATCTCGCAAAGAGGATAGAGATTGCAGAGGTAAGTTTGGCATTTAACAGAAGCACAGTGAAAAGTCAAATGAAATTTCAGACGCACATCTATGCTAAACAGTGCCTGGTTTGGGGAAATTTTCCCTGGTTTCAGACATGAGAGGAGAATGGACTCAACGTAAACTTTTAATAATTAGTAGTTTTAATTTTTCTGTATGGATCGAATAAAATGACTTCTGATCGCAATGTTTATACTTCAGGAACTTAGTGTATTGCATGCCTCCGGGTACAGTAAGCATTATGAACACCGTTATTTACACTGCTGTGGCTTTTATTTGACAATTCTGGCAATTATGATCAAAACAAGATTCGTTACAATCTTGTAAGGAAATCTCATCTTTTTTCCTCAGACACCTAGAAGATAAAATACATACTATTTCTTCGTATTATAAATATAATTTTTTAATTCTTTAAAACAATACAGCAGAACAAAGGAAACATTAAAAAAAATTTTTTTAATATTTACTTATTTTTGAGAGAGAGACAGAGACAGAGTACCAGCCAGGGAGGGGCAGAGAGAGAGAGAGGGAGACATAAAATCCGAAGCAGGCTCCAGGCCCCAAGCTGTCAGCACAGAGCCCGATACGGGGCTTGAACCCACAAGCCACGAGATCATGACCTGAGCCGAAGTCGGATGCTTAACCGACTGAGCCACCCAGGCGCCCCTAAAGGAAACATTTTAAAATACAAGAAGACAAGGAGATACTGGATAGATTTTTAAGCCATTAAGTTGTATGTTGTGAATCTTCTCTTTCTGATTGTATTCTTTATAAGCTGTAGGTCTGAACAAACTTAATACTTGCTACTTGGCTAAAGCCAAATGTTATAAATAATCCAGAGTTTCAAAGTTTCCCCAAACAGTCATGAAGCTGGTCAAAACAGAACAAACAAAAAAATGGTGGAAAGGATCAAGGTGACCATTCTCCTTTGTTTGATAATACCATTTTTTAAAGCTCAAGAGATCAGTAAAGCCATACCCAAACCGAAGCCCCTCGGGAGGGTGGCCCCCTACGAGGAAAGAGCGGAGTCTTACAGTCAGCTGTGGGTCAGAGGTGGACCCCACTAGCTACCAGCCTACAGAGTTACTGTTCACCTCTCTAAGCTCTGTTTCCTCCTCTGAAAATTAGGATACTAACTGCTTTTCTTTTTATTCTTATATATTTTTTCCAAGTAACCTTTTGAGTCCCATGAGTCCCATTTATATCCATTGTTTTCTAATTCTGCATCATC
>NW_024412436.1:12200245-12288715 GCF_014898765.1 Herpailurus yagouaroundi
CTGGGCTTCCTTTATTGCCACTTCTAGTCCATTTCCCATCAACTATTCTTAATTTTTTCTTCACAAAATTAGACAGACTAGTAAAGCACTTGGTCCAGTATTCATTCATTTCTTTTATTTCTCTTTTTGTTACATTTACAGTCAGTCCTCTATAAACTGTGGTTCTTTCTTGTTAATTTTTTCTTGAAATTATTTAATAGTGCTTAATGAGTGCAGAGTTCTGTTTGTGTCGATGAAAATTTTAGAAAATTTTAGAAGTAGCTACTGGTAGTGGTTGCACACATTGCGAGTGTAATTAATGCCACTGAATTGTTAAAATTGCAGTTACATATTACACTTGAATATATTACAATTGCAGTTATATATTTCTTAAAGTTAAAAAAAATTAACTAGAGGGGCACCCGGCTGGCTCAGCCGGTGGAGTGTGCAGCTCTTGATTTCAGAGTCGTGAGTTCAAGCCCACGCTGGGTGTAGAGATTAGTTACAAATAAAAAAAAAAAATAAATAAAAATCCTTAATAAAAAAAAAAGTCTTCATTGAAATAGAATTAAATAGAGCTAGTAGTACAGCACTGGACCCAGTATTCCTTCCCTTGTTTATTTCACCAGGCTTCTGATACAGGGAACTATCAAAACAGAAGTCACACCCATATTCAAATCTAACCAGAATGCCAAAAGGTCACCCTTCTCTGACTGCTGCTTTTCATGCCAGTAGTCAAGATGACCCTGTGGGGAAAAGACGGATAATCTAGTACATCTTCAGGTATAAATAGTGAAGAAGGGTCAGAGCGCCCCTGTTGTGTCTCCCCCGCTTATAGAACAATTACAGTGGGGGTTATGGTTGAATTCACGTTGTTTTACAACCGAGTGGGGTGTTCCTTCCTCAAATTCATAATGTTTGTTTTCCTACGTAGGTAACACCTGGTGGATGGTGGAAACTATTTACATTTTAAAGTTGTCTTCCCTGTGAAGTTATTTTTAATACGTGATGGTTCCCTTTCCTAAAATTCTGCTGTTACGTTGTGCTGTTTCAAGAAGCTCAAAAGCTGTGTACAATTAACAGAACTAATTTGCAGTCCTGTGATGATTCTGAATACTTCCTTCTCCATTCTGAGGGACAGACTTTAATACATTCTGCCTTACTGTGTCAGGAAAAGAGTTTTTAAAATTTCAAAACTTCTTTTTAATTTTTTTCTAAGTTTATTTATTTTGAGAGGGGGGATGGAGACAGAGAACGAGAGAGCATGTGCACAAGTGGGGAGGGGCAGAGAGAGAGAGAGAGAGAGAGAGGGAGGGAGGGAGAGAGAATTCCAAGCAGGCTCTGTGCCTGATGAGGGGCTTGATCCCATGAACTGTGAGATATGACCTGAACTGAAATCAAGAGTCAGAAGTTTAACCAGCTGAGCCACCCAAGCTCGCCAGTACAAACTTCTTTTTAATCCAAACACCATTTTGTGCTCTCAGGAGAATTCTATTAAGGATATCTACTGTGAGTCACATGCTGAGGAGACAGTGAAGAATCAGATGAACTTCTGGTTTCATCTTTTGGCGGCTTACTTGGGTAATTTTACCCAAATTGTTTTTTAAATATTTTTCATGCTTCCATACTTTTGTGAGAACATGATTTTTTTTTTTTAATTTTCGTTTATTTATTTATTTTGAGAGAGAGAGCAAATGGGGGAGGGACAGAGAGGGAGAGAGAATCCCAAGCAGGTTCCCTACTGTCCGCACAGAGCCCCATGTGGGACTCGAACTCCCTAACCGTGAGATCATGACCTGAGCCAAAATCAAGAGTCAGACACTTAAGCGACTGAGCCACGCAGGCGCCCCAGAACATGATTTCTTAATAACTAAGACTTAAGAACAGTATTTTTCATGCCCTTTGGAGCCACTGTGGCTGGTCTGCTTTCTTCCACGTGCCGTGCTGTCCTTGCAAGTCCTCTGTTCTCTCTTCCAAACCTCTCTTCTCCCATGAGTGACTCTGCCCCTCACAGATTTCCTCACCGCTCGTCACTGTTTCCATCTCTGGTTACGGTGGAGTGTGGCGGTACCTTTTATCGTCGCCAGGTTTTCCGTCTTTGCTGGTCTCCCTGCTTTCATTCTCTTGCCACTTCTGCATTGCTCTGCTCTGGCTGCCGCTGAACTTGGCTTTGACAACTGCTGCCAGCCCAGCGGGAGTGTTTGCCGTGTCTTTTAAGCAATTAGGTTCATCACATCAAACGAAATAATTTACACAAAATCTCCTACTAGAGACCTAAAAATATCTACATTAATTTGGTTCAGAAATGTAGAGACTGTATAAATGAAACTTTTCTGGGTTCGAGAAGCATTTTTAAATCCAGAATAACTTTGCTCAGTAAAATGATAGCTTAGTATCCAAAGCACTAATATTCTTTCTTTTGTAAAAAAGAGCATGACACACTCTCACCAAAAGTACATCCTGCACTGTTTTTAAAAAGCTTCAAGGGGTGCCTGGGTGGCTCCATCAGTTGAGCATCCGACCAGGCCATGATCTTGCCGTTTGTGGGTTCGAGCCCCACATTGGGCTCTGTGCTGACAGCTCGGAGCCTGGAGCCTGCTTCAGATTCCGTGTCTCTCTGCCCCTCCCCTGCTCACGCTCTGTCTCTCTCTGTCCCAGCTCGTACTCTGTCTCTCTCTCTCAAAAATAAATAAACATATAAAAAAAAAAAAGAAAACATAAGAGGCTTCAAAAACATTTATGCTCGTTTCATAAATTTTTAACATAAAAAGTTTACCACATGTGCAGGGTCCGTGAGGCAGAGAGAGATTCACTCTCTTGTTCCCTCCTCAGTAATTTTATGTGACTTCTTTGTGTGCCATGACATTGCAGATGCAGTGGCTAAAAATTCAGATGGGGACACTGTGCGTATAAAGCCTGCATTTCAACAGTTGTCCTACTGCAAGAGTTATCTGTTTGCTGAATTTGACTCTCCCAGTTTGGGGCGGGGGGGAGGTGAAATTTTATTGCGATACTCATAATATTCCAACATGATTATTTTAATGTCAGGACCCAAACTCCCTTTACCCAAGGAGCTTGTAAGTCATTGCCAAGAAATCATTGATTGGCTTGGGTCTGGAACCTGGGAACATTGTATTATCTTCTCTTGAAACTCTCAGCTCTTCACAGCATAAGAAATATGTTATTCAAATTCAAGGTAGCATCATGATCCAACCCCATAGAGCTAATAAAAGTCTACTCAGCCTGTAGTAGATTGTTCCATGAGGGAGTGGGGGTGAGGATGTTTGTTTCCTGAATAAGTGACAGTCACAGCAAATATTGGGTACATTTTATGAAAATTAATCTGTCTTTTCACATTGAAAATAATCATAGTATGTCCTTCAAGAGATTCCCTTTGGGAACACATTTTAGCAGCATGATACTCCGAATGGAGTAAACCATTCATTTTTCTTCATTAATACGTATCTGTGTAGTCTATTTGTGGGGATGTCGTATGTCCACAAAACTATATTAAATGCTTCAGATACAACTGATACTTGTTTTTAGAAATAATTCAGAATGTGGTAGCCGGGGAGGAAGACACATTGCCACTGCTAGGGACTCTAAAAAGTTTTTAATCTGAAAGAGGGCAAAACAGGTTCCCTGCTCTGTCTGTATTGGCAACATTTGCTTCGATATCTTCAGGTCTGCCCGTGTCCCAGGAAACAAAATAGGGGAGGACACAACCTAGACCTTTCCGACGGGGAGAATGATGACAACTCAAAATTGCTGTTGGGCTTATCTTCCGAGAAGCTGTCTAAACAAAGTGACTTTTGTGCAGCCTTCCTGTCTGTGTCTTGGCTAGATCGCTGGCATCGGGGAAGTTAGGCGAAGATGAGCCATCGTGTTAACTCCTTACGGAGTCAGATGGGAGGCCAGGACCAAGCTGCAGCCTTTTATGAAATCGTGTGGCTAGCTGTTCATGGATCCTGGACAAAGGAGAGTTTTAGGAATGGCAGTCATGGCTGTTCTGCCCAGAACGGCCCTTTTGGGGGGAGCAGGGCAAATCCAGCTTTCTCCCAGTGGAGGAAATGCAGTCTTGCAACCACAGAAGAGGGTTCATGGAAAATGGTTCGTCCACGATTGATGCCAGAGTCTCCAGAGGCTCCTGAGGGTTATCCAGGGATGACCTACCTTTTCTTTGTGCCAGATGGCCTCATCTTTGCCTTTCCTTTTTAAGCCTCGAAGCCTCCTCATTAGTGCGTTACTGCACTTGCTTGTCGGGTCTCTTGCACTTGGCTTCTTCTCTTTTCCACGTAATCATCCTTTCAGTTTACATCGTTACTGCCTCTTCTTGGACTTTTGCAATAGCTCCTTAGTAAGTTTCCCCATCCCTCGTGTCACCTTGTCTCTCCCTCCAAATGGTCTTACATTTGCACTGTCTAAATTTGGGGTCTCAAACTGATACCCCAAGGGGCCAATCAGGTACTAGAAGTAAATTAATGACTTCATCTGTCGAGAGAAGGGGGAGGTCCCCAGGCCTCATCTGGAGGTACCCACCTTCGTAAAACACTATGGATGCCATCAAGCACAGCTGAGGGTCTGGGTCTAACACAGTCAGTTGAAACCTCTGTTGTGAAGTGGTATTTTTTGCCCTGTCAGTCTCTTCCCACGACTCCATTGGCTCCATAGAAAGGCTGTCTATGTGGCTCGGTATTCAGGACACTTGGTAGCTGGCCCACTCCAGCTTCCCTGCATGCCCCCTGCTGCCCCTTTGCGCTCACCCTGCACTGTGCTCAGTTGGCCTCTGCATCCCAGATGCACTCAGGCCTGGTCACCTGATCTTTACCTTCTGTGTTAGGGTGCCCTGGAGTGAGGAACCTCCTTTCTACATATTTATTTTTTAATTTTTTTTATGTTTATTTATTTTTGAGAGCGAGAGAGACAGAACATGAGCAGGGGAGGGACAGAGAGAGAGACACAGAATCCGAAGCAGGCTCCAGGCTCTGAGCCCATCAGCACAGAGCCCCATGCAGAGCTTGAACCCACGGACTGTGAGATCATGACCTGAGCCGAAGTCGGACACTTCACGGACTGAGCCCCCCAGGCGCCCCATCCTTTCTACATATTTATGTCTTGCTTACCTCAGGATCTAAGTCCGTGCCCTTTTTGTGGGTGGAGTGCCCAGGACAGCGCCTGGCTCACAGTCAGTCCTCAGTGAATGTTGGCTGCTGCCATTATTCCTTGATCCCTGAGCTCTTTAGTGTTTATTCCTTCCAGACTGCTCTGCACCTCAAACAAGGGAGGGGCTTGAGCATCATCCCTCCTGAAGTCTTGTCTAGGACTGTCCTCTTTCTCCATTATCATAGGGCACACAGCAGTCTTCTACAGACTCATTGCAAACCCCTGATGGGTGGGGATCCTGTTAAATACATTTTTGTATTTTCTGCAAAGCCAACACACAGTGTTGTCAATAACAGTCACCTACACAGGGCAAGGTTTTGTTTTTAAACCTAGTTTACTTAGAAAAATAACCTTTAAAAGACATACTTAATTTTGATTATTTTAAAGGAAAAATCTGTTATCCAAATTAAGTATAAGCTAGGTGCTGTCTATATGTAAACTGCTCATCTGTGTATTCATTTTCTCTTTGGCATATTTGTTAAACGCCTACTATATTCTAGAAACTGAGGACACACCAGTGAACACAGGTCAGGTCCCTGCTCTTGTGAAGCTTACTCTCTAGAGGGAGTGACACATAATAAGTAAGTTCACATAAAAATGAACAACGTAGGGGGCACCTGGGCAGCTCAGTCGATTAAGCTTCTGACTTCAGTTCAGGTCATGATCTCACCGTCCCTGGGTTCCAGCCCTGGGCCGGAGTCGGGCTCTGTGCTGACAACTGGGAGCCCGGAGCCTGCTTCAGATTCTGCGTCTCCCTCTCTTTCTGCCCCTTTCCCACTTATGCTCTGTGTCTCTCTCAAAAATAAACATTTAAAAACAATTTAAAAAAACAACGTAGGCTCAGATCTTGGTAAGGACCGTGTGCTGACATCTCAACAGGGTGGGGGAGGGAGATGGACAGAGCTGGCTGGCAGGGTGGAGGAAGGCACTGGGAGAGCCAGTGCAGCTGGGGCACAGAGAACGGAGAAGAAGGAACTGCAGGGTGTTCTGGGTGAAGAGGAGGCTGAAGCTGGGAACCCGCAGGGCCTCCGGGCCAGGATAAGGAGCTGGAATTGAATTCAAACGGAGGTTGAAAGCCATGATTTTGAGCAGCAGGTGTGACCTGATCTGCTTCCTGGCTGCTCCGTGGAGACTAGAATGTCCGGGGGCGGGGCCAAAGAAGGGAGACCGGTCCGGTTGGTGGCTTGGTTGAGGTGAGAAGCAGTGCAGGGTCGGGTCAGGGGAGCAGGGGGGTGTGGTGAAGGTGCACTTTTGAAGGAGAACAGACAGGACTCGCTGATAGAGTAGATTCGGGTGGGGCTGGAAGCAGCAGTTTGGAGGGGAAGAAAGTCAAGTGTTTTGGAGTCTGTTTATTTCAACAGTTGACTGGGGGTTAAAAAGTGGAGTGTTCTTGACATTCTTACTGTTTCTTTTCCTATTCTGTACTTATTAAAGCGTCCTGTTATGCAAACAAAAACAAAGTACAAAAACACGAGGTAGTGCCTTACCTAGAAACTCAGACACATTATAAAACTCCTGTTTTTATTTTTTAAAAAAGCCTTTCTCCTTTCAAAACCACTCTTTTAAAAGTTCAACATTGACCTGCGTCGTCATTATTTTGTTCCTCTTTTTTTTTTTTTTTTTTTAATGTTTATTTATTTTTTGACAGAGAGAGACAGAGCATGCGTGGACGGGCAGAGAGAGGGAGGGAGACACAGAATCGGAAGCAGGCTCCAGGCTCCCAGCTCTAAGCACAGAGCCCGACGCAGGGCTCGAACCCACGATCCGTGAGATCATAACCTGAGCCGAAGTCGGACACTTAACTGACTGAGCCACCCAGGCGCCCCGATTCTGTTCCTCCTTTTTGCGCTGTCCACATCGCACTGTTCTAACGCACGTCCTGGGATAGGAGGTCACCATTGTGTTCTTCCTGGATGATGGCTTTCCTCCATATAGCTGCCTCCTCCTGCTCCAGCTGTGACTTGTTACATTACTTTGCTGTATTAGAAGCCATGACATTAATCTACTTGCAGATTAATTGCACAACCCAAAAGATCTTTCATCCACCCATCTCCTCCCCCATGTCTCTAAATCAATGGATTTGGCCATTACTTTAAGTATCTCTTAATTGGGGTGATGTGTAAGATAAGGATTTGTTGCTAGAGATAGAAAATACTCTCGAAAGACCAAAGCACCTGATTAGGTTTATTTGAAAATCCCGTTCATCTCACTTTAATTGTAATATGTAACAGACTATATGCAGCCAAATTTTAATAGCCCTAGAAAATAAGATCTTTTCATGTAAAGGAAATGGCAGGAGGTTTAATGAGTGTGTATTCAAACTCTGCCGGTAACTGGTGCTACAAGGTAGGCGGGTTAGGTTAGCTGTCTGAGCATGGCCTGTTTTGTAAAAGGGGACCAATAACGCCTACGTAACGGAGTTGTGAAGACTGTGTACAGATTCACTGAATTATGCCTCTTATTCCATAAAGTGTCCCGATTCACAAAATAAGGGCTCTTATTATGGACCCCAGGTCTAAAGGAACAGGCAGGGAACGTTGCTTATTCCTTCAGTGAAAGTGGCATTGAAGTTGACACGTGCTTCTAGAGTGAAATCACTGGCACTTAAGCTACTTATGATACGCTAATATGATTTGTGAATGTTAATTCTCAGGTTAGAAACTGTGTGTTCCTGCTCCAGATTCACCAGCCTTGAAGTTCTGGATTGAGCAAGCCTATATCATTAAAAGGATATTATCTGGTATCTGTTTTCTCCTTTAATCTTGTGAGGAGGCAGTTTAACGGGAAGGCCTCTCTGAATGTTTTTCTTGTCACGTTAGGATTTACTGTGCCAGGAGAGTTGCAAAATAATTTTATTTTTTCGACTAGCTAATTCTTAAAACGCTATGTGGGCTGATCATTGATATTTGAGGGGAAGTGCAGAAGAACTATTTATTTGCAAATATACAGACTAGGCCAGATGGGTGTCTTGTTTTGTTTTTGTTCTTAATTCTGCACTTATTCATAGAGCACCACCAGTGACAATTACATTAATTACAGCGTAGACATTCCTTTTGTTCTCAGTGGAAACGCTGTTCTATTTTGGCTGGATAGGAAAGGAATTTGGTAATTGAAGTGGGAAACTAAATTTGGTTCTTAAAGCTTTATTTTTTCAAGATTAAGAAATTAACCTTTTTAATGCCGACATTATGGAAAAGAGGGGGGGAAAGGCATACAAACTTTTTTTAGGGGAGTTTGGAGAAGACACATTTCTTGGTGTCCGAAATCAACTTCTCTACCTGCTTTGAAACCCTTGGCAGTCTTTTGAGTGAGACCCCAAACTAAGACCCTGACCTTGTTTTGGCTTACTTGACTTTGTACCATTAATTTTTCTTTTAATGTTTATTTATTTTTGAGAGAGAAAGAGTGTGAGCAGGGGAGGGGATGAGAGAGAGGGAGACACAGGCGGCTCCTGGCTCTGAGCTGTCAGCACAGAGCCTGTCGTGGGTCCCGAATCCACAGACCTTGAGATCATGACCTGACCTGAGCTGGAGTCAGACGCCTAACTGACTGAGCCACCCAGGTGCCCCAACTTTGTACCATTAGTCTAAAAAAAACTCTGCCAAAGTTGTTTCTTAAACTTGTTATGTTTGACTGCCTTGGTGTGGGAGGTAGAATTTCTGTGCTGGGGGTAGAGTCTAAGACCCCTGCCCCAAACTCTTGCCAGAACAGAAAGGACCACACCCACCTGTCTTCAGAGTTTCCCCCTTGGCCTGCGTCTCCTGCACCTAAACTTGGTCCTAGCATCCCTTGCTCTGTATCTGTAGACTACAGGACTACAGGGCAATTGGAAAAGAAAGATCCCTGGAGAAGGTCCCTCAGCAAGGCTGAAAGGAAATAATGGAAGAGGGCACACTCCCTCACTTCAGACGCTGGGGCCGGCCTGCTGAAAGAAACAGGTTTTGGTGGGAGAGAAAAAGGAAAGTATAAGGTGTGGTTAGATTTTTAGCCAAGAATTAAGGGTTGGGTGGTGGAGGGTGTCAAAACAAAAATGTTGGCCCATCTCACATAACTGTAATTTCTTCCCTCTTCCAAAAATCTGCCAAAGTTCACCACCACCCATAGTAAATAAGGAGCGGGGAGCCAGTTAAGGAAGGCTTGCATTACTTACCTGGGTGACTTCCGGGCACATACCCCAGATTAGGCCAGGCGCGGGTTGAAGTAGCAACCTGACAGCCGGTGCACCATGGCTGGCTGCAGGGTCTTAGATGCACATCTGTGTCTTTCCAGAGGATGTCACCTTGAGTTTCACCTCATCTTTCAACATACTTTTATTCATATTCACTGTCTTTTGATTTATGATTTGAGTTTGTTTCTTGAATTGATAGATTCAAAATTCATATCACAAAGATATAAAGGTGACGGTAATGCCATTCTGGGGCTCATCTCACAATTCTTTTTTTTTTTTTTTATGTTTGTTTTTTTTTTTTTTTTCCAACGTTTATTTATTTTTGGGACCTAGAGAGACAGAGCATGAACGGGGGAGGGGCAGAGAGAGAGGGAGACACAGAATCGGAAACAGGCTCCAGGCTCCAAGCCATCAGCCCAGAGCCCGACGCGGGGCTCGAACTCACGGACCACGAGATCGTGACCTGGCTGAAGTCGGACGCTTAACCGACTGCGCCACCCAGGCGCCCCAATGTTTGTTTATTTTTGAGAGAGAGAGAGAGAGAGACAGAGCATGAGTGGGGGAGGGGCGAGAGAAAGAGAGAATCCGAAGCAGGCTCCAGGCGCTGAGCTGTCAGCATGGAGCCTGACACGGGGCTTGAACTCATGAACCAGTGAGATCATGATCTCAGCCAGAGTCTGGCGCTCAACCAACTTAGCCACCCAGATGCCCCCCCCCCCAATTATTCTTAATACGATTGTTTTTTCCCTGGTAGTTAAAGCGACTTGAAAACACCTATGGTGAGTGAATTCACTGTTGGTAAATGTACGACTTTATTTTATGCAGACAATAGATAGTGAATGAGTCTATGAAAATTCCCTTATTCTTTTTACATTTAGTAAAAATAAAAACAGCAGTGATACATCATTGGTAGTAATATGGCCATTAAAACTCGTTTCCATTTTCCATTTCTCGCTCTTCAGAAACTTCTCGGTTTCAACATGGTACTTGTAAAATCATTTTTCTTTGTTGCATAAAGGGGCTCTTTTAACGTTGTATAAAGGGATGTTTAACGTCATTGCTTTCTAAAGAAACATTTGAAAGACCATTCTTTCGCATGTTTGTACTTTCCATTTTAACGTCACTAAAGTGCTTTAGTTTTCTCAGAAGAAAGACATCATCTGAAATACCCATTTCCTATAAAAAGATTAAATTGCTAACATTGATTTTTTTTTTTTTTTCTTTTTGAGATAATGGTTTCTGTAGACCCACGTTCAGGGAAGCTCAGAGATTATATTGAGTTATTTGGCCCTAAAAGCCTTGAGTTATAAAAAGAACGAACAGAATCAGTAGTATTTATGCATAGCACATTAGCAGAGATGGCTGGCTGGAACGGGAAATTGTATTAAGGATTCTATGCCATCGATCAGATAAATGACGTGACTGGCAGTCCTCAGCCTCCAGTGACCTGACACCAGCAAGGTATCATCTGGCAACACGCTGACATCTGTAGTGTTAGGCCCACAGTGCCCACCTGTGTCATCACCTGCAGCCTGTCCAAGCAGGCCAGCTCACAAGTTCACTTCTTTGAATCAACCTGCTGCTTGGAGGGGGGCTGCCTCTGCTTCCCAGTCTGGCTCTACCGACTGATCCCCTTCTCCCTATACCGCGGAACCTCTTTAACTCCTAAATGGCAAGAGTTTTTGCTTTTGTCTTTGTTCCCAAATAAGGGGTGGGGCGGAGGCAAGAGAGGGGTCTCCAGAGGAAAGCAGAGGCAGCTTAGAAAGGAGTTGGGGTGGGGGGGACAGGAGATACTAGCAAACTCCAAATATTAAACATTTGAGACTTCAGGGTCCATTGCGGCCACTCAGTTCCGCTGTCGTAGCAGCCCTACACAGTGTGTGGGTGAATCGGCTTGACTGTATTCTGATTCAGTGTTATTGACAAAAAAAAAAAAAGGCAGGGGCCTTTGGCCCACCACCCATAGTTTGCCAAACTCTGTATATTCCAAAGTGCACATCCCTGGGAAATTGGCTCTGAGATATTCCAGAAGAGAAGCCCTTAATATATTTTGGGCAGCAGAGCATCATTTTATAAATAACATAGTTTCGCAGAGGGACTGAGCTTAGCACTCATTTTGATGTTAAAAGTTGGCATCGGGGCACCTGGCTGGTTCAGTCTGTAGAGCACTCAACTCTCAGTCTCGGGTTCCTGAGTTCATGGCATCAAATATATTTTGAGTCTCACACGTTCATTTCTTTTTTTAATGTTTGTTTATTTTTGAGAGCGAGCACAAGCAGGGGAGGGGCAGAGAGAGGGGGAGACCTAGAATCCGAAGCAGGCCGCAAGCTTTGAGCTGCCAGCACAGAGCTGGATGTGGGGCCCGAGCCCACAAACTGTGAGATCATGACCTGAGCCGAAGTTGGGCGTTCCACCGACTGAGCCACCCAGGCGCCCCTCACATGTTCATTACTTAAAAATTGCTGGTGAGTGAAAAACGAAGTGTTGGACCATCAGCCTCTGTTATAAAACAAAACCCAGCACTCGTGATTAAGCAGACAGGGGCCGTGAGTGATCATCTCACAGACACCCTGCCTGGAACGTGGAGCCAAGAGCCGTGCCGGGCCCAGTCCCCTGCGCCCTGCATCAGGTCCCCCGGCCCTGGGAGTGGTTGGGGGCTGTGTTTTCACACGTGTGTATTTGGCAGTCATCTGCATAAAGTAAAAGCGTTATTATAATGACTCTGATGATCAGTTGTGATGTTTTTTTTTCTGTAGGAGTTGGATAAACCTACCATAGAAATGCAAATACCTGTTGGATGGAATTAGACTTTTTACCATTACATGTAAACTCTCTCTGACAGGTTGTTCCTGCGGAAGGACTGGTCTCTATATTAAAGAAGAGGAATGATAGTGTAGGAGGCCGTCCCGCCCAGATGCAGCAGAAACCATCGAAACGAAGAGTGAGGTTCCAGGAAATAGACGATGGCTTAGATCAAGGTAAAGCACCCGGGGCTCCCTCTAGCACGGAGCTGGCTCTCGGTGTTGCTTGAAAGAGTGGGTCAGACGTGGGAGCGTGTTTGGTAATAGGATTTGTAAAAGGACACACGTACTTAGTCACTTTATATTCTGTAAAGAAACACGTAGAATCAAGCAATCATCACCTCTTCCCTCATTCCTGAGCCTTTTGTTCAAATAAGTGAGCAAGCAAGTTGTAAAATTCAACGCATGGTCCCCCTGTCTCACAGACAGTGTGTTTGGAGCTCATTTTCAATTTCCTGTTTTATACGTTTTTTAAAATTATTTTTTAAATTGCTTTTTAACACTCATTTATTTATTTTTGAGAGAGAGAAAAAGCACGAGTGGGAGAGGTGCAGAGAGAGAGGGAAAACAAGAATCCCAATCGGGCTCCACGCTGTCAGCACACAGCCCGACACGGGGCTCAAACTCGTGATCTGTGAGATCATGACCCGAACTGAAATCCAGAGTCAGACACTTAACGGACTTAGCCACCCAGGTGCCCCCAATACTTTATTTATTTATTTATTTTAAGTGAGCCTGCTATTGTCTTTTTTTTTTCAGAGGCAGTTAATACTCCTTTTTTGTAGGTCTGAGAAATGTTTATGGGTTACAAGTATATTCCCTGGTGATTTTTTTCTTGGCTCGATAGACGAAGTGCCTCTGGACGGCGCGTTTACACTGTTGCTGTTGTTTACTTTTCCCTCCTGGGCTTGTATTTAAGGTAGTTGCTAAGTTTGCGGAAGGCCTAGGTAAATAAGGATGAGAGGAAATATAGCCAAGAACCTGTCGTTGTACTTCTCAAGTTTATAAAACAACTGCATTGTTACGAATAACAGTGTAAGCCTGTCCATACGCCTTCCAAGTATGACATAAAGGGATAGCGACAGAGGTTTCTAGAGTTTTACAGTAGAAAGCTTCTAATTTACACTTACAGAGGAACCTCAGAAATAATCTGTTCCCATCCCTCATTTCACCTCTGCACCCTGCTTGTGACCACCCGAGTCTTCACTGGATACAGTGCTAAGCTCTGCACGAATGACACTGAATCGTTGCTTACCAGGAGGAGCCCTGGATTTACAGATGCCATTCATTTGTCCGCACTCAGTGGCCATCTCGTCTCTAACCAGGCCACTCCGCTGGTGCCTTGCGGCCCCCAGGGTGACTGTGCCTCTCTAAACAGTTTCAATGCGTGTTGATAAAACAAACAGGACAGGTGTTTTAAAATATACTGCATTTAAGTGTTTATGTGTAAATATATGATCATGAAAAAGACATGGAAGTACATGCATCAGATTGTTCATATTGATGAGGGAGTGGGAGAGCATGATGCTAAAAAACAGAAGGGAAGGTGAAAAAATTGAACTGAGCAAAAAAAACAAAAACCCCAAGAGATACATTAATGATATTCTAGTTATTTGTGTGTCTAAAAATATATTTGCATGTATATAAATTAGTAAACCTATTGATTACTAAAATTGATTAAACTATAAATTTGTAAATCACAGAACAACATAGTTACATAATCGTGTTTATATGGGGGCGCCTGGGTGGCTCGGTCAGTTAAGTGTCCAACTCTTGGTTTGAGCTCTGGTCATGATCTCACAGTTTGTGAGTTCGAGCCCCCCATCAGGCTCCATGCTGACAGGGCAGCTCCTGCCTGATATTCTCTCTCTTCCTCTCTCTCTGCTCCTCCCCCACTCGCTCTCTCTGTCTCTCTCTCATAAATAAATAAACTTTAAAAAAATTATAATTCTATTTATGTAAAAATTCTGAAATCTGTGTCTTTGATCTGAAAGGAGACACATCATATTTGAGTGTTTGCTTCTGGGGTAGGAAGGGAATATGCCTGAGTAGGTGAAACATGTTAGATATTTTTGGATTTGAATTTTACAGGAAGAATATCTTCACTTGTTACTGTAAAGTCCTTCAAATAAAGTCTATTTGGTTTATGATAAGTTTTATAAAATTTGGGGTTTTTTTCATCATAAAAATAATATATGCTAACCATGAAAAAACTCATACAGTAATGAAGTAAAACAATGTCCAATCTTCCAACCTTCCCTTGAGGGTTTCTCCCAAGGATTGACTGAGTGTCTTATCATCTTTGCAGGATACATTCTGTATATATGTGTGCACACATGTATATACACACCAACACACATTTTTGTTCTAATACAAATGGGTTCATTATATACTGTTATGTCGCTTCTTTTTAATTTAACCATCAATCTTGGATATCTTCCTATGAGACAGCATATTAAATTTACTTCATTCTTATAAACAATTGCATAGTATTTCATTATATGAGTGTCCCATGATTATTTAACTGGAATAACAGAGTCATTCTCAACTTTTTGTTATAACAGACTTTGCCAGGCTTTGAATGTGCCTGTAAATACGCTAGTGTGTGGTGCAAATCTGTGAGCTGATTCCTAGAAATTAATTTGTTGGACTGAGTGATAGGGTCCAGCTGGCCTGAGACAGTCCTGGTTTACACCTGTTCTTCCAGCTTCTTTCCCCACTCTCTCTCCCCGTCAAACATGTCCCATCAGGAGGATAAATTAATTTCAAGTTTTAACGGATACTGCCAAATTACCTTCCAAGAAGGTTCTGGTACACCCTCATCGTGCTGATTATACAACTTTTTAGTCTTTCTCCGAAATTAAAAATTTTTTCTTTAATCATAAATGATCATTAAGACTTTCAACCAAAGGATAGTTATTTTCCTCAATATAGAGAGACTTGTATGGACATCTGTATTAAAAATCAACCTGCTAGTTTTTTTTTTTTTTTCTAATGTTTATTCAATTTTTGAGAGACAGAGTGCAAGCAGGGAGGGGCAGAGAGAGAGGGAAACACAGAATCCAAAGCAGACTCCAGGCTCTGAGCCATCAGCACAGAGCCCGACGTGGGGCTCGAACTCACAGACCGTGAGATCATGACCTGAGCCGAAGCCAGACACTTAACTGACTGAGCTACCTAGCTACCCCCCAACCTGCCAGTTATTAAGCAAAGTAAAGAGAAATCACCCTACTAGCTAGAACGTTACTGTTCCACGAGATGATAAGAGTAAAATTGAGTAATTAAGATGCAAAAGTGATCTCCCTTGAAGACGTTTTTTATTGTTTAATATCGAATTGACATTGCGTTAAGGTGGACTCATGATGTGAACTCCAAAGACGGTGTAACATCGAGGTGGTAAGTTGCACCCTAAAATAATGCCAAGATCACATCGGAGAAGTACTGTCCTTCTTTTCTTTTTCAGTGGAAGTGGTCATGTTCGTCGTATAAGCGAGCTGGCTTTCATTTTAGCACTGACAGGCTCCACAAGTATCTTTGTGGTGACTAATAGGTGGGTCCTGTGGAGTCCTCAGGAGCACTGGCTTCCTGTCAGTGACTCCGCCTGTAGAGGACCACTATTGACCAGAAACGTCTCGAGAAGACCTCAGATGCTAGGATCTCAATTCTGAGCCAGTGTAACCTTACTCTCTTCTCACGTTTGCAGATGAAGTTGGAGGTGGTTCCTGTATTTTACTGGTCTTGCTGTGCATAGCAACGGTTTTCCTTAGTGTCGGAGGAACTGCGTTATACTGCACGTTTGGTGACAGGGAGTCCCCCGTTTGTACAGACTTTGCAGACAACATGGACTTCTATTACACTACGTTCCTGCAGGGAATGGCGGAACTTAAACACTGGATCTACCTCTCCTAGCAGCACTCCAGAGGCACGGGCGTGCTGGCAGTGAGAATCAAAGAGCGAACCTTTCTAAGCAGCTTTTATTTTAGGAGTTCTGCAACACACGTCCCCTTCCCCCAGCGAGGAGCCCTGGACATCGGCAGCAGCAGCTTGAAATGGCGACACAGAGGGACTCTCAGGATAATCTGCGTACTGAGCAGATGTCGGTCTGAGCATTGTGGATGGAAGGAGCGGCCTTTGGAGAGCATGTGCCCTCCTCCGTGCCGCTCCCTAGTGTGGTGCACTACACTGAGCAGAATTAAAAGGGCCGTGTTGGAGCCCCACCATTTTTAGCTGCCTCGTTCAAGCTAATGGTTATAACCAAGGACGCTTTTGGTTTACATTTGTTGGTCCAAAGACATTGCTTCCAGCCATCACGCAATAAGTTTGTGTGTAATCAAGAGGAGTTACCTTACAGCTTCGTTGTCTTTTTCTTGGTTAACCTTGGGCGCTGTGTAATCTAGGCTTTGTGCGTTAATGCCACATTCCGTTCTCCATTTGTGAAATGATTGTGTGCGTGCGTGTGTGCACAGGTGGGTGCGTGCATGTGTGTTTCAGACAGTTATCACAAGCAAATACCCAGCACAGACTCACAAGGGTTATCTTGACTTTAACCTGACCATAGATGTGCAGGCGCAGATACAAGGCATAACTGTGGAACAGATGAATTGTAGAAATCTTGGCCTTGAAATTAGAAACCGTGACCAATAGGTGACAGTTAATTTGATTAGCTAGCCAAAAATTAATCACAGGCCTGGAGGTAAGGAGTTAAAACTAAAGAACTCCTGCGGAGTGTCAGGCTCCCAGCTTCATCATGGATTCACTGCTTCCTGAAGTATGATGAATACTGGACTCCGTTCTCAGTAGGTGAGCACCTACCATTACGTTCTGAGGATCTAAGAACCAGAATAGAGATAAAGGAGATATTAATTCCTGCTCTAGATGCTTCAATTGTGGTCACATGTAGAATAAACTGACACCTTGGCAAATGAAATTAAATTATGATACATAATTCAGTATTAACAAATCCCGCAGTCAGGTGTTTGAATGTGCATTCATATCATGGGCTTGATTTAGACCCGGTTATGGGGTCATTAAGCGAAAATCCAATCAATCCTATCTTAAATAACTAAGTGTCTGATTTTTGTTTAAGTCCGTCAGTTTGGTGGCATTTCCTTTTGTAAGGTACAGCGGTCTAACATTTAGAAAGTCTTGCTTTGGCTTTTTATATCCTAGGCAGCATTTGAACAGAAACAAAACACATGAATTATAGTTTTTTAGCAAGTGATCATTATTTCTTGTTTATTTGCTAGGATCGTTTGAAAGAAAAAGGGAGAAATTACTTTCTAGTTGTTACTGGCTGGTACAGTACCTCCCTTGGTATTTCTGCTAATTTATTTAGATTATATGAATTTTAAAGGGCTTTTTATATGAGTTGGAAGTGTGTTGTTGAGCATGCATTCGGTTTTCCAATGCTAGATATTTAATTGCTATGTACTTAGTGTTTTGATTTTCTATCCTTTCAGTTCAGTGTATTTTTAGGACTGTTAATTTTTAAATGGATGTTTTATTTTCACTTAATAATACTGTTGGACTTGTCTCTATCATGTCGCCATAAACTGTAATATTTTCAAGGATTATAGATCAAAGATATTTATTTAGAAGTGTACATGATACTGAAATTTAGATTCGTTATACCTAAGGCTGATTTTATTAGAAGATTATTTTAATGTTCTATTATAAATTTTAAGAATTTGTATTCAGATTGTATGTAAAATATGTAAAATGTTGATGGTACTATCTTTCGTGGTTCTACAAGAGACATTCACAAAGTCTACTGTGAAGGGCATCCCCATCATAGACAAACCTCTTCTGTTTAACCCTCATGATTTCTACTTACAGGAATTCAGTGATGGTGATTTCTGCCGGTTTTATGTCAAGATAAGTCAGAATTTCCCTCCTCTTCACCTCTGTTAGGTCACTGTCGAAGTCCTAAATAATCCGTAGTGTCATATTTGCCTAAAGGCCACCAGGGCCACTGTAAGACCCCCATCAGGGTCTTACACTGATCTCACAAGGAGGTGCAAAGGCGGAAACAATACCCAGTTCTAGAGAAATCATGTGTGTGTGTCCTCACCGCTTCCTGGGGGTCTGGGGGTGAGGTGAGCCCAGGAGCATCCTGATATCTTGACTTAAAATAAGCACGAAATCTCAACTAGAGAAATTAGGGCAACTTTGAAAAATGTAGCAGTCATTTATTGCATGAATTGGACTAATTCCACCTGGTGACGAAAAACCTGTTGTCTCATGCGTGAAAAATTCATTCCAGTTTTACTCTAATGTGGTTTTTTCTGTCATTGGCAAGTGCTGACAACCATTTGTAACTAATCTTCCTTAAAGACTGTGTTTGAGGGTAACAGATCAAGCTTGTAATTTAAAATTACACCAACAGAGTGTCTCAGAGAGTTTATTTGAACCCCGGGGTGCTGAGAAAAACAGCTTTAATGTGACAATAAAACGCTTTGAGAAATTGGCCTGCCCCCCAAGTGGATGGCTGCCTATTTGGGGACGTCTGCTAGGTCCCTGCGGAAAAGCTCTAATGGTTCTAAAACTCCTCCCCTGTCTGCCTGACACAGTAATTGAAATTTACTCTAAGAACTTATTCCTTCAGATTTAAAAATCAAAATCCTCTGAGCTGCAAAATTGTGTGTTATGGTAAAAAGAATTTGAAATGTGAAGGTAGATCTTATTTTGAAAGGCCAGGTGTGAATTGGGTCATGCTGGGGTGGCAGGGTGTGGAAAGAGGGACGGTCTGCAAAGAACAAAGAAATCCTCTAACTGTTAACCTGCTTTGCTGAGGCTGGCTTGGCAGCCACCCAGCTCAAAGAGAGGCTAGTTTTTGTCTTCCCACTAACATGACCTGCATACCTCTTGTTTATTTCTGTGGGTTTAATGAATATTAACGCACCTTTGCGTGCTTTGAGCAGTTTATACAGCGTTTTCACGTTCATTCATTTGCTGGTTCCATCAGGAAACACACACCCCTCACTACAGGTCTTGGGTCTCCCAAGTCCAACCTGTTTTCTATTCTGCCTCCATGCCTCCACCGTCCAAAAGAACGAGAGCGATCTAGGGTTTACGGCACAAATTCTAGTGCCATCTGCTATTTTAACAACCTCAAAGATAAAACATTTATTGAGCGTCATGCACGAACCCTGTAAAAGCTACAGCAAGTGAAAATTTTCCTGAATGATTCTAGTACGATTTAAATCTCTCTGGGTTTAGGGTGCTGAGAGAAAAGGTTAACTGTTCACCCTGGTTCTAACAGGAGTTACCCCTAAATTCAACTTTTTGCCTGTTGCCCTGAGATCGGAACCGTGAACAGTGTTTTTATCACTGTCTGTACCTTAGACAAACATTTGGATGCTTGCGGTGTGTGCCTGGAACTGAGCTGGGGGCTGGAGCTCCAGAAGCAAGAAATCCTATCAGCTTAAACAGGGCGCCTGGGTGGCTCAGTCGGTTAAGCGTCCAACTCTTGGTTTTAGCACAGGTCGTGATCTCATGGTTTGTGAGTTCAAACCCCACATCGGGCTCTGTGCTGACAGTGCGGAGCCTGCTTGGGATTCTCTCTCCTTCTCTCTCTCTTTGCCCCTCCTACACTCTCTGTCTCCTGCTCACAATAAATAAATTAAAATTAATAAAAAAAATTTAGTGTCTGGTGAGGTTCATGCATTTGTGAAGGAAGAATCAAAATGCAGAAATTAAGGATCATGCCTCCCATGGGAGTAGAAACTTGGATTCATTCTTTCCCACCAAGCGTCATGCACCATAAGGAATAAAAGTAAAATTCTGTCTAGGCATCCTTCACAGCACTGTGATATACAGGAATCTTTTCTCACAGCCAACGTTCTAGTAACTATGACTTTTCACTTCTAGTTAGAATTTGTGGCATTAATAGCTGGTGGGCTTTCCGACAACGGAAATCTTCCTCAGCAAGAGCCAGACTTCAAAGTCTGCAGAGCCCTGAACAGCGCAAGTGAAGACCTCAAAAAACTCTGGGTCCAGATGCTTCCTCAGTAAATTCTGTCAATCATTTAAGCAAGAAATAACACCCATCCTACAAAGCACCTTGGAAAGAAGAATATGCCTGCCAGTTTGTTTCATGGGACCAATGTTACTCTGAGACCAAAACCAGGCAATAAGAGAGCCAAAGACCAAGGTCACTCGTGAACTTAGACATGAAATCCTTACCAAATATTAGTAGATCCAATCAAACAATATACACAAAAGATGATAGAGCATCACGACCAGTTGAGATTAATCCCAGGAATACAATGTTTTCACATTCAAAAATCACTCCATACAACTCACCATTTTGACAAACTGAGAAAACCATATTGCCATAGCAATAAATGCATATAATTCATACACCATCCATGATAAGAACTTTCAGCAAACTAAGATTTCCTTAACTTGATCAAGGGCATTTCTGAAAAGCCCACAGCTAATAACAAATACCTAATGGAGAATGACCAAATGCATTTCTTCCTCAGGTCAGCAGCAAGGCAAGAAATAAAATGCAATACCAATTAGAAAGGAAGAGGGGAGCCTGGGTGGCTCAGTGGGTTGAGCGTCTGATTTCAGCTCAGGTCATGATCTTGCAGTTGACGAGATGCTCTGTCTTTCTCTGCGTCAAAAATAAAGATAAACATTTAAAAAAAAATTTTTTTTTTTTTTTTAGAAAGGAAGAAGTAAAGGGCACCTGGGTGGCTCAGTTGGTTAAGCATGGGACTCTTGATCTCAGCTCAGGTCTTGATCTCAGGGTCATGGGATCCAGCCCTGAGATCCCATGCTATGCTAAAACATGGAGCCTGTTTAAGATTCTCTGCCTCTGCCCCTCTCCCCTGCTGGTACTCTCTCTCCTGGAAAACAATTAAATTTGGGCACATGGGAGACTCAGTAGGTTGAGCATCCAACTTCGGCTTGGGCCATGACCTTGCAGTTTGTGGGTTCAAGCCCCACATTGGACTCTGCTGACAGCTTAGAGCCTGGAGCCTGCTTGGGATTCTGTCTCCCTCTCTCTCTGCCCCTCCCCCGTTCACACGCATTCTCTCACTCTCTCAAAAATACACATTAAAAAATTTTTTTAATAAAAAGGAAGGAAGAAATAAAACTTTTTTGCAAATGACATGATTGCTTATAAAGAAAATCCTAAAGAATCTGTAGAGTGCTATTAGAATACACACGTTTAGCAAGGTCACAAGATCAATATACAAAAAATCAGGGGCGCCTGGGTGGCTCAGTCAGTTGAGCGGCTGACTTCGGCTCAGGTCATGATCTCGCGGTCCGTGAGTTCGAGCCCCGCGTCGGGCTCTGTGCTGACAGCTCAGAGCCTGGAGCCTGTTTCAGATTCTGTGTCTCCCTCTCTCTGACCCTCCCCCATTCATGCTCTGTCTCTGTCTCAAAAATAAATAAACGTTAAAAAAATTTTTTTTTAAATCAATAGTATTTCTAGGTACTAGCAATGAACAATTGGAACATGAAATTAAAAATTCATGAATAAATGAATAAAAATTCACTTCACCCGTAATAGCACCAAGAACATAAACTGAAATTTAACAAAATGTGTGCAAAACCTGTGCAACGAAATCTATAAAACATTGCCGAAAGAAAAAGAAGACCTAATAAATGAAGAGATGGAGATCTGCTGGTGCATTAGAGGACTTGGTGATGTGAAGACGTTTGTTCCCCCCAGATCGATCCACAGACCTGACACCATTTCAATCAAAGTTCCAGCAGTGTTTAGAAACTAACAAGCTTTTTCAAAATTCGTGTGGGGATGCAAGTGACTTGGAAAATCGCCAGTGGAACTGTTAGGACAGGGGCACCTGGGTGGCTCCGTCGGTTGAGCATCTGACTTCGGCTCAGGTCATGATCTCAGTCTGTGGGTTTGAGCCCCGCATCCGGCTCTGTGCTGACAGCTCAGGGCCTGGAGCCTGCTTCAGATTCTGTGTCTCCCTTCCTCTCTGCCCATCCCCCACTCACCCTCTGTCTCTCTCCATCTTTCAAAAATGAGTAACGTTGAGAAAACATTTTTTTAAAGAAACTGTTAGACAAAACCGCAGGACATGTACTTCTTGATTTTAAACTGAGTGTGCCACAGTGATCAAACTGCCATGGCGAGAGGACAGTGCAGACACGTATCTTCGTGTGCAGGCACCATGGATTCTCTGCAAAGGTGCTAAGGTAATTCAGCCGAGCAAAGAGAAGTCTTGCAACACATAATGCTGGCACCACTGCATATCCCGCTGGGAATACAATATACTCGGACCTTTACTCACACAACACTTCAAAATTAACTAGAAATAAATGGATCTCAATATAAACCCTACAGTTATAAAGCTTCTACAAAAGAACACAAGAGGGGCGCCTGGGTAGCTCAGTGGATTGAGTGTACAAATCTTGATTCTGTCTCGGGTCATGATCCCAGGGTCATGGGGTCAAGCCCTGAATCGGACTCCATGCCGAGTGTGGAGCCTGCTTAAGATTCTCTCTCTGCCTCTGCTCCCCCTTCTCCCACTGTGCTAGCATGCTCACTCTCCTCTCTCTCTAAAATTAAAAAAAAAAAAAAAAAAAAATTGAAGTTAAAAAAAAGGAAAATATTTGCAACCATTGGGTAGACAAAGATTTCTTAGCACACAAAATACACAAACCATAAAAGAAAAACAATATATTGACTTTAAAAACTTCTACTCCTTGGGGCACCTGGGTGGCTCAGTTAGTTAAGCATCCGACTCTTGGTTGCATCCCTACTTGGGATTCTCTCCCTCTCTTTCTGCCTCTCCCCTGCTTGTGCTTATGTGCTCGCTCTGTCTCTCAAAATAAATAAACTTTAAAAACATTTTAAAAATAATAAAAACTTGTCCTCTTTGGGGGCACCTGGCTGGCTCAGTCAGTAGAATAGACTCTTCATTTGGGGGTTGTGAGTTCAAGCCCCACATTAGGTGTAGAGATTATTTAAAGATAAAGACTTCAATGAATAAATAAACAAAAAAATAAGCTGTACTCTGAATAACATGGTTAGGAAAATGAAAAACAAGCTGAGAAACAGAAAAAAATATTCACAATACATTTATCTGGTAAAGTCCTTGTAATCAGAATACGTGAAGATTATCCAACTCAAGATTATGATGAACAATCCAGTTAAAAAAAAAAAACAAAACTCTGGACGTCCTTTCCAAGGGAAAATATACCAATGGCTAATGGGCACATGAAAAGATGCCGAACATCATTAGTCATCAAGAAAATGCAAATTAGAACAAGGAGAAACCTGCTAGAATGATTAAAATTAAAAAGACTGACATTACTCCCGGATGCAGTAATCCCATTAATAGGACAAAGGGGAAAACCACCATGATTATGTAAACTGATGCAGAAAGGCATTGACAAAAATCCAACATTCTTTCATGATGAAAGTTCTCAATAACCTAGTAAAGAAGGGAACTTCCTCAACACAATAAAGAGCATTTATTTTTTTTTAATTTTTTTTCCCCAACGTTTATTTATTTTTGCGACAGAGAGAGACAGAGCATGAACGGGGGAGGGGCAGAGAGAGAGGGAGACACAGAATCGGAAACAGGCTCCAGGCTCTGAGCCATCAGCCCAGAGCCTGACGCGGGGCTCGAACTCACGGACCTGGGATCGTGACCTGGCTGAAGTCGGACGCTTAACCGACTGCGCCCCCCAGGCGCCCCAATAAAGAGCATTTATAAAACAAAACCCACAGCTAACTTGCTGAAAGCTTTCCCCTTAAGATCAGGAACAAAACAAGGATTCTATTTTCACCACTGCTCTTCAACATAGTACTGTAAGTTCTGGCCAGAACTAGACAAAAAAATAAAAGGTGTCCAAATTGAAAAAGAAGATGTAAAACTATTTGCAGAAGAATACACACACACACACACACACACACACACACGCATACACACACACATACACACACACGCGCGCATACACGTATTTATACATATAATCCCAAAGAATCCACAAGAAAGCAACCAGAGCTAATAAATAAATTCATTGAAGTTGCTGGGTACAGGATCAACACACAAAAATCAGTTGTGTTTCTAAACACCAGCAATTAAAATTCCAGAAAGGCAACTAAGAAGGCAGTTTCATTTATAATGGAATCTAAAAGAATAAAAAAATCTAAAAGAATAAAATCCATAGGAATAAATTCAACCAAGGAAGAGAAGACTTGGACACTGAAAATTATTTAAAAAATCATTGAAGAAATTAAAGAATATCTGAATAAATGGAATGTTATCTTGTATTCATAGATAGGAAGACAATATTTATTAAGATGTCAATACACTGAAAGCCATCTACAGATTCAACGCAATCCCCATCAAAATTTCCATAGCCATTGTTTTTTTTAGCAGAAATGGAAAAACTAAGTATCAAATTCATATGGCACTGTAAGGGGACCCAAAGAGCCAAAACAGTCCTAAAACAAAAACAAAAACAAAAACAAAAGCCTGGAGGATTCACATTTCCCAGTTTCAAAACATATTACAAAGCTACAATAATCAAAACAGTGTGATATTGACATCAGGATAAACACATAGGCCTATGGAATTGAATTGACAGTCAAGAAATAGGCCCATACATACATCAATTGGCCAATTGATTTTTGACAAGGATTTTAAGTCCAATCAAGGGGGAAAGAATACTCTCTTCAACCGATGGTTCTGGGACACCTGGATTTCCACACACAAAAGAGTGAAATTAGACCCCTGTCTCTTACCATATACAAAAATTAATGCAAAATGGATCAATGACTTAAATATGAGCTAAATCTGTAAATCCCATAGATGGAAACAAAAGTAAATCTTCACGACTATGGATTTGGGGATGGATTCTTCGATATGACACCAAAAGCATAAGCAACAAAAGACAGGTAAGGTGTTTTTTTGTTTGCTTGCTTTGTTTTTTAATTTTTTTAAATTTATTTATGTTTAAGAGATAGAGACAGAGCACGAGTGGGGGAGGGGCAGAGAGAAAGGGAGACATAGAATCCAAAGCACGCTCCAGGCTCTGAGCTGTCAGCACAGAGCCCGATGCAGGGCTCAAACTTACGAAGCGTGAGATCATGACCTGAGCCAAAGTCTGACGCTTTACCGACTGAGCCACCCAGGCGCCCCAAAAGACAGGTAGGTCTGACTTCATGAAAACTTTAAAATTTTGTGCATCTAAGGAAATTATCAAGAAAATGAAAAGACAACCCATAGAATGGGTGGAAACACTTGCAAATTAAATATCTGCTAAGGGTTTAACATCCAGAATGTGTGCAGAACTTCCACAATTCAACAAAAACAATCCAATGAAAAAATGGTCAAAGAACTTGGAAACACATTTTTCTAAAGATGATATACAAATGGCCAATAAATACATGAAAAGATGCTCGGTGTCATTGATCATTAGGGAAATGCAAATCAGAACCACAATAAGATAAGTGAAATGAATGAAGATAAGTGAACACGAATGAAGCTTGACAACACCATGTTATGTGAAATAAGACGACACAAGCAAATATTGTGTGATTCCACTTGTGTGAATTATGGACAGTTGGCAAACTGAAAGAGACAGAAAGCAGAACAGTGGTTACCAGAGCCTAGGGAACGGGGAAGCGGAGAGTTATTGCTCACTTGTTAGTGTTTCTGTTTGGGGTGCCAACAAAGTTTTGAAAATAGCAGTGGTGATGGTTGTACAACATTGGGAATGCATTTAATGCCACTGAATTGTACACTTAAAGGTGGTTAAAACAGCACATTTTAAATTGCACGAGAAGGCTGACACTATAAAGGGCTGGTGAGGATGTGGAACCATCAAATTCTCACACACAGCTAGCGGGAATATGAAACAGCACAACCACTTGGGAAAACAGCCTGGCAGTTTCTTATCAAGTCAAGTACACATCTCCTCCATGACCCAGCAATTCCACACCTAGGGTCTTGCTTAAGAGAGATGAAAACGTGTCCACACAAAAACGTTTACATAAATGTCCATGGCAGCTTTATCTGTGATTACCCCAGAAGTGGAAACACCCTAGTTCCCACCACCACGTAGAACACTATCCAGCCATAAAAAACACAAACGTGTGAATTCACAAGTGACATGGATTCATCTCAAAATAATTATTCTGAGTGCAAGAGGCCAGCAACAAAAGAGTGCCTGTCACCGTTTCCATTTATATAAAATTTTAGAAAATGCAAACTAATGCATGGAGACAGAAGCAGATCAGTGGTTCCTTGAGGGGCAAAGGTTGGCGGTTGTGGACTGCAGAGTCGCATGGCAACTTTTGGAATGGATGGAAGTGTTATGTATCTTGATTGTGGTCATAATCTCACAGGTGTATATATCTTTCAAGATGCATTCAGTCATACAACTTATATAGATACCTTTATGTGCATAGATTATATCTCAATAAAGTTGTGGGTTTTTTAATTCTGTTTGTGGCTTCATGGCATCTCAAGGTGTTATGAGGGGCAACGGAATCCGTACTGCCTCTCATAAGGAGTACCTTATTCCCTTCCACTGATGTTGCTTCATTAGGCTACGCAAAGATGTCAACTTCCAAGGGCCACCCCTCATTTGTACAAGACCCAATTACTCATGCGGCCGCTTACAAAATATTGCAATAAGGCCACTAGTTCAAAATGCCCTGATTTCACTCCTAATTCTATCCAGAGCTTTTAGAGCCTCTGGTTCCTTCTGAAATATTGAGATGGTGATTTAAAACTATGCTTTTTTTTTTTTTCCTTACTCAATACAGCAGTCCGAGTTCCAAACCCAATCTAATTATAGATATTCTGTAAGGACAACACGATCTTCCTCTCTCTGGCCGGAATGCATTGATCAAAAGTGAGGTTTTATGATTTTAGTGCTTTTCTTAATTGCCTTGGATCAAGGGTCAGGAAGGAGATACGCACTCAGGGAGCAGAGAAGGCTCACATCATTCACTGGAATAACCACAGCCACTGTTTCTTCTTTTCCAAATACAAGACTGGGGTTGGACAAGATCCATACAAACTAAACAAAGAAACATATCCTTGCCTAAGCTTCTGGTGTGGGTAGGAACTTGGTCCAAAAGTGACTGCACATACAGGCAATCTGATTTTGTTCCCCCATTTCATTTTTTTCTTGATTGGAAAAACTAAATTGTTGGGATGGGAATCGTAGTTGGGTCAACGCTGGAGCAGAGAGTCAGGATACAGGATAGTCTGGTGGTACAGGAGAGCCGAAGAAGGGAGATGGCCCCAGAGTTGGAGTCTCATTGATGAATGAGATGACATTAACTGGATGTGTCGGCCGGCTGTGGGGACTTCAGTTTCCTCATCTATATAATTTCTAACACAACATCAAACTTTAAACCACTCTGATTCTGTGGCTACCCAAACATTTCATTTTCTGTCATTGAGAAAAGACTGTAGCTGTTGGGTTGCAATAGTTGGGTTAGGTTGGATGGGGGTCCTTTGAAGCTGTTGGTGCAAGTAAGAGGTACTGATTGATGGGTAGACTGGGAAGCTCCCACGGTGCCCAACGCCCCCTTCTGGGGAAGAGATGGCCACAGGTGGTTCCTTCTAATAAGTTGCTATGCTTTGTACTTCATGGTCCTGCCACCCTCATCACAGCGGATTAGATGGGCGAATGGTGCCCTTGCCTGGCTCTTTTCTTGGAGCCTGAACATAAGGGAGAATAGCAAACTGGACAGGAATGGGCTCTTTAGAGAGTTTTTAGTCTCCAGAGCAACATAGAATCGGGAGTTTTTCATCTATTTCTTTTTTTTCTTTTTTTTTTTTAAGTTTATTTAGAGCAGAGGAGGGCCAGAGAGAGAGGGACAGAATCTCAAGCAGGCTCTGCTCTGCCAGCACAGAGCCCGACATGGGACTTGAACCCACAAACCTGTGAGATCATGACCTGAGCCGAAATCAAGAATCAGATGCCCAACTGACGGAGGCACCCAGGTGCCCCAGAATCCGGAGTCTTAGTAAATTGTGTCTGCCCACACAGATGTTTCGAATGTGGGGTGCTGAGTCTACATCTACTCCCGGCCACAGGAAGGAGCAGGGGCCCACCAGGCATCAGGGCGATAACTAAGGCTGGAGTCCCGCAGACAGCGGAGCCTCTAGAATAGAGAGCTGCAAAGCCTGGCTCCTGAGAGACACCAAGATCCACATCCCACAGGACAGTCCAGGTCCTGAAGGCCTGGCTCTGGGGAAATATCCTTTACTACAAGTGCCCCTTGTATGAGGTGACCTGGGAAGGGGTCTTTTCCCTGGGAATCAAGAGAATCCAGCCAAGGGCACCTGGGTGGCTCAGTAGGTGAAGCGTCTGACTTCAGTTCAGGTCATATTCTCACAGTTCATGAGTTCGAGCCCCGCGTCGGGCTCTGTGCTGACAGCTTGGAGCCTGGAGCCTGCTTCGGATTCTGTGCATCTCTCTCTCTGTGCCCCTCCCCAGCTCATGCTCTGTGTGTGTGTATGTGTCTCTCTCTCTCAAAAATAAAATAAAAATAAAAATAAATAAAAAAACAGCCACACAGCAGATCTTACACATTAGCATTACCTGGCAGTGTAAAATCACAGTGTAAACACTGACTAATTTGCTCTGTTGTGTCAGAAATAAAGCTGGGATCAAAGCACTTCAGTGACTGACTCCCTTAAGGTCAAGATCAACAGAGCTAATGAAAGATTTTCTACTTTTTTTTTTTTTTTTTTTTTTTTTTTTTTTTTTTTTGGAGGGGGGGGGTGGGTGGGGGGGGGGACAAGGAGAGAGAGAAAACCCGGGGGGGAGGAGGGGGAGGGGGGGTGCAGGTAGAGAGAGAGACAGAAAGAGGGAGAGAAAGCTCCGCTTACCTGATGGGGGCTCGTGTTCACGTGGTGTGTGGGACTCAAACTCACGAACTGTGAGATCATGACTTGAACCAAAGTAAGATGCTTAACGACTAAGCGACCCAGGCACCCCCAAAGATTTTCTACTTCTTCTTAAAAATTTTTTTAACATTTATTTATTATTGAGAGAGAGAGAGAGAGAGAGAGAGAGCATGAGAAGGGCAGAGAGGAGGAGACACAGAATTTGAAGTAGGCTCCAGGCTCTGAGCTGTCAGCACAGGGCCGAGTGAGGGGCTCGAACTCACAAACCGCAAATACACGACCTGAGCCGAAGTCAGACGCTTAACAGACTGAGCCACCCAGGCACCCCAAAGATTTTCTACTTCTAAACAAGAGGTTGGAAATATCTACGGGGTATTTCTCCTAGGATTGCCACCACATCCTCCTCCTTTTGCTCCTTGTTACCTACAACTTTGTACCCTGGATCATCGTGACTCTGTCTTACGTCCGGAAAAGAAAGCAGGTGTAGTTACCCCATTTCCGCAAGGCCCAGGCACTGGGGACCATCCTGTGCTTGTGTGAGGGACTCTGGGGGACCCCAGGAGGCGCGCCCCCTGGCAGACCCCATGCACACACTCGGTGCCTATGGATGCCACAAAAAATACAGCATGCCCGATTATGCACGAGACCTACTGAAAAAGTATTTGTTGTTGACCTGAAATTGCAGTTTAAGGGGGCACCTTACATTTTTCTTGCTAAATCTGGCAACCCTGGTGGTGCCACGGTGTGATACCAACGCCGAGGACCAGAGGGAGAGGCTCATCAGGGCAAGAGAAGCAGAGGGGATTGGACCGGGGAGCCCTGGGGAGAAGCTCTCAGCTGCCCTTTCTGGATTTCCTAAGCACCTGCAACGTCTTAGTCCGTAAACAGAAGACGTGTGTCAGCGCAGCTGCGCGATCCGTGTGTCTGCAAAGGGGCAGCAGGTGGCCGGAACTTGCTGGCGTCTGTGGTACTCAAAGCTCCGAGTCTGTAGGATTTGAACCGTTTTTAATATCTCACAAACATGAGAATTTAAGCAGAGCCTAGAGTGTAATGCAGGAAATGAGCTGAGCACGGGCACCTCAAGTGACAAATCTTCCGAGTGTGACTCTGCGTGCTCTTTGTCTGTGATCCAAACTGGCGGAACTGTGCTTTACGCCCGCTTTTCACACAGCACCAGCTAGTAACACAACGATGACAGGCGGCCCACGATACCCATCTTGTGTTAGCTCTTGGGTCATCTTGTTTTTATTCAGGCCTTGTTCCAGATACAAGACTGCTGGCTGTACCCAGCAGCAGCTAAATTATTCATTTTCTCCCCTCGTGAAAAAAGATGGCTTTTTAATCCGGCGGATTCCTATGCCTCTCTTTTGATGCCCTGCCTTGCACCAATGGCTGTTAGCCCCTCTGCCTTTTTGTTTTCACCCGATGAGAACAGCTTCTCACGATGAGAGGTTTAGTCTCCATCTGACCTTCTCTCCAGGACAGCAAATCCCATTTTCTGTTAAAAATGATTACTCATAAATAGAAGTGCATTAGTATTAGCTCTGGCCCCAATCCATCTGGTCTCTTCCCTTCTGTGCAGGATGATAAATTGGCAAAGGGGCAGAAAGAGCAGGGTCGGGGAGCAGGCCAGGCCGGTCCCTGCAGAGCCGCAGCCTGCGTGCACAGACACCAGGCTCTCTTGCGGAGCGAGCTTCCATGTGTCCTGGGAAGTACCCTCCCCAGCTCCTTGGCCACTGCAGGTTTTCATTTAGGACGCAAGAAATGCCACATTCACCGACGTGTCTGCAAAGCATCCCGATTTGTTAGAGGAAAAGGCAAGTAAGAATAGAGGGAAAAGCAATAAAAGATAATAGAATTGTAGAAATCATGCATATTGATGAGTGTGTGTGTGTGTGTGTGTGTGTGTGTGTAAAATCCCCCCCCCCCCCACTTAGCTAGTTACTACTCAGTCTAGCAAGGTATGAACACTTAATGGATCAATAATTTATTTATTTATTTATTTTTTTAAATTTTTTTTTCAACGTTTATTTATTTTTGGGACAGAGAGAGACAGAGCATGAATGGGTGAGGGGCAGAGAGAGAGGGAGACACAGAATCGGAAACAGGCTCCAGTCTCCGAGCCATCAGCCCAGAGCCTGACGCGGGGCTCGAACTCACGGACCGCGAGATCGTGACCTGGCTGAAGTCAGACGCTTAACCGACTGCGCCACCCAGGCGCCCCAATGGATCAATAATTTAAATAACAGTAGATGCTAATGGAAAACACTGAAATGGTAAAAGTACAAAAGTCACAAAATGCAGGCCTGAGAGAGGGCAAGGTCTGGGAAAGATGACAGATACCTGTGTGCAAAAAACCTTCCTAGGGACAGCGTCCACAGGGCTAGCAGCCCCTGGCCCAGCACCTGCATCTCCCTGCCCCAGAGGCTCAGAGACAATTCTCCTGGGGAACCTGCCACAGCAACCTTTCTGCGACCTCATGTGCTGAGTGGTGTCTTAGCTACATCAGTAGAATGCAGCCTTAGGTCTAGGCTGTCTGATGGGATACAAACCCTTTCTCGTCCTTCTCTCCTGAATGATTCCAGGTCCCATTTGTAATGGGATTGCTTTTTCCCCACGGTATTTCCAGTAGGATTTTTTTTTTTTTTTTTAGTTCTCCCATGAAATACTACGGTAAAAATGAAAAGGACGTTTTTCTTTTTCCAAAAAGGACAGATCAGAAGCCTTCGAAGATCTTAACAAGAAAGCAAAACCAGTTTTCAATTCCTGGATGCCTCTGTGAGACTCCAGCCCTTGTCTCGCGCAATGAGAAGGAGGGGTGTTTTGTGGGCACACGGAGTTGAGTGGAAGACCCCTTGGGAGAGCACGTGGCCCGCCAGAAGAGGTGCTGGGAGCGGGCTGGAAAGAGCGCAGAGCCTGTCCTCAACAATTACTGCTGCATTTCCCAAAAGTCATTTAAGCCAGAGGGAAGCCAGGGACTGGAAAGTGGGTTTTTTGCCTTCCTTGGCAACGTTTCTAAAATCTGGAGAAGGTGATGAGGAGTGATATGCATTATTTTTCATATTTCCTAATAAGTTGTCGCCAGAATTATTGATGTGCCATTTTATTTATTTTTTTTTAAGTTCATTTATTTATTTTGAGAGTGAGAACAGAGGAGAGGGGGGAGAGAGACTCCCAAGCAGGCTCCCCACTGTCAGCGCAGAGCTCGAACTCAGGCACCGTGAGATCATGACCTGAGCTGAAACTGAGACTCGGACGCTTAACCCACTGAGCCACCCAGGCGCCCCTTGATGTGCCATTTTAATGCGTGCTATCTTTCCTGCGGTCACTGGGTCGCCTCCGGTGGCTGTGGCTAATCACTGGGGGCCAGATGGGCCTTGTCCTTGAGCAGGTGCAGGTGTCTTAGAGCTAGCCTTCCTTACACTAAGGAAACCTGGGAGGGCTGACACCACAGCAGGTGCCCTCTGGGGTGGGGCGGGACTGGCACCCACACAGCTTCCAAGGTGGACCACGTGCTGGAGAGATGTGGAGCCAGGGACAAGGGGCTTGGGACAGGCTGAGAACAGGCAGTGAGAAATCTCAGCCAGAGGAGCAGAAAAACCTGGTTGCCCCGGAGAGCTCCCTGCCAATCAGAGCCGGGCGCCCCTCTCATCTCCACCAATCAGGGCTTGCACCACCACGCCCACCACCCTCCTCCGGCCAATCAGAACTGAGCTTCCCACTCCTCTCCACCAACCAAGGCTGCGAACCAAGAAAGCCCGATCTTGCCATCAAGCCCCCTCGGATTAGCTTCATCTTGTAACCTCACCGTGAATTTCCGCTCCGAGAGCTGGACCTCTAGGTCTTTGTTGCGATGCTCCTGTTGTTCAAAGGAGAGAGGAAGAGAAGACCAAAGGGAAGGGAGGACGGGGCAATCTTTAGAGTTTAAACTGAAGAGAGTTGTTCTGTTTTGTTTTCTAAAGATCCCCAGGTGTGTCCGGGAAACAACGTGCAGGTAGAAGAAGAGGCGGGTGGAAACCTCCCCTCCTTCCTGCAAGTGTGGCTGCGAGCACCCGCTTCAGAAAGCCCCAGGTTGTCCCACTTGGCCTCCTCAGGACGCTGCACTCTGGGCCACATGTTCGACTATCATATTCCCCTTGTTTTCTCGTTCCAGCAACTTCGGGCTGGTGCTGTGTGGGACTGTGTGGTTTGGCCGCAGTCCTACGCCTGCAGGAACACTGTCCTTCCGATTCTCCTTTGCTGCCATGAATCCAGATTAATGGAGAGCCCTCCAGACAGCTGACCGCTTCACCCGCCCGGGAGGGGCTCAAGCATCACAAGAATAAATTGAGACCATGTCACTGCAGCTCAGGTGTTCATGGGACTCCTGACATTGCGGGTAGAGAAAATGGTTTCTTATCCCATTCAGTGAGTGTACTTTATTTCCCCTTGAAATAAAAAGACCTGATTTAAAAAAAAAAATTAATCTTGTGCCAGCCCCCATCCAAAGGCCCCCAAGTCATCGCCAACTAATATTTGTGTGCAAATGAAATTTCATTTTGAAGGGGCTTGATGAGGACAAGGGGAGAACCCCATGCAGGTTATAAACGTGAAGAAAAATTTAATTTTTATTCTAAGAAAATAAGTCCTACAGCTTCTCTGGTTTCCAGGACTTCTGTCTAGGAAGAGATCTGCATATGTGGAAAAGAATTAGGGGTCTAATGGATGGTCGTCAAAAGCCAATAGTGATCATTGGAGTCTATATGCTGATGACATGGTGCAGGCTGCATGAGTACACATTTACCGGATAAAACCAGGAGTGTAGGGTGAATGCAGCGATGTGCTTCCGGAACCCCCTTCGAGGAAACATCTGTTGCTGCAATTGCTGGGGTGCTGACCACAAGGACTCTACTTGGTGACCCAGCTCCAGCTCCAGCTGGGCAGTGATGACTCCTGGGGATGGGCCCTCAAGAATGCTCTGTGGATCTGTTTCATAAATCAGCTCTGTGGCAAGTGGCAAGCTCACGTCTTTCCCCAGTAAAAGATTCCAAAGATGAGGTGGGCCTTGACCGAGCACTTGTTTTTCTGCCTCCTGGTTAGAGGCTCTGGGAATTGCCTTGGCCTCCGAGAGCTGCCTCTCCAAGACCCCAGCCCTACTCAAAGTGGCCCACATATGACAATGGATCAAAGCCAGGGTATGAACAGCTGGCCACCTCGGCCCAAATGCTCTGGAGAGCATCTAGCTCAAGATCCCTGCAGGCTGGCCACGGCCAGCCTGGAGTCTGTGCTGGAGATCCACCTCTCCTGCTCACTCCTGCTTTGGTCCCTTCTCTCCCACAGGCGTTGGTCTTAAGGACACTCCTTTATAACCATCCCGCACAGTAGTACTTCAGAGCCCACTCCCCAGGGAGCTAGCCTGCAAAGACGTCGTGCCCATCCTCTGCTCCGTACTCATTCTATCACATGTACAGAGCCGCCTTCAGAATCTGGACAAAGATTCTGTTCAATCTATGGAGGTTTCTACCACTCAAAGCTGCCCGAAATGAAAGAGGCATCCCATGAAGATGAGATCTCCAAAGAGGAGACAGGTGTTCAGAGAAAAATGCTACTGGAAAGGTGAGGGATAGGCAAAGGAGGGACATCAAGAATACTAAGTGTCCGGGACACCTGGGTGGCTCTCTCAGTTGAGCCTTCATTTGGGCTCAGGTCATGATCTCATGGTTTGTGAGACTGAGCCCTGTGTCGGGCCCTGCACTGACAGCCTGGAGCCTGCTTGGGATTCTCTCTCTCCCTCTCTCTCTGCCCCTCCTCCACTTGCTCTCTCTCTCTCTCTCTCTCTCTCTCAAAATAAATAAGTAAACATTAAAAAAAAAAAAAGAATACTAAGGGTGGATTGACTGGATGTCCTCCAGAGTCCCTTCCTACACCAAGACCTTGATATATGTAGTAGTTCGCTGAAGCTGCCATGACAAAACACAGCAGACAGGGTACAAAATGCAACAGAAATGCATTTTTCTCACAATTCTGAAAGTTAGAAGTCCATGATCAAGGTGTCAGCAGGTTTGGCTTCTTTGGTGGCCTCTCTCCTTGGCTGTGTTCTCCCTATCTTCGGGTGGTCCTCCCTCTGTGTCTGTACCCTAATCTCTTCCCTAAGGACACCAGTCATAATGGGTTAGGGCCCAGCCAGATGACCTTACTTTACCTTATTTACAGGTTTAAAGGCCCTATTTCTAAATACAGTCAAATTCTGAGGTAGTAGGGCTTAGGACTCCAACATAAGAATTTTGAGGGGCCACTATTCAGCCATAACAATACCCCAAGGTTTTATTGTATCCCAGATATAGAGCACCCGTGAGCATACATCCAGCCCAGTCTTACTATAAAAGACCAAAGTCAATATTTAACTACATAAGACGGGGTTGGCCAAGGTTATGTTTAAAGGAGTAATCCTGGGGCGCCTGGGTGGCTCAGTTGGTTAAGTGTCCGGTTTCAGCTCGGGTCATGATCCCATGGTCCATGGTTTCGAGCCCCACGTCGGGCTTTGTGCTGACAGCTCAAGAGCTTGCAGCCTGCTTCAGATTCTGTGTCTTCCTCTCTCTCTGCCCCTCCCTGCCTCGTGCTCTGTCTCTGTCTCTCTCAAAAACAAACATTAAAAATTTTAAAAAAATAATAAAGGAGTAATCCATACAGTTACAGAATTTTTAATAAGTAGTTAGTTGGTAGCCTTTTAAAAATAATGCTCCCTTCCTAAGTCTAGTAGCTGTGAATATCATCATATCCCCTTACTTAATCCAGGTAATTTGAATATTGGCCGGAAAAGCCAGGGCACACACACATGTTTACACCAACGTATATTCACACACAAACATGGACTCCATACCTAAGGCACAAGGGGAATTTCTAGAGATAATAGAGACAGCTGGATTTTTCTGGGGATAGTAACTGAGTACAGGGGGAACAAAAGGCTACTATGATGGCTTTACCTCTTGTATTCACTCAATATTCATTTATTCATCCATTCAAACAATATTGATTGGGTTCCAACTACATGGAAAGATGTGCTCATGGACTTGGGAAAAACAACCTGGTAAAAACCCAAGTCCCATAAGCTTTCAGTAACGATGATGCCATAAAGCATGGGCTTTGTCATCACAAGGCCTGGACTCAAGACCCAGCTCCATCCTGTGTCAGCTGTGTGACCTTGGACTAGTCAGTCACCCTCTCTAGGACTCAGTGTCCTCATTTGCACAATGAGGACAATAATAACACCGTATCCATTGGCATCCCCAAGCGGTGGCTCGGGGAAGCTTTTGTCCATCCTCCATGACAGCCACCAGCATCCTCCAAAGCCACCTTGAATGAGTATGAAATCTAAGTGAAATCAGCACCTTCACTTGGCACTCGTATCTCCCTCTTCCAATTAGATGAAGATTCTCCTGTATTGAAATCTTTGAGCTACCAATTTGCCTTCTACACTGAAAATTGAGGGAGGTAATGCATGCTCCATGCTTTCTCGTGTCACTGGGTGGGAAATGTTAGCCATTATTAAGGCATTTTGTGGTAAGTGCCATAAGGATGTGGTGACGGACTCATCCCGATTTCCCCTCATCCGTCTCAGGACACCCCCCTCCACCCCTAGGGCCCGACAAACCTATGTGAGGATGTTAAAGAATATTACATGTAAGGGACATGAGGATACAGAAGGAGAGAGGATCACTATTAATTTTTTTTTTTTTTTGAGAATAAGGAATATTGTGGTGGAAGATGTAAGATTTGACCTGGTTCCTGAAGGATAGCCAATCCAAGTGGCAAGAGTGACCTGAAGATACGTAGATGAGGAAGAAGAAGGCACGTTCGAATAACAGGCAGGTGCCCTCACAGGATGGAAAGCGGGATCTTTGCAGACGTGCAGTGGGCATTAAGGCTAGAAGAGACCATCAGTGTTACAATCCAAAGTGTCTTTATAAGATAGTCTGGAGAGGTTGAGGTTGGGATTCGGTAGTCACTGGGAGAGTGTGGAGAGGTCCTAGGCTGATACATGAGGTGGTCAGAAATGCTTCAAGGGGATGGTCAGCTACAGACTTCAGTAACCACTAGGAGAAGAGCTGAATCGGAGACGGGAGAGGTTAGGGGAAGGTGACCAGTAGGAAGGAAGCAGATAAAACCGCCCAGAGGAGAGCAATGAGAACCTAAGGCAGTGACGGTGAAGCTGGCAGGAGGGCTGTGGCTAAAGAAACCCACCAGGAAGATGCCCTCCTGTGGGGCTTGGAGCACGATAGCTGGTAGAAAGCAAGAGTGGTAAAGGAGTCGAATATGTAACGGCCACTTTAACCAGAAAGAGTAAAGAAACAAGAAAGAGGGGCTCAGAGGGAGAGGGAAACCTTGAACTTGACGTCAGAGTTGTTGACAGAACTGATGGGTGGCCAGACCCCCAGACAGAGATGCTCAGCAGACATGGAAATGGTCCAGGTCTCAGGTCTGAGTGGACTTGGGAGCCAGCCCCAGAGATGGGAGCCCCCAAGTGGGGCAGAGGAGGGGCGGGCTGTGGATGGTGGTGGGCACAGGTGCGTATGTAGTCAGAGCAGGGATGTAGAGCGAGTAGGAAAAGCCAGCAAGAGAGCGGAGGACACAGATTTTTCATTCATTTATCCATCCAGATGTGGGGTGTGTTAGAATCTGCCCCAGGATTCTGGCTTCAGGGCTCCGGGGCTGGAGTGGAGAGCATCCTGGGCTCAACAGAATCAAGCAAATCAGAGGACAAGAACAAGCAGCACTGAAGAGTTTTGAATTAGGAAAGCTGTGAGATCAGAAGTCAGTTTAGAAGCGATAGAACAATAGAAGGTGAGGATATGGGGACAGAACTAGGTTCACAACTTGTTTTCTAAAACAATAATATCCCAAGGTGCCAGGGTGGCTCAGCCAGTTAAGCATCTGGCTTCGGCCTCAGGTCATGATCTCATGGTTCGTGAGATCAAGCCCTGCATCAGGCTCTGTGCCGACAGCGCAGAGCCTGCTTCGGATCCTTGGTCTCCCTCTCTCTCCGCCCCTCCCCCACTCACACTCTGTCTCTCTCAAAAATAAATAAGTAAATGACAACAACAACAACAACAAAATAAACCAAGAACACCCAGTTTGGGCTAGCGTGTCCCCAGGGGGTGCTCAGAAAAGGCAAACACATCCACAACTGGGTGAAGATAAGTTTGTACAAATCCTCTGGCTAATAATTTGATAAAATATCAAAAGCCTTAAAAATGGTCACATACTCCTGACCCAGTAATTATATTTCCAGGAATTTATTCTTTTTTAAAACTTTGTTTTAAGGTTCCCTTTTGAGAGAGAGAAAGGCAGACAGAGTGCGAGTTGGGTAGAGGCAGAGAGAGGGACACACACACGGAGAATCCAAAGCAGGCTCCAGGCTCCTGGCTGTCAGCACAGAGTCCGACGTGGGGCTCGAACTCACCAACCGTGAGATCATGACCTGAGCCAAAGTCGGAAGCTTAACCGAATGAGCCACCCAGGCACCCCTAGGAATGTATTCTTTTAAAGAAAGATTTATATAAAAAACAGTAAATATCAATAATGATTGGTTAAGATAATTTTGAGATACTACTATGCAATCATTAAAATATACATTTTGGAAGCATCTTATGACAAAATGTCCATGATTTATTAACTGGGAAATTATATTATAAAGTATTAAATGCAATTTGTCACCAATTAAAAAAAATTTTTTTTTGTTTATTTATTTTTGAGACAGAGACAGAGCGTGAGCAGGGGAGGGGCAGAGAGAGAGGGAGACACAGAATCTGAAGTAGGCTCCAGGCTCCGAGCTGTCAGCACAGAGCCTGACATGGGGCTTGAACTCACAAGCTGTGAGATCATGACCTGAGCTGAAGTCGGACGTTTAACCGACTGCGCCAACCAGGCCCCCCCCCCCCCGTCACCAATTTTATGAAGATATATATTGTGTACACACACAAACACACATACGCAAGTTTAGGCATTAAAAGAACCGTTAATGAATTTAAAGCTGGTTGTCTTATGGGGCACCTGTGTGGCTCAGTTGGTTGAGCCTCCGACTTTGGCCCAGGTCATGATCTCACAGTTCGTGAGTTCGAGCCCCGCGTCGGGCTTTGTGCCGACAGCTCGGAGCCTGGAGCCTGCTTCGGATTCTGTGTCTCCCTCTCTCTCTGACCCTCCTCTGCTCACGCTCTGTCTGTCTCTGTCTCAAAAAATAAATAAACATTAAAAAAAATTAAAAAAAAAACTGGTGGTCTTATGGTAGTGGAATAATCAGTCACTTTTTTCCTTTGGATACCTTTGTGCGTTTTCCAAATGTTTCCAACAAACAAGTAACACATTTGAAGCAGTAAAAAATAAAGCTTGGGATTGACAAGAAAGAGGAGGCGCTTGGAGGGAGTAGCAGTATCCAGAGAAGACTGGGGGTAAGAGAAGGTGTGTGGGGAGGAGGGCTTGGAGCGAAGGGGAGGGAGGAAGGAGGAAGAGAAAGGACCAAGGGTGCAGGAGGAGCGTCAACTTCGTCAACTTCGGCAGAGAAGAGAGGTGAGAGCAAGAGGAGGGAGAGGAAAGGTGAGAGGATTCCTGGGGCACTTTAGATCTTCTCCACCAGGGGTAATGAGTAGACGGAATGTGGGGAGTCTACCAGAGATGGCTCAGAGGACCCTCAAAGCCCTCAAATCCTTCCAAATCCTAGCTGTGCAAATTCGTGATCTGGAGAAAGGCCACTTCCCCAGGGAGCACCCTGGGTCTTCAAATCGTGTCCGCTCGCTGGTCAGCTCAGGGACTCATTAATCAGCATTTTAATTGGGACAAAGACTCATTGTCGCTTCTATCTCAACCGCTTGGAGTAGATCTTTTTATTCAGGGTGTCATCTCTCATCAAGCTCTGCCTTCCTCTGAGGCTGGGCATCTCAAGGGAGACGTTTGACTCAGCACGGAGTCTGTGACCGCTGCCCCAGCCAGCATTCAGGATATGACGACACGTGGCTTTGGCCCCTGGACCGCATTGGCCGCCACTTTGCAGCACCGCCCTGCAGGCCAGGTTGGTTTTCCTCTCCAGGAGGAGCCAATGCCCAGGCAGAAGACCTCAGAGAACTTTGAGAGGCAATTTTGGAAGGAGACCCAACAGCCTACCACAGCCCCACCACCACGGGCATATGGCACCCGCTGTGTGAGGAGATATTGCACTAGACTATTCATCCCCAGCACCTAGCCTGTGCGATTTCAATTCATGTTGGTTGAATGAATAAACGATTCAATAAACATGTGCCCGCACGGACCCGGCACATACAATTGTGCTCTGTTGTTTATCCTTGTATGTCTCCTCTACTAAATCAGGAGTGTCCTGGGGTCTGGGAACCTGGTTGTAGCCTGCTCTCTGCCTCCCCCGCCAGTGGATGTTTATTACGAACGGTGAGGGCCCTCTGCACAGATGAGCTGTCCTAGTGACAGACTTACAAGGTTTTCATCTGTCTTCCTAGGAAGTAGGCACCGGCTCCATTTCCCAAGGCCACACCCCCTGTCTTCCTTCGTGTCCCTCCCACCCCTGCAGGCGACCTCAAATGTTAACCCCTCCACCTTGGGGTCCTCAGAGGGTCCTTCTCTAGGGTCAGCTGTGGCTGGGATAGTGTAACGAGCCTCCTTAACCAATGCAGAGCAGGCTTATCGTGATACCAGGAATGGGTAAGACGACCCACCACGTGGCCCGCAAACCAGGACACTTAGGAGCTGGTGTAATTATCCCAGGACAGCAGCTGTGAACTGAGATGCCCCACCAGTGGGTCCAAAGGCCTGGCAGAGAGGAAGTGAGTGTTTACTGGGAAGTGGAAATCCTTCAAGCCTGTGGTTAGGGCAGTTGGTGAGCCCAGAAACCACCCTCCGGGGCCTCCTGAAAGCTCACCAATTGCCTGGGGAACTGAAATAAGAGCGGGACGCTGTCCCTAAATACTGAACGCGCGGAATGGCTTTTCTCCTGCAGATTCACAGCTCTGCCTTGTTTACCCTCTCCCCTTCCTTCCACAGGGAAGCAGGTGCACTGCAGATGGGGGCTCGTGCGGAAGGGACTGTCCTTCCAGGGACAGTAAATGCAGCCCGGCATGTCCCAGTGTCCAGAGGGTCTGTGTAGGCGCACCTGCCCGCCTGTGGTGCGCACGGATGGGCGCCCCTGGGTTGGGTGCTGTGCGGGGTCAGCGGGCACAGCCCTCTAGGTGTGGTGACAGCCCCTCCCAGCGTGAGTTCCCGGCTCTTCGCTGCACCTGGTGGACATGCCCGGCTGTGAGATGATCCCAAGAGCCACTGCCCATCCGGGTGCCTAACTCAGGCTTGGGCAACGCTTCCTATCAGCCGGGATCTGGGCTCAGCATTCACCCCTGGCTCCTCTCAGCTCAGAGTGACCCTGACGAGGGTGTCCTCGACCTTCCACAAGACAAACGAGGGGCAGAGACTGACCGAGCAAATCATTTTTTTTTTTTAACTTAGAAAAAGATTCACATTTTAACACTTTGGAGAAAAACATAAGCACAAACATCTCCTTACCTTACCACAGAGATGGCTTACACATCTCTAGAGCCTTGTTTAACATTTTTTAATCAAGGAAAATTCACTTATCATTAATCATTTAAAGTACACAATTCAGCGTTTTTTTAGTACATTCATTTACGCTTATGTATAAAATTTCACCCATAGTTGTAATCATGATATGTAAACATCTTTCTGCTCTATATTCTTCATTTTGCCTAATTTTATCCTCGTATTTTTAGAAAGATTTTATTTAAAAATGCTTAATGTTTATTTACTTTTGAGACAGAGAGAAAGAGGCAGAGCATGAGCGGGGGAGGAGCAGAGAGAGAGGGAGACACAGAATCTGAAGCAGGCTCCAGGCTCTGAGCTGTCAGCACAGAGCCCGATGCAGGGCTTGAACCCACGAGCAGTGACATCATGACCTGAGCTGAAGTCAGACACAACTGACTGAGCCACCCAGGTGCCCCTAAAGATTTTAGTTTTAAGTAATCTCTACACCCAATGGGAGGCTCAAACACACAACCCAGAGATCAAGAGTTGCATGATCTTCTGACTGAGCCAGCCATGGTCCCCCTATCCTCATATTTCTATGTTTCTATATAGTTGTCACATTTATTTTAAATTGGGGAGATAATAGTCCATCGTATCAATATACTTTCACTTATATAACCATTTTCTATTCATTGGACACTTGGGCTTTTTACTTTTTAATGTATCATAATTTTTAATCATATTAATTATTATAATATATTATCATATATTATATTATAGCAGTTATTATAACAGATAATTTAAATATACAATACATTATAAAGTTATTAATTATAATAATACCACCATAAACATTATTGCACAGATACATCTTTATTTTGAATCATTTCCTTGGCGGGGGGCGCCTGGGTGGCTCAGTCGGTTAAGTGTCTGACTTTGGCTCGAGTCATGATCTCATGGTTCCTGAGTTTGAGCCCCTCATCGGGTTCTGTGCTCACAGCTCAGAGCCTGGAGCCTGCTTCAGATTCCGTGTCTCCCTCTCTCTCTGCCCCTCCCCTGCTTGTGCTCTGTCTCTCTCTCTCTCTCTCTCTCTCAAAAATAAATATAACATTAAAAAAATGGAATCATTTCCTTAGGAATATATTACATTAAGATGTATTTGATTACTGAATAAAGGGATGAGATTCTTTTAAGGCTCTTTGGGGTATTCTTCCAGGAATCGGAAGTTCTTCAATGAACTCAAGGTGCTATATAGTGGCGTTTGCACCTGTCTGTGTCAACACCTGACCAGCACTACATTTCATTATCGCTTTTATTTTTGCCAGTAGGTGTAAAATAGTGCAGTGATAGTAAATTTCATTTTCAAAGATTAATTACTGGGGAACAAGCAAACTTGCCCACACAGTGATTTTCAGTATCTCAACATAGTCTTATGGTCTAATGTGGTTGAACTACACAAACCAGATCACAACGCTGCTCAGAAATGACCACGCACCTTATCTCCACGGGATTCAAATCTAAACATGGCACATAAAAGACGCTAAATACCTATTGGTTGCTTTATGGCTTTTAAATTGAAATCAAAACCAATCGAAATAAGTATTTGTCTAACAGGGCATCATTATCTTAGGTTCTTAGGTATTGCGCCATTTATCCATATACTGACTGGGCTCCGAATTAGTCACCCTTGTGGATTACAGAGTGAAAAACGGATCTGGGCCCTTATTTTTCCGTGGAGCCGGCACTGAAGTTTGTCAACAGAGGGCGCCAGAGAGACGCTGCAGAAGGAAGAGCCGTGTGTTTGCTTCCTGGCTGGAGTGTGCACAACCTGAGGTTCCTGAGTGTGTGTGTGTGGGGGGGGGGGGGGTCCTCTTGTGCAAGGCTCACAGCACCTCCCGCATGCAGCCCCCACCCTGCACAGCGGCCAGGAGCACCCCACAGCCGACATCGCCCCCACCCCGTGCTGGGTACCCCCACACCTTGTGCTCCTGCAGCAGAGTGCCTGGAGGTTCTCCAGACAGTCCTGGCGAGCACCTTTCCTCCACACCCCAGAAGGCAGATTTCCCCCAAACGACCACCGGGTGGCACCACTCATGTGTGGTGAGTCTGGATCTCAGTCTGTAATGGGAGTGGGGGCTCCTCCCCGAGAGCTCTCTCTCGGCCAGATGGGGTAGTGGCTGGTTCTTCTATCTTCACTCCCCTGTTAAAGTTAGTAGCTTTCTATCAAACATCCCCTGTTTACATTACCGTGATTTCTCTCTGGTTGGGCCCAGACTGATCCAGGTGGTTCTCCTCGAGAAGGAACAATGTATTTCGCCATCATCTGTATACACACCCTACGCAGAATTAGTTTTTTAGATCCTTTACGACACCTAGCCACCTGACAGAAAGCTTGACCAAGAAGTTGATGGGCCCTGGGCAGGGACTAGCCCTTCCCCACTCCAGCTACACGGTTTTGGGGGGCTGTTCCTCTTACTTATTTTTATCCTTACCTTATCCTTCCTTATCTTATCCTTACCCCAAGGTGCATGGTCCTGCCTCACGTGCTTCCTTCACGGCAACTGGCCCCAGAGCAGGCGAGCCCAGCCTGAGCCCGTCAAACCCAACTGGGAGGGTTGTTTCATCCTGAAGCCAGCGTCTCTCCCTTGAACCGAAATAGAAAGAATGGGAAGATACGACTTCAGAACCGCTAGTGAGCACATCTTTGCCCAGGAAGAGCCTAGAATGAGGTCTGCCCACAGATGGACACCAGGGTAACGGACAGCAAAACAGAGATACCCTTAATGCCATTTTTGGGCCCCTGAATGATTTTTAAGACCACTTTTGCCCTCCCGCCATACAAGCTAATGAACCTCGCCTCTCCCCCAATTTTCCTTATGGAGCCTAGGTTGACTTAGGTTTAAGCCTCTGGCCATTGAAAAGAGCTCATGCAACATTCCTCTTGCTGCATTTTTAGAGTCTGTGTCACCAGAAAAGAGACACAGAAACAACATTTCTAGCGAGGCAGAGGGGAAACTTCTAGGCCTGTTCATCCAGGTTCAAGATAGTTTCCATTTTAAAAAAAAGCTCCCATCAGAGTAACTTCAGGCACTCTTCACAAAGCTGTGGGTGCTAGGATTTGACGCCTCGTCTGGTTTCCATGACTACCCTCAGCAGCTATGATAATACCAACACAAAACCCAGAGGACTAGATGGTTTACCTTTATTTTGTGGTCAGATCATTGCCAATTTTATTTTATTATTTCTTAAATTTTTTTATTTAAAAAAATTGGGGGGGGTGGCATGGGTGGCTCAGTCGGTTGAGCGTCCGACTTCGGGTCAGGTCATGATCTCACCATTTGTGAGTTTGAGCCCCGCATCCGGCTCTGTGCTGACAGCTCAGAGCCTGGAGCCTGCTTTAAATTCTGTCTCCCTCTCTCTCTGCTCCTCTCCTGCTCACTGTCTCTCTCTCTCCTTCAAAAATAAATAAACCCTTAAAAATTAAAAAAAAAATTTTTTTAATGTTTTATTTATTTTTGAGACAGAAAGAGATAGAGCATGAGCAGGGGAGGGGCAGAGAGAGAGGGAGACACAGAATCCGAAGCAGGCTCCAAGCTCTGAGCTGTCTGCACCGAGCCCCATGCGGGGCTCGAACCCATGAACCGGGAGATCATGACCTGAGCCAAAGGTCAGACGCTTAACCGACTGAGCCACCCAAGTGCCCCTATTTTATTATTATTTTAAAATGTTTATTTTTGAGAGAGAAAGCGAGCACATGAGTGAGGGAGGGCAGAGAGATAGGGAGACAGAGGATCTGAAGCGGGCTCTGTGCCGAGAGAGCAGAGCCCAATGTGGTGTTTGAAGTCACGAACTGTGGGATCATGACCTGAGCCAAAGTCGGATGCTTAACCGACTCAGCCACCCAGGCGCCCCAGATTGTCATCAATTTTAAAGGAAAACGCTCAGTCCGCCTAACGCCTGTCTCTCTTACGTCTTCTGTTGTCTCCAGTAATGTGGATGGATTAGCAGGAGGCCGAGGAAGGGCTCCCTCCCACCTTCCTGAGTCTGTGTTCTCCCTCCCAGATGCACGTCTTCCGACCCTGGCGAGGTGACTTGGGGACCTCGTTCCAGTTAGACAAGCAGGATAATGATTCTTGGGCACAGTTGCTCAAAATAGCTCCGTGCGTTTGTTTCATAAATAAGTTTCCAGGGCAGGCTCACGTTATTTTTTTCCCAAACAAGAGATTCCAAAGGCGAGTATCTGGGTCATGGGCCGTGGGTTTCGGGCTGGGGACGGAGGACATGGAGGCATCTGTCTCTCAGGAACGCCAAGTTCAGCTCCCACATCCTCGCGTGGCCCTTCTGCCTTCCCCTTGCCTTCCTGTGTGCTCCCCTAGGGAGCGGACCTCCCGGGAAAGTCGTGCCTGACGACGACATCATTGCAGGAGGCACCACGTGCTTGGAGGCGAGCTGCAATGTCCCCTTCTCACATCCTGTCCCCCTCCAGCCTCAACCTGTGACGGGCTTGTGTATCACCTGAGGGGAGAGAGAAGGTCTTACACCCACCAGATTTACCACCGGAGCTGTTTCAGCCTAGACTCGGTAGACATACTTCTTGATTGAAGGGGGACAGCCAACCTTGACGGAGGACCCGTTCGGTGCCAGATGCTCTGGGAGGTGCTTGCCAGCTTCCCCGGGAGACAGTATGGCAGAGTAGCCCCAGGCAAGAGCTCTGTCATCAGAAAGACCCGGATGTAATCCTCAGTCCTCCTACTTACTGGCTAGCTGTGTAGACCTCAGCTTGTTCCTCACCCTTCCTCCGCCTCCGGTCCCTTATCTGTAAATGGGAATAATAATAAACCACCCCATAAGGTCGTTACGGGGATTAACCAAGCGAATTCACATAAACCACATTGTCTGGTCCTCAGTAGACATTTATTTACTTATTTTATTTTTTTTATTTTTCTCTTTACTTATTTTTGAGAGAGAGAGAGAGAGAGAGAGAGAGAGAGAAAGACAGAGTGTGAGCAGGGGAGGGGCAGAGAGAGAAGGAGACACGGAATCCGAAGCAGGCTCCAGGCTCCGAGCCAGCAGCATAGAGCGCAACGTGGGGCTCGAACCCACGAGGTCGAGATCATGACCTGAGCTGAAGTCGGACGCTTAACCGACTGAGCCACCCAGGCACCCCCTCAGTAGACGTTTAATAAAGTAGTGACAGCAGTTGTCGTAGCCACAGAATTCCTCTGTGGTCCTGGGAGCATGTGACGTGATAGAACTTTGTTATAAAGAAAGTTCAAGTCCTTAAAAGGAAAAGTTCCAGAATTTATAATCCTGAACGTAGCAGTTCCTCAAACGGTGGCGGATCAATGAAAGGGCCAAGGTCTGAGTATGCTGGCATTGCTATTTGGCACAGAGACTTGTTTATTCTGCGCTTACTGTGTGCACGGTGCTAGGCAACGTGATCCACGACCTTACGAAGTTTAGGATGTTGTTGTGGAGACAAGGCCAACAAACATGACATTTGGAGCAGTATATGGTTCAACGGGTTTTCTGGCAGAAGGGGGGCTATGCAAACACCCATCTTCCAGGCCCTGGATTAAAAGCATCACCTTATTTCAGTTTGCACGCATCCCAGGAGGCAGATCTTATATCCCCATCGTAGAGGTGAAGAAACTGAGTTTCAGTGACCTCCCCAGGATACATAATTAGCGAGTGGCTGAGCCAGACTTGAACCCGGGCCTGCTGGCTCTTACACCCAGCAGGAGACCGCCCTCCCTGTGAAGCTGGAGTTCAGAGAAGTGACTCGTCCACGGTCACCTCAACAGTAGCTGGCTGAGCTGGGATTTGAACACAGGTCGCTCTGCCTCATGGTCTCGGGCACTCCCTTCACACCTGGCAGCCTGTTCCGGGGAATTTCATTTTTCTGGATTAGAGCAAACATGAGTGACACATCCGAAGAATCAGGCCTCTTGGCTGCCCTCAATTTGGTGAGGTGCCCACCGGGCTTCCTGGGGGTGTTGGGGGGTGAGGTCGCTGAGGCCCAGGGAGGGGGGTTGGTGAGGTCGCTGAGGCCCTGGCCAAAAAAAAAAAAAATGGCCCCTCTCACCCACAAGCCCCCTCTATTCCGACTGAGTCCTCAAGGTCTGGTCTCCCCAGCCTCCCCAGCTGCACCTGTGGGCCTGGTAGCTCCTGAGGAAGCCTTTATAAATGGTTAGCTAATGCACCGCTGTGAATTAGTACCCGTTTCCATTCCTTGACTCCTACTAGACTCAGTAAATGTTTGCTTGAAGGGATGGTAAAAGCAGCGAACAATCCAGAGCACTAACAGCCAGCCAGGTGGGGGGATGTGCTGCCTACTTCGAGGAAGTGGGCGACTCCATTCGGGCCTTGGTGCTCAGGAGCGCCACCTCCTGGCTTCCAAAAGGAACTTCATCAGGTTGGGCCCGGAGGCGCCGGCGGGAGCCCCTGGGGAGGGAGGGGGCAGGGGGTGGGTGGGTCCCCCACTCAACGAGCGGTGCCTGCTGCTTTGCAAACCTCTCCTGGGGTCCTAGGGTCTTGTCTATTTCCCCATATACTTCATGGAGGGGCCCAGCCTCACCGGAGGAAAATAATGCTGACAATCGAACAAGAAAGGTTTTCCTAGGACCCATGCTAATGTGGAGAATCCTGTGCAAAGTCCAGATGGAGACTACACAACCGGGAAATTGACTTAGCCGATGGATGAGTCACTTTCTTTAGCTGATGGCGTGAGATGAGGACAACCCCCTACAGTTGTCATCCAAGTTACGTAAAGGTGGATCCAGGCACATGTGCGGCAACGACCAGGTTCATTTCCCCATGAACCTGCCCAGCCTCACCTGCTCCACTCCCTTCAGGAATGAGAGAGGAGGAGGCAGCCCCAGGGTGAGGACTGGGAAGGCTCAGGGACAGCAGAACAGGCCCTGCGGTCGGAGGTGAGCACGTGGCCAAGCAGAAAGAGGCCGCCCTCTTCCCAAGGACATGGGGGAACACAGAAGTTCTATGGGGAAGCCCCTTTGTGACGCAGCCCCAAAGCCCGTCTATCGAATTCTTCATCTCATTGTCTTCAACTCTAGGATTTCTGTGTGTGTGTGTGTGTGTGTGTGTGTGTGCATGTGCGTGTGTTTAATGGTTTCTATTTCTTTGCTGAACTTCCCATTTCATGCATGCACTGTTTTCCTAAGTTTGCATAGCTGTCTGTGTGTTCTTGCAGCTGCTGACCTTCTTTAAGAGGATTATTCTTTTTTTTTTTTTTAATGTTTATTTAATTTCTGCGGGAAAGAGAGAGTGGGGGAGGGGCAGGGAGAGGGGGACAGAGGATCCGAAGCGGGCTCTGTGCTGACGGCGGTGTGCGTTTCGAACCGTGAGATCATGGCCTGAGCCGAAGCCGGCCGCTCAGCCGACTGAGCCACCCAGGCGCCCTGAGGATTATTCTTAATTATTTGTCAGACAGTTCATAGATCTCTGTTTCTTTAGGGCCGGTTCATGGAGCTTTGTTAGTTTCCTGGGGTGGGGTGGTGTTTACTTGCCTCTTTGCGATCCCTGCATCCATGTGCCGAAGTCTGTGGTTTTGAGCACCTCTTCCAGGCTTCTACGGGTGTGTTTCGGCAGGGAAAGGCCTCCCCCAGGCAGCTCAGCTCCGTGTACTGTATGGGTCAGCTGGTAACACTCACAGGCTGCTGGGACTTGCTGTTAGGGGTCTGTAGTTGGCGCCAGGCCACTGGCTGGGCTCTGTGTTCAAGTGGGGCCCCAGGTGGGCTCCCTGACCCGACGTGGCTGCCGGCTGGGCTCCGGGGCCATGTGGAGCCACCAGCTAGGCTCTGTAACCACCTGTGGTTGGGCAGAGTCCCAGGCTGTGTTCCCTGGCAAGGCAGTGCTACTGATTACCGGAGGGCGGGGCTGTGGACAGTAGCTCCTGCTTGGCTGGGGTCTCAGACTGAGCTCCCCGACTGGATGATGCTGCGGGCTGGGCTCTACGTTCACGCTGGGTGGGAAGGGGGGGCCCATAAGCTGGGCTTTGCCATCAGGTCGGCCCCTGGCTGTGCTCTGCTATTAAATGACGTTCCTGGCCAGGCTCCCTGGTCTGGCAGAACCTCCAACTTTACCTCACAGCTGCGGGAGGGAGGGGGGGTGCTGGAGACTATGCTCAGCAGTCAATTAGGGTCACCATCTGGGCTTCCTGGTCAAGTGGGGCCAGAGGCTATGCTCAACAGTTGGGCAGGGCTGCTGGCTGGGCTCCCTGCCCCGGAGGGCCACAGAATGTCCTCCAAGGCTTCCAGGCATCTGTGGCCATGTCTTCCAGAAGGGCAAGCCCGGAAGCTATGGTGAGCAGGTGGGTAGGATGCTGAATTTGCTTCCCCACCCAGGCAGGGAGGTAGAATGTGCCCCATATCCGGTTCAGCCCAGTTGACTGGGCTCCAAATCAAGCAGAGATGCCAACCGAGGTCCCTGGCCAGAAGGGGCCACACCGGCTCAGCTCTGCAGATGGGCACTGCTCCCAGCAGGAATGTAGTCCTTCAAGATGTAAGCACTGGTTGCTGCAAGCAACCTTGTCTTCCTTGTCCTCCTGTCTTTGTCCTTGTCCTTCTGTCTCCGACCCCTAGTGGCCTAGTGGTCATGGCTTCCCCTAGTGACCTCCATGAGGTGAGACCCAGTGGGCTCCCCCAGGAGCATCCCACAACATTGGGAGAGCTGGGTGTCCACCTTAGGCTCTCTTTTTCCCGCTGGAGAAATGGCAGGCCGAGGAGGCCCTCGGTGCTGCGTCGCACTGTCCGGGGGAAGGAATGATGTGATCCAGATGGAACTGTCCCTCTTACTCTTCTAATGTGGTCCTTCTTGTTCTGTGGTCCGGGGGCTGCCTCAGCCTCATCCCTGTGTTCTGGGATTTTAAAAACGATGTCTTGCCTGTGGTTAGTTTCCAGTTGGTCTTCTTTGTGAGACGGACCAAAGTTGTGAACAACTCTATCTTGATGATGACACTGTTCTTCATTTATTCTTATTTAATTCATAGAGACAAATGATGTTTTCAGTCTAATTTGGATGATGGGGTCTCAAGATAAGGAGTACATATGTCTGATGGTGGCTTACCTAGATCTTGCCACTAATCTCAGTTTCTCTGCCTTGTTTTTTTTAATTAATTTATTTATTTTGAGGGGGGCAGAGAGAGAGAGGGAGAGAGAGGGAATCTCAAGCAGGCTCTACACTGTCAGCTCAAAGCCCCACACAGAGCTTGAACTCACAAACAGTGAGATCATGACTTTAGCCAAGATCGAGTCAGATGCCTAACTGACTGAGCCACCCAGGCGCCCCCTCTCTGCCTTGATTCTGCGGAGTGTGCTGGAGAGAGAAAGAATTGGAAAGAAACAGGTCTGTTAGAATGGTGTCAGCCAAAGAAAATGGCAGGCACACCCCATTACTACTGGGTCCCTATACTCCTGGCAAGGCATTCAGAACTCGTTCCTAGCCACCGATGACCAAAGACACACCCAATTACTTATCTATTATTCTTCTTACATGACCGTCCACCCTTTAGATGCTAAGAGGACCACTGGGGCAAGGGTGGGGGTGTACCTTGAATCCCCCTCTTTCTTTTCTAGTCTCTCCCCCTCTACCCTTCCTGCTTCGCCTCCCATGGCCACCTGCAACCCGGCCATTCTGGAGGCCACTTCTCCGCTACCCTGACCCCCAGTACTTTGGGATTGCTAGATATTCCTCGGTGTTTTTATGATGTCTGCCATGCGAGGAGACCCTCTTCCCGCTGGGGTGAGGAAAGGGCAGGCATCTCCTGCCTCACATGCATGAAGTGACATACAACCAACATATAACCAAAATGGCAGCTTGCACGGTATTCCCCCATCCCATTTAGTGTTTCTTTTTCTTTTTTTATTTTTAATGTTTATTTATTTTTGAGAGAGACAGAGTGTAAGCAGGGGAGGGGCAGAGAGAGAGGGAGACAGAATCAAAGCAGGCTCCAGGCTCTGACCTGTCAGCACAAAGCCCAACATGCGGCTCGAACTCACGAACTGGGAGATCATGATCTGAGCCAAAGTCAGACGCTTAACCGACTGAGCCACCCAGGCGCCCCACCATTTAGTGTTCCTTATATGGCAGCATGCTTAAAAACGTGGCAAAGGCTCGTGGGACTCACATTTGGTATTTCTGCTGGTCTAAAAATGTTGATTTTTATGTGCATGAGGATGGTCTCCGGAAGAGACTGAACAGAGGTTTGGATTGGCTCCTGAGTGAATCCCACAGGATTAAAGCCTGGCTTAGGCTATGGGCACCGCGGTGTGAGTGCCACTATTTATAGCCAAAACGGAAAGCGTTAGGCCGAGGATGCCCAGGGATGTTTTCATGGGAGCGCGCAGGCCAATCAAAACACGCAGCCTTCGGGCAAGGAGAACGGAAGAGCGCCACCTAGCGGCCGCTGCCAGTCCTGTTTCTGGAGAAACTCCGATGAGAAATCGGACCCCCTTCCCACAGCAGGTCAGGGCCAGAAGGAAACCCAAGGCCTTGGAAATAAAAGAGTGCCAATGGTCAGCAGAGGTCAGAGGATCCATTCCACGAGGCTGTTTCATAATTACATGAGGTATTGTCTTTTTCTCTGGGCTGTTTTGTGTTCATATAACAAAAGTAGCAACTAGCTAATCTTCATTAATTTAGGAACCCCAGCCATGTGCCCGGGTATTGATCAGTTGGTTCGATATGTTGTATCACCTTTGTGATTCCAGAATATTTATTATTTGAAATGTTCCAGTCTGCAATAATTGTCGGCGGGGGGGGGGGGATTTCCTACTAGAATTTAGGGGAAATCTTGTGCAAAACAATGTTATTAGGTTCAGAGAAAATGTAATAAATAAATATTTAGTAATTAATAGTTAATCTAACTATCGATTTAAATTAAGTTGGATTAAAATAATTAATAAAAACTATGTTGGAAATGAGGTTTATGCTTGGGCGCATGTTCGAACACCTGCGTGGGGCGGGGAGTGGGGAGAAGACAGCAAGCCCAGAGACACAAGGAATAGGACAAAGCAAAGCCAGAAGTCAGCGAACCCCACCATGTCCTGGAATATTTACAAGGGTCGGGAAGTCTAAACGGCTGTCCCACGGAACAAGGCAAGCCTGGGTCTGGGAGAGAGCGGACCTGGATTCCTCATGCGTCTGCTGATATTCCTGGAAAGCAGACATGAGAAGCATCGTCTAGCAGCTGAACGCAGCCTCCCTGATGACTCTGGTCACCTCCTGCTTGGAAATGGGCGCCCCTTGGGTGCAGACAGCCCCCTCCCCAGCACCTACAAGGGCGTGCCTGACACCTGCGTGTGGGCATGCAATTAGCTGGAGTCAGCACATGGCTAAATAACCTTCCTTACTCATCTTGAGAATATTGTAATTCTCACGACACATGTATCCAGATTAGAAGAAATGACCATTACAGGTAGCGGTACAAAACTGTTTTGACTTTTGATGTCAATATGCATCCTGGATTATTTTGAAACCAGCCCAGACATTATACCATTTTGTCTGTAAAAAATTCACTACATATCTCTAAAAAGTGAGAATTTTTGGGGCGCCTGGGTGGCTCAGTTGGTTAAGCGTCTGACTTCGGCTCAGGTCATGGTCTCACAATTCGTGGGCTCGAGCCCCACGTCGGGCTCTGCACTGACAGCTCGGAGCCTGGAGCCTGCTTCAGAGTCTGTGTCTCCCTGTCTCTCTGACCCTTCCCTCCTCGTGCTCTCTCTCTCTCTCTCTCTCTCAAAAATAAGTAAACATTAAAAAATAATAAATAAATAAATAAATAAATAAATAAATAAATAAAGGTAGAAGGAATAGATTAAAGAGACTTACAAGGCTTATCAACAAATAATGTATATTGTTTGGAGGCTGATTTAAAATGTATATTGTTTGGAGGAGTATAAAAAGGCAACGTGAGGCATCCATGACATTTGAACATGGACTGGATATGACATCATGGTAAGGAATTATTGGTAACATTAACCGTGGTGAGACCCTGGGGCTCGGCTTCCGACATCACTGCAAAAAGTCAGGGAATCCAACGGGAGTTTTCATGAGCTCGTTAGACCTATCCATCAACCTGTGTTTACGCCCGAGGCTGTGATTCCTTCCCTACCATCGCCTCTCGCCTAGGTCGTTGCAAAGCCTCCTGACATTTCCCAGAAAGTGCACTTGGTTTCTGTGTAGTCTGCTCCCAACAAAGAAGTCAGAACAGGTGTTCAAAAGCGGATGTTGGGAAAAAAGAGAAAGAGTGTGCCTCTTCTGCTCAAAAGTGACTCCTGTTTCACTCAGAGTGAAAGTCTGGCTCCTTACTGTGCCCTCCAAGCTCCTGCATGCTGTGCCCTCCGGTCAGCTTTCTGATGGCATATATCCTCCTGTTGGTCATCCATCTGCTCAAACTACAGTCTTCTTTTTTTTTTTTTTTTTTTAATGTTTATTTATTTTTGAGAGACAGAGTGACTGTGTAAGTTGTCGCGACCGGCGCGACAATCACCGAGGTCAGGGTCCTGAGGGTAGGGGAATGCAAGAAAAAAGAGGAGAGAAGAGAGAGTTTGGGAACAGGAGGGTCCCCTGGGCTGATGGTCCAAGTGACGACTTTATTGTTGCTGTACACAATCTTTTATAATATAAGACTCTTATGGATCAGGTCATTCTAAGAATAAACAGGTTTCACATGATCACTGCCAGCCAAAACATTTAGTTCTATGTACCTTGTGAACTTTCTGAACGGGTCACAAGACCTTGTTGATAGATTGCTAGCAAAACACAGTTCCCATGTTTGTGTCTATCTGACTCGGGGTAGAAAAAGGGAGGTAGCATTACTGCCAACACCTGCAGACCACAGGCTTCAGGAATTAACTTTCTCAGCCTTGACAAGGCTTTCGTATGCCCTTGAAAGTGGGGGAGTGGGAGGGGGAACCACCGGGTTGGCTTGAGTCAACGGGGAACATTGCTCGACCCGGTCTCAGCCTGGCACCGGGGCGTGGCCCCCCACAGTAAGTGGGGAAGGGTCAGAGAGAGAGAGGGAGACACAGAATCCGAAGGAGGCTCCAGGCTCTGGGCTGTCAGCACAAAGCCCCACACGGGGCTTGAACCCACGAACCGTGAGGTCATGACCTTAGCTGATGTTGGACACTTAACGGACTGAGCCACCCAGGGGCCCCAGCAAATTAGTCTTCTTGTGGATCCTCTGATATGCCCAGTGTGCTCCCATCCTAAGCCCTTGTTGCGTTAATTGGTCTGGAATGTTCTCCCAGATGTCTTCTCTCAAAGCTGCCTTCTGAGTGACGCCTACCCTGGCCATTCCATCTAGAAGTTCACACACGACCCCACCCTGACTATTCACATCTCCTCTCCATGTTTCTTCCCTCCACAAACCACCTAGCATTCTGTATACTCCATTTGGTTGGTATGTCGTCCTTACTAGAATGTGAGCTGCATGAGGGCAGAGAATTTTCTCTTTTTTTCCCTCCTACTGCTGTATCGTGGGTGCCCAGAGCAGCGTCTGGCACAGAACAGGGTCTCCATGAGGAAGTGCTGAGAAAATAAGAGTAGGCAGACAGGCCATCTGTAGGGGGATCAAAGCCGTGACAATAGCGTCATCAGGTATGTTTTGGACTCTCACATCAGCAACAAAGCTGTGCTGAGCCAGCTGGAGTCTGAGACCAAAGGCAAAATCAGTAACGCTGGTCTTGTTTTTATTTGAAAAGCTCTTGTTTTGTTCATCATGGATATCTTGCCTTGATTTTTAAAATGATTTATTTATTTATTACAAAATATTTGTTCATTTTTGAGAGAGAGAGAGACAGAGAGAGAGAGCATAAGCTGGGGGTGGGGGAGAGAGAGAGGGAGACACAGAATCCGAAGCAGGCTCCAGGCTCTGAGCTGTCAGCACAGAGCCCGACACAGGGCTCGAACCCATGACCCACAAGATCGTGACCTGAGCCGAAGTCAGATACTTAACTGATTGAGCCACCTGGGTGCCCTTATTTATTTATTGAAGTAAACTCTATGCTCGACATGGAGCTTGAACTCCCGACCTGAAGATCAAGAGTCCCATGCTCTACCAACTGAGTTAGCCAGGTGCCCCTGCTTTGATATGAATATATATGTTTTTTTTTTAATTTATCTTGATTATTGAGTGTTTTTTTGACGGCTCCTTAAATGTTACCCGTAAGGCCCAGAGAGGCCCCTAGGTCCTGGCCTTGGCACTTTGAAAAGTGCCTTTGACATTGTGATTTTTAATGTTTATTTATTTTGGAGAGAGAGTGCATGTGCGAGGGGGGGTTGGGGGCAGAGAGAGGGGGGACAGAGGAGCTGAAGCAGGCTCCAGGCTGTCAGTGGGCAGAGCCCGGTGTGGGGCTCGAACCCATGAATCGTGAGATCATGACCAGAGCCGACATCTGACGCTTAACTGACTGACACCCAAGCACCCCTGTGATCTTTTGATACAATGAGAAATAATAATTGATCTCCATCCCTGGTCCCTGGCCCAGAGGCCCTAAAACTCTTGTAATTTCCGGAGTGAAAGAAACGAGAAGAGCGTCTTCGGTTAATCCTAATAACCTTAAATGCCTGCATTCATGCTAGTGAGGTGACTCCTGGCAGCTGGAGAGCTGCTGGGCGGGGTCGCTTGCCAGAGACAACCACATCGCCAGATGGTGGGAATTTTTGTCTCCCTGCCAACGGCCAGTGATGTGATCCGTCCTGCTTCCAGGCGGGTTGGTGATGGTATTTATTGAAGACAGCCCAGCTCCACAGGAATAGAAGCTCCCCACCTTGGGACCCTTCCGGCCTTTGTTCCACATCCCTCTTCATCTGGATGTTCCTTTGTATCCTTTATAATATCCTTCATAATAAACCTGCAGTGGTAAGTGAAATGTTTCCCTGAGTTCTGAGGCCTTTCCAGCAAATCAGTGAACCGAGGGGAGGGTTTATAGCCAGTGGGTCAAAAAGTATGGATGGCCCCAGGCTTGTAGCCTGAGCCCTTAACCTGGGGGGTCTGCACCACTAAATACGCCCACGAGGGCGGATTTCAATTACCAATGTGACTTCAACGGCCTAATAAACTTCCTGGAAATTTAACAATCGGCTCTCATGAGCCAGTATGAATGGCTTCCTTGGGCCGTTGGGTACCTAGTTTATTAAAAATAAAAACATTAAAGGGGTGCTGGGGTGGCTCGGTTGAGCCTCTGACTCTTGATTTGGCCTCAGGTCACGATCCCAGAGTCGTGGGATTGAACCCCACATCGGGCTCTGCACTGGGCATGTGGCCTGCTTAAGATTCTCTCTCTCTCTCTCTCTCTCTCTCTCTCTCTCTCTCCCTCCCCCTTCCCTCCCCCTGCTCAAATGCACACACAAATGCACACGCTCTCCTTCCCTCTCTCAAATAAAAAAATAAAATAAAAACATTAAAAAAAATAAAGCCTAAATTTCTAAGGATTTGAATAGAGAACTTTAACAGATTTTTAGTTAGAAAAAAGGAGAAAATGATACGTAAAAGGGCAGGAAAAGGGTAGAAATAGCTACCTAATTGCCCCAAAGAAGGACTTAGTGTCTGCTGCTCTCCTAAAACATCAGCCCAGACTAATTTCTTGGCAGAGTCATTTTAGCATGATGGACAGAGGTTGGTAGAAAGAATGGGCCTGGGTTCTGAAACGTGGCAGCACACGAGGGAATTTCTGACTTATATCGGCTACCTTCCTGCCTTCTGTTTACATTTAGAGGCGTGGCGTTATCCGCTAGAGATCAGCAAATAATTCTGGCAATTATTTCCTCGTGAGGTGACTTCCCATTTTCTCCTCTTCGCATTTAGCGATAGCTTCGTACCAGCTCCTAACAGTGGGTCATGCCCACGTCTGCTTTCTGCCTACGGGGCCCAGATTCCTGGAGCCCAAGCACCACCTCTGTGTTCTGTTATTCTCCCTGATTTGCTATGGCAACGATACACAAAGCTGGCTCGGTCAGCCGAGCATGAAACTCTTGATCTCTGGGTCTTGAGTTCAAGCCCCATGATGGGTGCAGAGGTTATTTAAAAAAATAAAAAAAAGAAAAAAGAAAAACAAAGCCAGACACTAGTTAAAATGGACAGATTTTAATCATTAACACCTTATCTCACTAGGGAAAGAGTCCAGTGTGAACTGAACTCAATGGTGTGGATATTTTAAAGAGAAAATAAGGGAAGAGGGAGGGGGTGAGCGGGGATCCCCGTGGAGTCAGGGAAGTGAAAAATGACAAAAAGTGGGAAGAAGGGGTTGGTCTATGTGAAACTCATCTGGGTTTGCTAGTTAGAGCTTACTCCCCTCCTGCAGAGCTGGGAGGCGGGTTGGTTGGAATGAACAGTAAATTCCTTGGTCAGCCTTGAATTTTCTCAGGCAGGCACTTTAAGGGAGTCCAGTGTTATCCTAGGAATGCGGCCTTGAGCTCTTCAAAGTTATGATGGAGTTCGTTCAAGTCTTTATAGGCCAAGACGGAGGGCCTCGTGGAGGAGAGGGCTCGCAGGAGCCTGGCCGGAGTCGGCTCAAGGAGAGAAGCTGTGTCCCCTGGCGGACGTTCACAGCTGATATTCTAGGCGTTCTCCTCTTTCTTCAGGCCTCAAGTCACAGAGGGCTGGGTCTCTGACTTCATGAAGCCGGTGGCCAGCAGCCTTGCCCGCAAGCCAACCTTGTCCTCTCTTGTAGAAACAGGGGTCTTTGCTTCTCGGTGCCGCCCTTAGAGCGGAAATGAGCCTCTGTGCTGCTCCCTGCGGAGGGCAAATCCCTGGGCCATCTTTCAGACAGGATTCCTTGAAGACAGCCTGACCTCCTGGGACTGCTCGTTGCAAAACCAAATTCTTCCAAGGCGCCTGTCACCAAAGACCAGTGTTGCCTGTTTTTAAATAAAGGGACTCGCCCAGATTTACTCTTTCTTGGCCCGATTTTCTTTGCTCAGATTAGCATTTGTGAGATTTATGCATATTGTTGTGTGTTAACACGGGCCAAAAAATGTGGCCTGTTGCCGGTAGGACTCAGTGGAAGGACTGCAGGTGGTGAGGGTCATTCCCACAGCTTCCCCTCTGCCCCCGGGCACGAAACCAGCCTCTGCTCCTTCATAAAAATTATGATGATAAAAGTAACACGTGCCTGTTTTAAAAGCCCAAAAGTTTTAACGCAACAGAAAGGTAAAAAATTTAAAGTACAAGTCTCTTTCTACTTACATAATTCATACAAATCCACTTCCCAGTAACAATCACTATTATTGCTACTAATAGCTCACATTTATTGAGCAATTACTATGTGTAATATATGTTCGGAAGGGGCGCCTGGGTGGCTCAGTTGGTGAAGCATCCAACTTCAGCTCAGGTCATGATCTCATGGTTCGTGAGTTCGAGCCCCATGTCAGGCTCTGTGCTGACACCTCGGAGCCTGGAGCCTGCTTCGGCTTCTGTGTCTCCCTCTCTGCCCCTCCCCATTCATTCTCTCTCTCTCTCTCTCTCTCTCTCTCTCTCTCTCTCTCAAAAAGAAATAAACATTAAAAAAGAAAACATATGTTCTCAAGCATCTTACAGCTATTGTTTTGCTAAGATTTGTCATGTGTTCTTCCCGATGTTTTATAAAATATACACATATCCTTTGCATCTTAAATAAAGGACTTATGCTCTCATATTGTGAGTAAACTTGTTCTTTGCACTTACAATGTCTTGGACAATTGCCATGCCATGATACATATGCCTCCTTCATCTTAACTTGCATGGTCAATATTGAATGGATAGGATACCGTACTTTATCGAACAAGTCCTCTGATGAAAGACATTTTAGTTGTTTCTAGTCTTTTATTACAAAGAATGTTTCGATGAACATTCTCGCATAAATGTTCTTGCAAACTCGTACATATCCGTAAGGTTATTTTGATGGTGTTGATTTTTCTACTGCATTAGAATGTAAATTTTAATGTGGGCAGTGGCTTTGGTTTATTTCAGTATCCCTGGTATTTTATTCCTAGAGCCAAGCATATAGTAAGTGCTCAATAAATACTTGACCACTTACCATTGTACACCCATCAGACGGTCAAAAATTAGGAGGCTGATAATACCAAGTGCTGGCAAGGATGTGAAGCAACTGAATCCTCATATCCTGCTGAGAGTGTAAATCAGTATTTTGCTTTGGAAAGCACACTGACAACATCTCATATGTGTCTACTCTAGGACTAACCATTTTCCTTCCTAAGTATATATTAAGCTCTACTCTTGCACGTGTGCTCAAGGAGACCTGTACAGGAATTCTAATATAGCACTCTTTGTATTGTACAAAAGCAATGCACAAAATTGTATAAAATAATGCAAAAGCATTGTAACATTGTATTACTCTCCCACCACACACGCATACCACCCGTTATTTTTTGTTCTGAACCATTTGAAAATAAGCTGAGTACATCGTGATTAAGTAAGAAAGCTGCAGGGGCGCCTTGGTACCTCAGTTGGTTACGTGTCAGTCTCTTGATTTTGGCTCAGGTCATGATCTCTCGGTTCGTGAGTTCGAACCCCGCATCGGACTTGACACTGACAATGAGGAGCCTGCTTGGGATTTCTCTCTCTCCACCTCTCTCTGCCCCTCCTGCTTTCTCTCTCTCAAAATAAATGAAACTTAAAAAAAAAAAAATGATATGGGGCGCCTGGGTGGCGCAGTCGGTTAAGCATCCGACTTCAGCCAGGTCACGATCTCGCGGTCCGGGAGTTCGAGCCCCGCGTCGGGCTCTGGGCTGATGGCTCAGAGCCTGGAGCCTGTTTCCGATTCTGTGTCTCCCTCTCTCTCTGCCCCTCCCCCGTTCATGCTCTGTCTCTCTCTATCCCAAAAATAAATAAACGTTGAAAAAAAAAATGATAAAGTTGCAGAAGGATTAGCATTTATAAAAACTCAAAATACATAAAACAATACCATAATATTTAGAAATGCATACATATACGACAGAAATAGAAAGATACGAACTAGAATGACAAGCGCCCGGTTTAAGCTAGTGGCTACATTGAGCATAGGAAAAGAAATGCGCTCAGGGATGGGTGCCCAAAGCTTCACTACCTGGAATTTTCTTACATTGTGTGGTGAGTGCATATTTGCTGTTGGCTTTACTTTTTTTTTTTATGACTGACATATTTCATAATTTTAAAAAGCATTATTCTATTTTTATTTTAATGAGCGTTAAAACAAATCAAGACCGCACGTTAAATCTAATCAAGTGACTTCTTGGTGTTTTATTAAAATACCACTTTAGGGGCGCCCGGGTGGCTCAGTCGGTTAAGCGTCCGACTTCAGCTCAGGTCACAATCTCGCGGTCCATGAGTTCGAGCCCCGCGTCAGGCTCTGGGCTGATGGCTCAGAACCTGGAGCCTGCTTCTGATTCTGTGTCTCCCTCTCTCTCTGCCCCTCCCCCATTCATGCTCTGTCTCTCTCTGTCCCCAAAATAAATAAACATTAAAAAAAAATTTTTTTTAAATACCACTTTACTTGAAAATCTGGCCCTGGTTTCTGCACCTGGTAAATATGACACACCCAATAAATGTTTATTGGATGAACACATGAATACCCATCTCTTGATCTTTCTACATCTAAGCCCTATTAATGTGAGTCAAGGCCAAGTTCCTCTTGAAGATGCCCTCTTCAGGGTCCCTGCCATAGTGTTGGGCATCACCAACAGCTATAACCAAGGACAAGAGTCTTATTTCTTGTGCCCCAGAGAGTTTCTTTCCTCATTTACCACATGTTCTGCAATTAAACTAGTGATCTCCCTGGGCGCCTTGGTGGCTCAGTCGGTTGGGCATCAGACTGGTGTAGTCACAATCTCGTGGTTTGTGAGTTCGAGCCCCACATCTGGCTTTCTGCTGTCAGTTTGGAGTCTGCTTTGGATCCTCTGTCTCCCTCTCTCTGCCCCTCCTTCACTCTCGCTCTCTCAAGAGTCATAGACTTTAAAAAAATCGTTTGGGGGCGCCTGGGTGGCACAGTCGGTTAAGCGTCCGACTTCAGCCAGGTCACGATCTCGCGGTCCGTGAGTTCGAGCCCCGCGTCGGGCTCTGGGCTGATGGCTCAGAGCCTGGAGCCTGTTTCCGATTCTGTGTCTCCCTCTCTCTCTGCCCCTCCCCCGTTCATGCTCTGTCTCTCTCTGTCCCAAAAATAAATAAACGTGGAAAATAAAATAAAATAAAATAAAAAAATCGTTTGAATGAAAATAACCTGTTTCTCTTCCAATTAGGGAGGGCCTTGTCTTATTAATCACTGTGTCTAGTTGAAGGTTCACACATAGCAGGTTCACTGGAAATGCTTAAACAGCATTAAATGAAACGATATATTTCCATGTCCAATACAAAGGTATACAAATTTTTTTTAACGTTTTATTTATTTTTGAGACAGAGAGAGACAGAGCATGAACGGGGGAGGGGCAGAGAGAGAGGGAGACACAGAATCGGAAACAGGCTCCAGGCTCTGAGCCATCAGCCCAGAGCCCGACGCGGGGCTCGAACTCACGGACCACGAGATCGTGACCTGAGCTGAAGTCGGATGCTTAACCGACTGAGCCACCCAGGTGTCCCTACAAATGGTTTTTAAGCTATGTTTGTATTTTTGAATAGTTTTAGATTCACAGAAAAGGTAAAAACATAATACAGAGTATTCCCCTTTACCTTCTTTACCCTGGTTTTCCCCATTGTTAACGTCTTATACTACTTTGGTATATTTGTCACAACTGAGAAATATTGGTACATTGTTGGTACATTGTTATTGATGAAATGCCCCACTTTATTGGGATTTCACTAGCTTTCCTCTGATGTCCTTTTTCTGTCTCAGGGTCCCATCGAGGATACCACATTACATTTTGTCATATCTAGGCTCCTTGAGTCTGTGGTGTTTTCTCAGATGGTCCTTGTTTTTGATGGCCTTTGGATGCTCTTGGAGAATGTTTGTAGAATATTCATCATGCTTGGACTGAGGTTATGGGTTTGGGGGCGACAGCTCACAGAGATAAAGTATCATTCTTATCACATCATATCAAAACTCTGTGCCGTGAACATGACTTATCATTGAGGATGTTAACCTGGATCATTTGGCTGAGGTAATGTTGACCAGGTTTTCCCATTGTAGAGCTATCCCCTCCCCCTCTTTCCATAGTCTATTCTTTGGAAGGGAGTGTGAAAATTAATAAAAGATTTATTTAGAATGGAGTGCGGAGGCCAGCAGGGGGAGCTCTCGCTTCCCTCCACTCTTGTCCACTGCCAAGACCCAACAGGGACAGAAGGACCTTGCAGGTGGACGCCATTCCAGGAGGAGGAAGAAAGGGTTCCTCCTCCACCCCTCCCCTCGCTGCAAAGCGCAGCCGATGACAGACTGTCACAGCTCAGCCAACGGGAAGCTACTACACTCTGAGCTCCCGCCTCATTCCAATGGACTTTTGTTTATAAAATCCTTTCCAATCTCCTTCTCTTCTATAAATAAGGGTTCTCCTCCTTTGTTCTGGGGACTTGCATACGGTTTTGCCATAGCTTGTTTGTCCAGTATTGCAATTCTCTGCTATCCCTGAATAAACCCATTTTTTTGCTGGTGAAATAGCTGGCGGGATTATTTTTAGGATTAACACAAGTCACTAGGCTCCTCTGCTGGAGGGGGGAGTAACTACACAGTTATTTGGAATTATGTACTGGGAGAGTTGTCTCTTCTCCCTCGTTTATTTATATTAAAATGTTTCTAGACATATACGAATAACACAGCTCAAGAACCTTCTTTTGCATCTTGAGGCTCTCCCTAACCTCCCAGCTCAAAGGCAGATTAGCGCCTGGAGTTATTTCCCCAGGGAGCCTCAGGGCAGCAACGGGGTCACGACCGTGATGGGGGGGAGGGGGGTCCCGGGGTGGGTATGGGCGCCAGGGCGGTGGAGTCAGGGGCATGCGGCACAGGGCACTGCGAACGGGGGCCCCGAAGAGCTTGGGGGCTCCCTGGGGGCCCAGAACCCGTTCACTCTCCACCCGCCCTGGCTTCGCGAACATCCCTTGGCCAGCGTGCTTGGAAAATAGTTCTTGGAGCGAGCAGTCTGTCCAGTCACCGGAAATTTCTTCCGTCTCTTCCCTTGCGCAACGCCCTGGTGCAACAAGAATAATGGAGGTCGCAGCCGCCCTCAGCCCCCAGGAGGGGAGACGACGCCTTGGGTGATCAGAGCTACTTGGGAGCCGCGGCAGCGCGGAGACGGCGCGGCTGCAGGGCGTCGGGATCCGCCGCGAAGTGGAAGGGGCGTGGCCATGACCGTGGGCGCGGCGGCTGCGCAATGGGCCCGGGAGGGGGTGGCGGGGGCGTGGCTGTGGGCGTGACTGTGGGCGTGGCTCTGAGCGCGGCGCCGCGCTCGGGGCACCGGGTGGCTGCGGCGGCGGCGGCGTCCACCCCAGAGGCGGTTGTTGCTGCGCCCGGTACTGGGATCGCTGCCCGAGGCGCAGACGCGGTGGACTTCGCCCGCCCCGGCCCTCGGCTCGCTGTGGGCTCGTCATGGAGACCAACCAGAGGCCGTATCACCTGGTGGTGTTTGGCGCCTCAGGCTTCACCGGCCAGTTCGTGGCCGAGGAGGTGGCCCGGGAGCAGGTGGCCTCGGGGCAGAGCTCCAGCCTGCCCTGGGCCGTGGCGGGCCGCTCCCGGGAGAAGCTGCAGCGAGTGCTGGAGAGGGCTGCCCTGAAGCTGGGTAAAGGGGCAGGGGGGGGGGGGGCGGCGGCTTCCGGGGCCGCAGGGTTGGGGTCGTCCGCCGCGAGCGTTTGTCCTGCAGGGGGCGCCCCTGGGGCTCCCCGGGCCCGGCCGCACGGCCGGAGGAGGAGGCGAGGCTGGAGGATGATAGCACGTCTTTGTTCCACTCCCTGAACGAAATACAGAAATAAATACGTTTCTCCTCCATGGAATTCCTCCTCCTCCAGTTTGGCGAGTCCCGCTGGCCGCGTAGACGGGGACGCCAGCTCCTCCTGTCTGCGCCCCGCTGAGCAGGGGCACCCGGTGGGGCTGCAGGTCTCCCCGGATTTGGTAGGATGGCAAAGTAGGGCTTTGCTTCCTTCGGGTGTTCTGCCCTCCCCCCTCGGCCTGCCTTTCTGGAAGTGTGCGGGGAAAGCCTCACAGTTTTTTTGATAACGATGTTGTGGCTTTCGTTTCTTAATTTATTTTTTGCCTGTTAAGAATCCTCTTTCTTACGCTCTCTCCACCCTCCCGCGTAAGTATTTCTGGTTTGGGCGTTTACTTATTCTTTTAGCATTCATTCAACATATTTTTACTGCGTGGTCTTTTCTGTGCCAGATCCTGTTCCGAGGGCTGGGGGTACAGATGTGACAGCACACACAGGGACCCTGCCCTCAGGATCAGGGGACGCATCTGAGGATTCTTGCCGCCTGGTGTCCCCTCATACAGACCCACAGCGCCTGTTAGAGTTCGGGGTGTGCTGCGTTCTTGTGTTTAACCTTCATCCCACGCTTCCTTCTAATTCCACCCTGAGCCTGCGTGTGGTGGGAGGTGTAGACTCTGTTTTGTTTGTGATTAAGTGCAGAAGATCTCACGTAGGCTCAGTTCTCCTACAACTCTTTCTCCCGCCAGCCACTGCCAATCTACAGTCTTGACCAAAGAGCTTGTTGGTGTTGTCTGTTTTAGTTTTCCAAAAGAAATAATTTCACTATTTTTTTTAATATAAATGTTTTAGAAATTACATGAAATTCTATTTATTTATTTATTTATTTATTTATTTATTTATTTTTTAACGTTTATTTATTTTTGGGACAGAGAGAGACAGAGCATGAATGGGGGAGGGGCAGAGAGAGAGGAAGACACAGAACCGGAAGCAGACTCCAGGCTCTGAGCCATCAGCCCAGAGCCTGACGCGGGGCTCGAACTCACGGACCGCGAGATCGTGACCTGAGCCGAAGTCGGACGCTTAACCGACTGAGCCACCCAGGCGCCCCTGATTTCACTATTAAAATATATTCTTCCATTTCTTTTTCCTGCTCAACAAGACCATGCAGGCACAGTCTGATTATCGTTTGTAATGCCTAGATTGAATTATTGTGAGGGATGCACCTTGCACCACCAGAACCTGCATTACTCGATTCTGTTAATTCCAGTTATTTACTTATAAGCCCATCATGAGTGTCCTTTTTTTTTTTAATTTTTAAATATTTATTTATTTTTGGGAGAGAGAGTGCAGGTGCGTGTGTGGGGGAGGGTCAGACAGGGAGACACAGAATCCGAAACAGACTCCAGGCTCTGAGCTGTCAGCACAGAGCCCGGTGCGGGGCTCGAACCCAGAAACCACAGGATCATGACATGAGTCCAACGAATTTGGACTCTTAACCGACTGAGCGGCCCAGGTGCCCCCTATCATGAGCATTCTTACCTAGACTGTGCCTTCTACCCCAGAGTCCTTTTTTTTGTTCTCATGATGATGATCTTAACAACCCCTTTTTACCCCCATATTTTGTCATATGTAATTGGTTAGTAGTTGATGAGAAACTTCATCATGGAATTCCTGGCAGAGAGGAAATCAGGACAGCGATCTACTCAGTACCTAAACAATCGTAAAATTGTCATCTTACACAGGGTTATCATTTACACAGTGCTTAAGTTAGTTTTTTTTTTAAGGTTAGTATTTTATTTTTGTAGCAATTCTTAGTATTAACTCCATGTTCCTCATAGCTTTTTCTTTTTTTTTTTCCAACGTTTTTTATTTATTTTTGGGACAGAGATTGACAGAGCATGAACGGGGGAGGGGCAGAGAGAGAGGGAGACACAGAATCGGAAACAGGCTCCAGGCTCCGAGCCATCAGCCCAGAGCCTGACGCGGGGCTCGAACTCACGGACCGCAAGATCGTGACCTGGCTGAAGTCGGACGCTTAACCGACTGCGCCACCCAGGCGCCCCTGCTTTTTCTTTTTTATATCGCCTGGTTTAAAAAGTTCTTATCTTTTTTCTGTGCTTTTCCTGAAATTACCATCACTGATTAGTATAGAGAGAAGATCTGGAAGATCTAACACTGTATCAGATTTGTTGAAAACGATTTATGTCTTACTTTAGGAAGACCGACACTGTCCTCCGAAGTTGGAATAATAATTTGTGATGTCACTAATCCCGCCTCACTTGATGAAATGGCTAAGCAGGCGGCAATTGTCCTCAACTGTGTAGGACCCGTAAGTAATCAGCCCTTGTTTGTATCAGAACAAACAGTCTATTCATTTCTAACAGAATCTGGTATTTTATATTCTAGAGGAACATAAGGACAGGGTGCAGAAGAATTGGTTCAGGGCCTTAACCCCATCTGGGGGAGTTTTTGCTTCCAGTGAGAGCAGATGGGTGTGGCCAAAGTGTCCTAAGAGAGACACCAGGCCCTCTGGGACACCATACTCCAGGAATGTGTGCAAGTTTGGTTACTGGTTACGGCTATAATTGCGTTTTTTTTTTTTCTTACCGTATGCTTTTTTTTTTTAAGTGTATTTACTTATTTTGCGAGAGAGTGCCGCACTCGGGTGGGAGAGGGGCAGGGAGAGAGAGAATCCCAAGCAGGCCGTGCCCTGTCAGTGCAGACCCTGACTCCAGGCTTGATCCCGTGAACTGTGAGATCGTGACCTGAGCTGAAATCAGTCTTAACCAACCGAGCCACCCAGGTGCTCCCCTTACTGTGCGCTTTGTAAGTGAAAAAAAATGTTTGCGCACGTACCCCCGATACATGTTTTTACTTTACTTGTAAACGATATTCCTCTGTTACTGTACCAATATGTATGTTAAAAACATGTACAAAAATACACTAAAAGAGGATTCATTCATTCACTCAGTAAATATTTATTGAATGTTTATTACATGTAAACTGCACTAGCGAAGGTACCTGGGACAGCATGGTAAACGAAACTGAAAATCCCTCATGGAGCCTATGGCCTGGCGGGGGTGACAGAACAGGAGGGTTCTCATAGTAGGTAATGATAAATCCTTTGAAGAAAAATAAGGCAGGGTAAGGAGTTAAACTGCTAGTTAGAAGGATGGTCAGGGAAGGTCTCCGTGAGGACCTGACATTTCTGTAGAGACCTGAATGAAGTGAAGGGGGTAAGCTACGGGAGCGTTTGAGAAGGGTGTTCCAGGGAAAAGCACATACAAAGGTCCTGAGGCGAGCGTGTGTTTGGCAAGACCGAGGCATGTGAGAGAGGGCAGTGCGGCGGGGCCCGGGCAGGACCGAGGTGGAAGTTAGGTTGGAGAGGAGCCCATGAATTAGGTCAGAGGGTGACGGGCAAGGTCGGGGTTTGAATGGTTGAAAGCAATGGCACGATCTGCTTTCCAGTTTTGAACTTCTTTGGCTTCTGAGAGGAAGAAGAGGTGATGGGGACCGACAGGGGGATGACCGCGGCAAGCCGAGCACAGGGTATGGTGGGAAGTGGGTAGGGTCAGAGTGTACTTGGAGAGATCCACAGCTTTTTGGTATCGTTCTGGACGTGAAGGAGGCACCCTTGGCCTGTGCAGCAGGCGAAAGTTGGTGACGTTTACTGATCTGAAGAAGCCATCCCAGGTGGCAAAACATTTGAAAACTAAGCATCTCGAAGGTTGATGATCATGTTTTCAGTGAAAGCAGGAAGGTGTTTTTGATTATCAGGTAGAACTGTAGGTGAGTTGTTTATTTAGATTAATCTCACTTCTGAGTGGCTTGGATTCTGTGCTCTGCTGCTCCCATCACTCTCTCAGACACGCCCTTAGCCAGCTTCCTTACCCTTCCCTCCCCAGAATTCTGGAAAAATCCAAACCTGGTTATTCCAGCCCCGCTTGCTCAACCCGTGAGCCCACGAACCCGTGTTATCCAGTAATCCAGTAACCCCGAATATCTGGAGACACCCTTGCTGACGGTCCTACTTTAAATACGTGGTTATAAACCTCATGTGGGGCCTCAGCGCCTTAGAAATCCTGTCCCCTTTCCCCAGACTGTCCTCTCTCCTGTTCTCTGAAGGAGCAGTTTTACAGGTTCTTTCCTCACTCTGATCTGATGATTTAATTTCCTTTTCTTTTTTTCACTATGACAGTAGAACTGTCCAAAGAGAATTTCTTCCTCTGCCTACTGTGCTTCCCTGACTCTGCCTTACTTGCTGTCACGAGGAAAACCCCCCTGGCTCCTCACAGGTGCAGGATTTGAGGACCTTATGTTTACCGTCCCACATATTTCTGTGTGGTTGTTTTTTTTTTTTTAAGTTTATTTATTTATTTTGAGAGAGACACAGCATGAGCAGGGGAGGGGCAGAGAGAGAGGGAGAGAGAATCCCAAGCAGGCTCCGCACTGTCAGTGCAGAGCCCGATGTGGGGCTTGAACCCACGAAACTGCAAGATCGTGACCGGAGCCGAACCCGAGAGTCGGACGCTTAACCAACTGAGCCACCCAGGTGCCCCTCTACGTGTTCTTATTGTCACATTTTCCCTCTTGACTGCACTCTGTCAACACATAAATATGTGATGATATCTCTGATCTTAAAAAGAACCACCCTTAATTCACATATGCGTCCGACTACTCCATTTTTCTGGGTCCTTCAAAACTCCTTCAAAGAGTTCTCTCTCCGTGCTCCGTCCACTTCCTCAGCTCCTCCTCTCTTCTGAACCCCCCTCGCCAGTCTTCTCTGTAGGCCTCATGCTTCAGTGAGACGTCTCTGCCTCGCCCCTCACCGCCCCTCTGCTCCTCGTCTTGATCCGGGTATTTGTCCCCATCCGTCACGTCCTCCTTGCTCTCTGGGTTTGGCTTCTGGGGTCTGGCCCTTTCCTCATTTTCCACCTGCCGACCAGCTTTGTCCCCTTCCCCTCTGTGGGATCTTTTCTTCTTCCTCTAAGTACCTGAGGCCTCACAGCTCGAGCCTTACAAACTCTTCTCTATTTACACTCTCTGAGCCAGCTTTGAAAAAAATTATTATTGTAATAAAATATACATAACAAAAAATAACCATTTTTTAATGTTGATTTTTGAGAGGCAGAGACAGGCAGATTGTGAGTGGGGGAGGGGCAGAGAAAGAGGGAGACACAGAATCCGAAGCAGGCTCCAGGCTGAGCTGTCAGCACAGAGCCTGACACGGGGCTTGAACTCACGAACTGTGAGATCATGACCTGAGCTGAAGTCTGACACTCAACTGACTGAGCCACCCAGGTGCCCCCCATTTTAACCATTCAAAAAAAAAATTTTTTTTTTATTTTTTTCTTTTTGCATTTATTTATTTTTGAGAGAGAGAGAGAGAGACAGAGAGTGAGCAGGGGTGGGACAGAGAGAAAATGAGATAGAATCTGAAGCAGGCTCCAGGCTCCGAGCTGTCAGCACAGAGCCCGATGTGGGGCTCAAACCCACAAACTGGGAGATCATGACCTGAGCCGAAGTTGCACGCTTAACTGACTGAGCCACTCAGGTGCCCCCCCCCCAAATTTTTTTTAATGTTTATTTATTTTTAAGAGAGAGAGAGCGTGAGCAGGGGAGGGGCAGAAGAAGAGGGAGACCAGGATCTGAAGCAGCCTCCAGGAGCTGTCAGAGCCTGACACTGGGCTCGAACCCAGGAACCTCGAGATCGTGACCTGAGCCAAAGTCGGACACTTAACTGGCTGAGCCACCCAGGCGCCTCTAGCCATTTTTAAGTTTGCAATTCGATGGCACAAGTTCATTGGCAGTGCTGCGTGATCATCACCATCTTATCTCCAAAACTCGTCATCGTCCCAACAGAAACTCTAACTGGGTCAGTTTTTGTTTTTTTGTTTTTTTAAGTTTATTTGTTTTGAGAGAGCAAGAGAGAGCTCGCCTGGGCAAGGGCCGGGGAGGGGTGGGGGGTGTGGAGAGAGAGAATCACAAACAGGCTCCACCGACATCGAGGTCTATCCCATAACCCTGGGATTATGACCTGAGCTGAAATCAAGAGCCACATGCTCGACTGAGCCACCGGGTGCCCCCAGTTTTTGTTTTTGTTTTTTTTTTAAAGAGGGATCTTTGGTGTTTCCTACTTTCCTAATTGGGCCAGTATTTTATAACCGTGTAGTGCTAATCAGGTGAGTGAGTTGAGGCTCAGCAGTAAGAAGAGAAAAATCAGGTAGCCTGGAATAGAACACAGGGTGAATGACACATGATATGGATAAGTAAGGGTTCATGAAACTTTTGTTTCAGTTAGATACATTGTGTGGGGGCTGCTATGTGAAGTGAATTTCTTAGCGTGAGTTGTGGCCAAAAAATTTTGAACGCCAGGGCTTTCGGGGTGCCTGGGTGGCTCAGTAAGTTAGGGGTCACAGTTGGGCTCAGGTCATGATCTCACGGTTCGTGGTTTCGAGCCCCGCACCGGGCTCTGTGCTGACAGCTCAGAGCCTGGAGCCTGCTTCGGATTCTGTGTCTCCCCCTTTCTCTGCCCCTCTCCTTGCATTCTGTCTCTCTCCTTCTCTCTCTCTCTCTCTCAAAGATAAATAAACATAAAAAAAAAAAAAAAAAAGGAAAGCCGTGGCTTTAAATGCCACGCGTATGCTGATGATGCTTACGTTCTTTCCAGTGAGGCCTGCCCCCTTAAGCTCCAGGCTGGTAGATCCCGCTACCTTCTTGAGGTTTCCATTTCCACTTGGATGGTTCGTGGGCTTGTCCGTCTCTAGGTTTTTGCCCCCCAAACACCTGCTCTCCCTCCTAGGCTCTACTTGTTTGTTATTTTCACTTTGCCCGTTTCTTTCAAATTTTATCACTTCAGTTTCAACAAGTTTCACGATTTGTTTCTTTGCAGATGTTATTTAACCGTTTTGTCCACTTCGTGAAGGTTTATTTAGTTAAAAACCAAGCGATACCTGTAAAACTACTTAGGCATGTGTAAACGGGCGTGGGGCCGAAATACAGTGAAAAGGGACGAAGGAGGGTGTCACCATGGCCCCCTTTGCCGGTGGAGCTCTTCCTCCACAGGCTACCCTCAGGATACCTTTTGTGTCTTGTGTTCGACGTGTGACCACTGCGTGGGACCCAGGAAGCAGGCCGAAGTCAGTTCATGTATTAACCACTAATAAGACCTCATTCTTTTCTCTGTGCTTCCCATAAACGTTAGCATAAATACACAGATTGCTCTCTCCACAGCTGAGGGATGGTTCTGTGGGCGCCTTGAGGTCAGCATGCCTATTTGGGAACCACTGGGTCGGAAGGTGGGGCGCTCAGAGCGGGATTGTGGTTTCGATCTGGAAGCGCACTGGCTTCTCTGGGGAGAAATGCCTCCTCTGAGATCAAGGATCCTTGCCGTTTGTCCGTTACCTCCTAGAAGCCCAAGGGTAGACGGTAGAGAACACCCCCAGAACACACGAATCCAGGGGTGTCAGTGCAGAGGCCTTCACGTCACTCGTGCCAGAGTGCAGTGTGAGGCCGGGGGCGCTGCGCTGAAGGGGGGTGGGCGTGCTGTTTCTGGAAGGAGCTGCCGTTACCTAACCCGGAAGGCTGGGGCAGCCGCGAGCAGGGGAGGGTGAAGCAATGGCGGGTTTAGGAAACTACGAGGTGTTTCGAACTTCTGCGACATGAGGACTAAGGGCTGGTGGTGTGACCTGAGGCTTGAGCACTTTTTGTGACATGCCTGGAGATACAGGCACCGAGAGCTAGTGATGCGTGTGTGTGTGAGAAGGAGCACACGTGACCTCAGCTTTTTATTCTAGAATAACGATTTGGTGTTTCTTTGGCGATGGGGTGGGTTTGGCTGCAGTGAAAGCTGTCACTGCAGTAAACTGCATGAGAGGGGGCAAAGGCGTGACCTCGGATTCGGAGGCGTGGAGGGGAGGGGACTGACTTGATGAAACGTGGTACCTTCCAGGGTTGATGGAGTCAGAGACAGCTTCTGGGTTTCTCACTTGAGGATGCGGTTAATCATGACACCCAAGGGTGGGTTTTACTGCGTGCTCTGTGCTAAGCTACTTGTGTCGTCTTATTTCGTCCTGACTATAGCCCTGAGACATAGGTGCTGTGATTATTCATCTTTTTTGATGAGGAAATCGAAGCTTAGAAGGTGAAGTACCCGCCCAAGTTCGCACAGCTGGTGGTGCGCAGCCTGGACTCAGTCAGGCCCGACCTTAAAGCCTGTGCCCTAGACGGGCTGCTGGTCAGCCATTTGCACGGTTCTGTCTCCTCAAGGTCCCTACCTGCAACAGGTCAGGACAGGAATGGCGAGTGGGGCCCAGGCTGTCTGAGCCACCACCTACGCTTCTAATCAATACGCCCTAGTCACCGCTGTTACAAAGTAGAGGAGGGAAACAGGTTTGTAAGAAAGATCACGGATTTGAATTTGGGTTGTCTGCTCAGTATTCTTTTTTTTTTTTTTTAATGTTTTATTTATTTATTTTGAGAGAGATACAGCATGAGCAGGGGAGGGGCAGAGAGAGAGGGAGAGAGAACTCCAGGCAGGCTCCGTGCTGCCAGTGCAGAGCCTAATGCGGGGCTCGAACCCACGAGCCATGAGATCAAGATATGAGCCAAGAATAAGAGTCCGATGCTCAACTGACTAAGCCACCCTGGCAACCCCCCCCCCCCATGCCCCTGAGCATTCTGGAATTAAGACAGGAAATACGTAAAATATAGTAGAATTATTATTTTTTTAATAAGTGAGGAAATCAGGGTGAAGAGAAAATAGGGGAGGTACAACAAAGCCAAAGTAAAATCAGTTTTATGCACGAATCATGCCCTGTGTCGGGGCGCCTGGGTGGCGCAGTCGGTTAAGCGTCCGACTTCAGCCAGGTCACGATCTCGCGGTCCGGGAGTTCGAGCCCCGCGTCGGGCTCTGGGCTGATGGCTCAGAGCCTGGAGCCTGTTTCCGATTCTGTGTCTCCCTCTCTCTCTGCCCCTCCCCCATTCATGCTCTGTCTCTCTCTGTCCCAAAAGTAAATAAACGTTGAAAAAAAAATTAAAAAAAAAACAACAGATCATGCCCTGTGTCCTGTGCTCTTGCTGGTCCTGAACTTTCTAACAGAAACCAAAGATACGGAAGCGTCTGTTAGTTCTGGAGATAGACGTTGAATGTCATCAGGATACCTGTTGTAGGTGACATCAGGAGAGTAGAAATTTTCTGGGGAGATTCGGCAGCCCTGGCGTGCATAAGAATCACCCATGAGGAATGTCACTGGAGTCGACCCTGCCTGTTGACATGCGTGTTACTGGGCTCCATCCCCAGAAACTCTGGTTTAGGGGGCCTCTGGGGTGGGAGGGAGTCACCATCCATACTTAACATACTTAGGGGTGCCTGAGTGGTGCAGTCGGTTAAGCGTCCGACTTCAGCCAGGTCACGATCTGTCGGTCCGGGAGTTCGAGCCCCGCGTCGGGCTCTGGGCTGATGGCTCAGAGCCTGGAGCCTGTTTCCAATTCTGTGTCTCCCTCTCTCTCTGCCCCTCCCCCATTCATGCTCTGTCTCTCTCTGTCCCAAAAATAAATAAACGTTGAAAAAAAAAAACCAAAAAAAAAACATACTTAACGAGTCACCTAGGTGACTTTAACACAGGTGGACGCCTGGCCAACTTGAGAAACTTTGGGAGAAGATAACCAAGAGAAAGGCCAAAAGAGGCTCCAAATGAGTTTCAAAGTGGATGTGTGTAAATCTTAAGGATTGCCCAAGATGAAAAAAGAACTTTGGGGCACCTGGGGGCTCAGTCAGTTAAGCCCCTGACTCTTGATCTCAGCTCATGTCACAATCTCAGGGTTGTGAGTTTAAACCCCAACTTGGGCTTGACCTCTTTCATTGTAATCTCTATTTCTATTTTATGTATACTTAAATTAAAAAATTTTTTAAAAAAATATTTTATTTATTTTTGAAGGAGAGAGAGAGAGAGAGAGAGACAGAGACAGAGCATGAGTGGGGGAGGGGCAGAGAGAGAGAGAGGGAGACACAGAATCCGAAGCAGGCTCTAGGCTCTGAGCTGTCGGCACAGAGCCCAAGGCAGGGCTTGAACTCACAAACCGTGAGATCATGACCTGAGCTGAAATCAAGGGTTGGACACTTAACCGACTGAGCCACCCAGGCGCCCCTTAATATTTCAGTCATGGTAACCAAGACTGTACTTATAAAACTCAGTGGCATTTCATTCATTTAAGCTTGCTAAGTACGAGTTAACTGCTGGCTTTCTTTATCCTCCCCCCTGCAGTATCGATTTTACGGAGAACCTGTAGTAAAAGCGTGTGTTGAAAATGGAACGAGCTATATTGACATCTGTGGAGAACCTCAGGTACGTAAAATGCAAAGGAAAGAATGGAATTAGCAACGCAACTTTCTGTTAGCGTGGACAATACTTAGTGCAGTTTCGCAGACCTATTTTAGAATTCGATGTCCCCTTCCCTCGTGGTGACAGATGGTGTTCTGTGGACGGCTCACAGGAGAGCCCGATGGGAAGGTCTCTTCTTCCGTTTTCTCGAATTTTTTTCTTTCGTACCACCTCATTGATTTCAGGTCTCTTGTAGGTAGGCTGTGCTGATTTTTAAGCCCCAAACCCATCACCCCAGTCTAGTCTTGAGAATTCCAGTAGAGGGGCGGTCTACAAAATACCTCATCGGAAGCCCTCAAAACTGTCAAGGTCCTCGGAAACGAGACTCTGAGACACCGTCATAGCCAGGAGGAGCCTAAGGAGACGTGACCGCTACATGTCCTGTGGGATCCTGGCAGAGAAAAAGGGTGGATAAGAATGGACTGTAGCTAATGATAATGTTACCACCATGGGTTCCTCAATTGGAACAAATGTTCGTGTCCAAGCTGTCACGACGGGAGAAACTGGGGCGGGGTGCGTGGGAACTCTCCGCTACTCAAATTTTCTGTAAATCCGACACTGTTCTGGAAGTAATTGTAAACCCAGGCGGAGGATTCGAGCGGACGTTATTCTCCTCTTTCATCCCTCCTTCCCTCCACTTGCTTTACTCTAAATATGCACAGATACGTGTCCGTAATCGTGTCCGTCTGAGTAATAGGTTTGGGTTAGGCTTTCTTGCCTTTTTTTTTTTTTTTTGTATTTTTTTTGTATATTAATTTAATTTTTCATAATAGATGTTACTCTGACACTTAAAAGGCATTTTGAAAAAATTAATAGCGTCGTTAAGTCAGACCAGCTTATCTTCTGCACTAGTTGGCATCTGGCAGATATCCAGTGAATACTTGCTGAATAAATGAAAAACATTTCGACCCTTAATATTTCACTACAAAGCCATACCTGTTAGCATTTTCAAAATGCAATTGCTTTGTCTTTTAAGGTCTCTCATCGAATACTGATGTAAATGTTTCTGATTTAAATAGCTCTGATTCACATTTTTGTCCTGGATTTTTTAGTTTCTGGAACTAATGTATTGGAAGTATCACGAGAAAGCTGCAGAAAAGGGAGCTTATATCATTGGAAGCAGTGGCTTTGATTCCATTCCAGCAGACCTGGGAGTGATATATACCAAAAACAAGATGAATGGTAATTATCAATCAAGAAGCAATAAATGGATTTACAATAGAAAGGCTTCATGTTTGTAGTGTGGAAGAGAAGCAGAACTATTAGTGGGTAATGTGAACACAGGTGCTTTGTTTCTAATATAGCGGTAATTGTTATAAAATGTGACAGGGCGCCTGGGTGGCTCAGTCGGTTAAGCGTCTGACTCTTGATCTCAGCTCAGGTCTTGATCCCAGGGTCGTGGGTTCAGGCCTCATGTTGGGCTTTGTACTAGGCATGAAGCCTACTTAAAAAAAAAAATACTACTGACGCTATTTTTTGAGATGCATGTTCTAAAGTGAGGAATTATCCATTGTCTCAATTTAGTTACGGTTAGAGCTGTAACATTTCTGGAAATAGAATTTCTGACAGTCATTGTAAATTCAAACTTGCTTGGTTTTGGAATTAATACATTTAAGGAAATGATTTATATAGCTATTATAATTGAAGTTTTAAAACTTTTAATCAACAAAGCTGAAAAGTATTGAACAAATTTTTTGGCTTCTATTTCACCCCATCTGTAAAAGGAACCAATAATTTAAGAGTGGAAAAAATCATGTTGACTTGGGCAGCACATACTACTAAAATTGGGGGCGCCTGGGTGGCTCAGTGGGTTGAGCGACCGACTTCAGTGCGGGTTATGATCTTGCAGTTTGTGAGTTCGAGCCCCGCGTTGGGCTCTGTGCTGTTGGGCTCTGTGCTGACAGCTCGGAGCCTGGAGCCTGCTTTGGATTCTGTGTCTCCCCCTCTCTCTCTGCCCCTCCCCTGCTCATGCTCTGTCTCTCTGTCTCTCTCTCTCAATAATAAATAAATGTTAAAAAAATTTTTTTTTAAATACTAAAATTGGAATAATACGGAGAAGATGAGCACGTCCCTGCGGAAAGATGACACACGCAGATATGTGAAGCATTCCATATTTTTAAGACAAGAGGTGTTGGCGAGGATGTGGAGAAAAAGGAACCCTGTGCACTGTTGGTGGGAATGCAAACTGGTGCAGCCACCGTGGGAAACAGTAGGGAGCTTCCTCAAAAAGTTAAAAATAGAGCTACCCTGCAATTCAGCAATTACACCACCAGGAATTTACCCAAATAGTACGAAAACACCAACCAATTCCAAGGGATATGTGCACCCCTCTGTTTATTACAGCACTAGTTACAGCAGCCAAGATGTGGAAGCAGCCCGCGTGTCCACTGATTGATGGGTAAAGAAGATGTGGTGTATACACACATATATCCATATCTGTGTGTGTGCATACACACGCACACACACTGGAATATTATTCAGCCATAAAAAAGAATGAAATCTTGCCATTTGCAACAACATGGATGGAGCTAGAGAGTATAATGCTAAGAGATGTAAGTCAGAGAAAGACAAATACTATGTGATTTCACTCGTATGTGGAATTTATGAAACAAGCAAAGGTAAAAAAAGAGACAAATTAAGAATTGAAGTCTTCTTTTTTTTTAGCGTTTATTTATTTTTGAGAGAAACAGAGAGAGACAGAATGAGAGCAGGGGAGGGACAGAGAAAGAGGGAGACACAGAAGCCGAAGCAGGCTCCAGGCTCCGAGCTGTCGGCACAGAGCTTGACGCGGGGCTTGAACCCATGACCCGGGAGATCATGACCTGAGCCAAAGTCGGACGCTTAACTGACTGAGCCCCCAGGCGCCCTAGCAGACTCTTAACTGTAGAGGACACAATGATGGTCAGGGAGGTGGATGGGGAATGGGTTAAATAGGTGATGGGGATTCAGGGGTGCACTTGTGATGAGCGCTGGGTGATTAACATAAAAACCTGAAAAAAAAAAAAAGGAAATGGATGACAGCAATAGATACACAAGTAAAAAATGCAGGGTTACTGACCTTCCAAAGTCGACTAGAAATGCCAACTCTACTTTCCACTGAGAAATGAACAAAGTTCTATGCCTTAACAGTTATGCTCTTGAAAGCTTTTTGATGTAAATAGTAGCAGCTTAGCATTAAAAACCCTTTATTTAAAAAAATGAGAAAAAATAAATATTATGGTAAACAGGAAGTTACTAATGCCATGCTTATTTTAAAAGGGTCCATTTAGAAAATGACATGAAATAGGTAACTCCAATGTCCTATAAACTGTTCTAGAGCTTAACCAGGTGGAAAGTGTTTCAGTTTATATTAAATAGTTAACGTAACTCTGGGTGGCTCAGTCGGTTAAGCATCTGACTTCAGCTCAGGTCATGATCTCACAGCTCATGAGTTCGAGCCCTGCGTCGGGCTCTGTGCTGATAGCTCAGAGCCTGGAGCCTGCTTCGGATTCTGTGTCCCTCTCTTGCTCTGCCCGCCCCCCCCTCCCCCCACTCATCCTCTGTCTCTCTCTCTCTCTCTCTCTTTCAAGAATAAACATTAAAAAAAAAAAAATTTAACGTAACTCTGAAACCAAAGCCCCAGATAGCACTTAAAAAGATAGCACCAAAAAAAAGGCTCCAAAGCAGTCTTGCTTAGTGAAATTAGTAGTAAAAAAATGCTAAATAAAATTTTAGTAGATATTCAATGGCATTTTAAGAGAATAATATATCAAGACCAAGGTTTGTTAGGAAGTTATGTAATCATTACATCAGAATATCGAAGATGAAAAGCTGTATGACCATCTCCATAAATCATCTGAAAATTCTTGCCATGTGCTGATTCCGATTTTTAGGAATTTAGGAATAGAATATTTTATTAACATAAAAATGTCGGAAGGCAATAGCCAGTATCATACTCGGTGATGAAACACTAGAACTGTTCCTGATAAAAAGAAGAACATGAATTGAACATCTTTAAAGCATTCAGTCTTGCAATCATGAACCTGGTCTCCATTTCTCAAAAATACTCTTTTAAATCTATACAGTTTAGATATCTTCATGATAGTTTTGCATATTTCTTACTAAACTTGCTTTTAAATATTTAATAGTTTCTGTTATTTTGAATAGGTCTTTTTTCCTTTTAATAAAGGGAAAACATTACACCTTGTTTACAAACTTTGTTTTCATCATCTCAGGGTTTGTGGGTTTGAGCCCCTTGTCAGACTCTGTGCTGACAGCTCAGAGCCTGGAGTCTGCTTTGGATTCTAGGCCTCCCTCTCTCTCTCTGCTCCTCCCCCACTCCTGCTCTGTCTCTCTCTGTCTCTCAAAAATAAATGTTAAAAAAAAAACAAAAACACTTTGTTCTCAGATACTGAAACTTGAGTCAGTGTTTTAACAAGTGTCCCAGCTGATTGTTTGATACAGTGGGCCGCATTTTGTTGCATATTGCCTTCGGTGGTCCATGTTCTTTCTGTAGATAGGTTAGATCACAGAGCCATAAATCCCGACTGCATTCTCTTAGCAACCCGCAGAATCCTCTCAGTGACTTGCACTGTAATGATCTGTTTTGGGCTTTGTCAGTGGTCCCCTAACGATATTTATGTGGCTATAGTTCTTATCACTCTGGATGACGTGGTTATTCATTATCTTTCTTTGTCAGCTTTCTAGGGCCCCGTAATTTGGTCCTCTCTTAGAATTAAAACAAGGAAAACTGTCCTCTTAAGAAATTGATATATTTCTTTTTTTTTTTTTAAGTTTACTTAGAGCACATGCATGCACAGGAGTTGCAGAAAGAGGGGGGAGAGAGAGAGAGAGGGAGGGAGAGAGAGAGAATCCTAAGCAGGCTCTGCACTGCCTGTGCAGAGCCCAACGCAGGGCTCCAACTCATGAACTGCGAGATCTTGACCTGAGCCCAAATCGAGAGTCGGACACTTAACCAACTAAGCCACCCAGGCGCCCCTTGATGTATTTCGTATGATCAGATTTTCAGAATTTGCGCATTACGTTTTTCTTTTGTCTTACTGCTCTTGAGAAATTCAACAATTATGTAACTACTATGCCTATATATTAGTCTCCATGGTTACATGATTGATTTCTCCCTCTTTTTCTGGCTTTGGTTTTCTGTCATTATTTATGCTTATTTCTTTATTTCATTTTAACAGCCTTAAGTATTTTATAAGCCATCACACAGGCCATTTTGATAGGCTTTCTGTGCATTTATTCATGGTAAATCAGTACAAACAAGCCTTCTTGAAAGCAGTCATACTGGAAAACAGAATTAATCCATTACACAGATGTAATTTTGAGAACTGTGTCCCAATGGCTGTTCAGAGTGAGTGAACTTGTTGCCTTGTTGCCTTCAGAGTGAGTGAACTTGTTACCTTGTTGGAAGAGATTTTTAGTGTTTTCAGTCTGAATACTAGAAAAGATCTTATTAGTACTAGCACTTGGAGTTCATTCTAAACGATTCTTTCTGACAATTTCCTTGGCTTCAGTTGCTTCTTAAGTCTATTTCCAGTAACATACTAGAACTGTTACCAGTATTGATTTTCTGACTGTATCGGCTATACGCTTAGTAAAAGTGGTCCCTAACAGAATAGGAATAGTTTATTACTACACGTCTTGGTTACATAGATCTTACTTGATTTACTTTTGCTATTCTACTCTTTTAGGTACGCTGACGGCTGTGGAAAGTTTCCTGACTATACATTCTGGACCTGAGGTTAGTTTTTCTGTTTGTCAGGTGATTTTTATAGTTAACATTAAAAACATTTTGGAAATGATACATGCCTCCTAAAAAATATTTAGATTAATAAAATTTTATATCTATTTGTAATTTTTAGTATATGAAAGTTACTATGTTTAATTTTTAAAAAATATTTATTTAGTTTTGAAGAAGAGAGAGACACAGTGCAAGCTAGGGAGGGGTAGAGAGAGAGGGAGACACAGAATCCAAAGCAGGCTCCAGGCTCTGAGCCATCAGCACAGAGCCCGATGCGGGGCTTGAACCCATGGCCGTGAGATCATGACCTGAGCTGAAGTCAGGTGCTTAACCGACTGAGCCACTCAGGTGCCCCTACTATGTTTAATTTTTAAAAGTATATGGTAGATTGCTGGGAATTACTTAGACTTAAAATAGAATTTTGTTAAAAACAACTGCATAGCCCATTGTGTTAGAATGAGTTACCAGCATCCGAACACCAAATTATATATCGTTGTTGTGCAATAAGTGTTGTCAGCCAAGACGATTGTCACGTTAGTGCAGGTCAGGGCACTTCTGTTATCTGCTTCACTTGGAGTTAGGTACTATTGTGGCCGTAAAAAAATATATGATGTAATTACTGAATTTATAGTTTATTCGGGAACCTAAGACAGTTGTGTTTCTGGGAGGACCATGCTTTTTGATAGCACTTTTATTGCCGGGAGTGTCTGACCCAATTCTAGGTCTACACTTGAGGCTTCATAAATATTGTTGTCTTTAAAACACATTCGTTCAACAAACACTGTGTAGTGTGACACATAAATGAATCAGATGCAAACCTGTCCTTAAAGACATAAAAATTTAGCTTGAGGGGCGCCCGGGTGGCTCAGTCGGTTAAGTGTCCAACTTCGAGTCGGGTCATGATCTCGCCGTCTGTGAGTTTGAGCCCCACGTGGGGCTCTGTGCTGACAGCTCAGAGCCTGGAGCCTGCTTCGGATTCTGTGTCTCCCTCTCTCTCTGCCCCTCCCCCACTTGCGCTCTGTCTCTCTCTCAAAATGAATAAACATTAAAAATTAAAAAAAAAAATTAAAAGATGAGATGAAATACCATCGGATTCTGAGAACGGAGAGTAAATCTAGCTGGGAGGCCAGAGATAAGAACTTTTAGTTATTTATTTTTTATATTTGTTTTTCAATGTGTATTTATTTATTTTGCAAGCTACAGAGGCAGTATGAGAAGGGGAGGGGCAGAGGGAGAGAATCCCAAGCAGGTGCCACACGGTCAGCACAGAGCCCCACGCGGGGCTTGAGCTCGCAAACCTTGAGATCATGACCCGAGCCGAAACCAAGAGTCAGATGCTTAACTGACTGAGCCAACCAGGCACCCCTGGAGATAAGAGCTTTTAGAGGCTGTGACATGGACTGAATTTCTAGAGGTCGATGCTGTGGAGCCTGGATGAGGGAGAGGGAGCAGTAGAGTCAGGACATGGCCGTGGGATGGTACAGGGGATGTCAGGTAGGATAATGGCTGCAGTCATCTGGATCTTGGGTTCAGATTAATACACGCCAAGAATTACATAACATGCTAAAATTCATGGGTAAAGAGGATGTCCACAGGGTATCAGAATAAAGTGGGTCTGGGGAACTGGGAAGGCCTCCTAGAGGCCTCACCGAGTTCAGCCTTGAAGAGTCAGTAGCCTGTGGAAGGTCAGGAACAAGCATGAAGGACGTGCCTGGATCTGTGGGGAGCGGGTGTGGAAACCCAACTCAACCGGCCGAAAGCGGCAGAACGAAACATGAATTTACGGGTTCGTGTAACCAAATGACTGCAAGTAAGTAGTGTGGCTGGATCTGGATGTTCGGATGGTTATTCTCCGGGGGCGCCCCCCCCCCCCCCCCCATATCCTCTGTTTCTGTCTCTCCCATCTCTTCTGGACTCGTCTGCGTAGGCTCTCAGCGTGCCCGAGAAGGTGCTGGCAGTCCTAGGTGCGCATTGTCTTCATGTTCCTGACTTCCGGGGAACAGCTAGCAGGGCTGATGTATCACATGACGGGGAAGTAGTGGGCCATCTGGCTGTTCTTGAGCCAGGCACCGTGACCGGTGTCACGAACAGTCAGATTGCCCAGGTGGTCACGGGCCCCCGGAGGGAGACCCTTGGAGTCAGTCTCATCTGCACCACGTGGAACGACTTCCAGGTGGGAAGGAGGCTTTCCGAAGCCGAGGACTGCAGGGAGCTGCTGACTGGGAGAGTCGGACAAGAGGCTTCTTTTGACGGAGCAGTGGGAGATGGGAAGGGAAAGGCGAGGTGGATGTGAAGAAGGCGTCTTCCCTTCCCGTGAGGAATACAGGAGCCCCTGAGCGGACGGTTCTTACGGAGTCGAGTCAGGAATCCCTCCTAGAACGTACAGATTTCGAAACTGGGTTGCCTGGGCTTGACTTCTGGCTCTGCCACTTACCAGTGACGTGCCCGTGGCCAAGCAGGCCGTACTTCCCCTCATCTCTAAAGGAGGCGATCATCGTATCTGCTCCATATGGTCGCTACGAGGGTTAACGTACTCAGCGAATGTACATCAGAGCCGTGGTTGGCAGCTGGCAAATCCCTCAACTAGTGTCAGTAAGTATTATTTTTATTAGTGTTGTTAGAACTTGAAGTTGGGGCTTCACTCAGGACAGCAGAGTTGAAGCATCCGTATCAGTGCAGCCCCCTCTCGCTCCCCCGAGGCAGAGTCCACAGCCTGACTTTTACAGGGACACCCCGAGTCACTAAGCTGTTCTCGTGCCCCTCCTTATGTTTCCCCTTGATAAGGGCAATGAAGAGTTAACGTGGAAAGCCTTGTGCATTTGGGTATTATGAAATGTATTTTAAATTTATGTCATCAACCCAGAGCTTTCTTCTAAACTCAGACTTAAAACGTCCCATCACTAATTGACATCTACACTTGAACGTTTGATAGATACCGCAAACTGTACTTTTTTGTGCATAGCTGACCTCCCGCTTGTCCTTTACAAATGGGCGCCAACCTCAGTTTATTTGTATCAATTTCAGCTGGTCGCGATGCGTCCGTCCACCTTTTCATCTCAGATGGTAGGATCGTTGCCATCTCTGTCTCCTGAAACCCAAGTCCAGTCTGTCAGGAAACCCTGTTGATTCTGCCTTTGAGATCTGTCAGAATCCGATCACTTTTCACCATGTCTCTTCCTACGACCCTCTTCTGGCTACCACCTGTTCCTGTACAGTCCTTCCTCGACACAACATCCTGGCTGGTCCTTTCCAGACATAACCCGATCACGTACTCCTCAGCTCACAATTCTTTAGTGGCTCCTTACCGCATCCGGAGTGCAAGCCAAACGTCCTTCCGGTTAGTGATAACTGATCTGGCCCCGGTTAGTCTCCAACCTCCTCTCTTACAGAACGCCCTCATTCATTCTTCTTCATTTATTTGTGTTTTTTTTAAGTTTATTTATTTATTTTGAGAGAGACAGAGACAGCATGAGTGGGTGAGGGGCAGAGAGAGGGAGACAGAGAATCCCAAGCAGAGCCCCATGCAGGGCTTGAACTCACTAAACCGTGAGATCATGACCTGAGCTGAAACCAGGAATCTGACGTTCAACTGACTGAGCCACCCAGGCGCCCCCATATATCGTATTTTTTATTGAGTTTATCACTCTCCCTGGAAATGTGAACACCACAAAAAGAAGGATCCTTGTCTGTTAATTCACCAAGCACCTAGAACAGTGCTGGTCATGTAGTTGGAGCTCAGTAAGTGTTGTTTGGCTGACTTGAGTGGACGAGGCTAACTTAACCTTAATTCCAAAACTCTATGGGAGTAATTCCAGAATGTAAAAGTGCAGTCCGGTTTCAAAGGAATGTAGAGGGAAAAATCCTAAATAAAATACTAGAAGATTAAAAGCAGGAATACATAAGACAAAGAGCACATTTTGACCAAGTTAATTTTAGATACGAAATGTGAGGGTTAACATTATGTAGTCACTTTAATTCACTCCACCAACAGGTTAAAGGAGGACAGTCATAGGATCATCTCAATAAATAGAGAGACAGCATTTGATAAAATGTGTCTATTCATGATTAAAACTTGCAGCAAGCTAGGAGTGGAAGGGAAGATGATCTTTTTTAAAAAAGCTATACCAAATATGATACCCAGTGTTTAACATTGAAAACTTTTGCTCTGAGTTCAGGAATGACTCGGGAGCCCTCTGTCCTTACTCCAGCCAGATTCTAGCCAGAGCAGTAACACACGAAAAAAGAAAGAAACTGTATAGAGGTTAGAAAGGAAGAAACAAAACTATTTTCCGCAGATGATGTAATTGTGAATGTAGGAAATTCAAAGGAAATCTGCAGGTAGTATTACTAGAATTAGTAAATGAGTTTCATCACCTACTGGAAAAATTCTTTTTCTCACCTGATTGCCTTGGCTAGACTCTCCAGGCCAGGACACTGGGGAGCAGAAGTGGCGAGAACAGACATCCTTGTCTTGTTCCTGATCTTAGAAATCTTTCAGACTCTTGCCACTAAGTATGACATTAGCTGTGCGTTTTTATAGATTGCCCTCTGTCAGGTTGAGGAAATTTCCTTCTTTTCCTGGTGTGTTGAGTGTTTTTAACGTGAAGAGTTACATTTTATCAAATGCTTTTTCTGCATTTATTGAGACGATCGTGTGGTTTTGTTTTTTATTATCTTCTTACACTGTATCACTTAAGATTGATTCTCCTATGTGGAACCAACCTTACATTGCCGGGGTAAATCCCACTTGATCATAGTATATAATCCTTTTTATATATTGCTGGATTTAGTTTGCTAGTATTTTGTTGATGGGTTTGCATCTATACTCATAAGGAATATTGGTCTGTACTTTTCTCATGATGTCTTTGTCTGGTTTTAGTATCAGGGTAATTAATACTGGTCTTTGGGGAAGAGATTTTTGGAAAGGATCAGTATCAATTCTTTTTTTTTAAATTTTTTAATGTGTATTTTTTATTTTTGAAAGGGAGAGAGAGAGAGTGAGCAGGGGAGGGGCAGAGAGAGAGGGAGAGAGAGAATCCCAAGCAGGCTCCACACTGTCAGCCCAGAGCCCAGAGCTCAATGTGGGGCTTGAATCATGAGATCATGACCTGAGGCGAAGTCAGACGCTTAACTGACTGAGCCACCCAGGCGCCCCGGGCATTTCTTTTTTTTTAAACCCAGCTTGATAATCTCTACTTTTTGAGTATAGTGTTCAGTTCATTGACATTTAAAATAATGAAAATAGGGGGCGCCTGGGTGGCGCAGTCAGTTAAGCGTCCGACTTCAGCCAGGTCACGATCTCGCGGTCCAGGAGTTCGAGCCCCGCGTCGGGCTCTGGGCTGATGGCTCAGAGCCTGGAGCCTGTTTCCGATTCTGTGTCTCCCTCTCTCTCTGCCCCTCCCCCGTTCATGCTCTGTCTCTCTCTGTCCCAGAAATAAATAAACGTTGAAAAAAAAATTAAAAAAAAATAAATAAAATAAAATAAAATAATGAAAATAGGACGAGACTTGAGTCTGACATCTTGCTCTTTATTTCCTGTTTATCCCATGTATTATCTTTCCCTGTCCTTTCTTTCCCGTCATCTTTTCATTTAATTATTTGTTACAATTTCAAAATTAACTCCTTTATTGGCTTTTTCGGTATGCCTCTTAGCATTTTTTTTTTAATTTTATTTTTTTAGAGTTTATTTATTTTGAGAGAAAGGGAGAGAGAATGAGAGTGCACAGGGGAGGGGCAAAGAGAGAGACAGAATGCTTGTGCGTGCCAGCGGGAGAGGGGCAGAGAGAGAGAGAGCCCCAAGCAGGCTCCGCACTGTCTGTCCAGAGCTCAATGCGAGGCTCGAACTGTGAGATCATGACCTGTGCCAAAATCGAGACTCCGACACTCAACCGACTGAGCCACCCAAGCTGCCCCACTGCTAGCATATTTTTTGATGTGAAATCTGCTGACATTCATATCCGTGTTCTCCTTATGTAACATGTTGTTTTTCTATGATGGCTTTCTTTGTTTTCTTTTTGAAAAAAAATTTTTTAATGTTGATTTTTGATAGACAGAGTATGAGGGTGGGAGGGTGAGAGAGAGGGAGACACAGAATCCCAAGCAGGCTCCAGGCTCCAAGCTGTCAGCATACGGCGTGACGCGGGGCTCGAACTCACGAACTGTGAGATCATGACTTGAGCCGACGTCGGACGTTTAACTGACCGAGCCACGCAGGTAGCCCCTGTTATTCTTTAAATGTTTGGTAGAATTCCTTAATGAGATCATCCGGGCCTGGGCTTTTCTTTGTGGGAAGTTTTTTGGTTACTAACTCAATCTCTCTACTTTTTTATAGGTTTGCCAGGATTTTCTATTTCCTCTTAAGTCAGTTTTGGTAGTTGTGTCTCCATTAGTTTCCTAGGCCAGCCTTAACGAGCTACCACACATCAAGTGGCCTAAACAACAGAAATTTATTGTTCTCATAGCTCTGGAGGTTAGAAGTTCGAGATCAAGGGGAAAGGGGCTTTTCAGGAGATGATGCTGGGACAACCGGGTGTCCAGAGGGAGAGACATGAAGCTGGACTCATACTTTGCACAATGTACAGAAATTAAGTTTAGGTGGATTGCAGACCTAAATGTGGGAGGCAACAACAGTAAAGCTTTTAGAAGATGATGTGTATTTCACGGCCTCGGGGTTGGGAATGGCTTCTTTTTCCCCCACACATTTATTTTACTATTCTTTTATTACATAATTGACATGTAACATTAATTTCAGGTGTATGACACAACGATTTGATATTTGTGTGTACTGGATTATATTGCACAATGATCACTGCGATAAGTCTAACATCCGTCCCCATACACGCTTGCAAATTTGTTTTTCTTGTGATGAAAACTTTTAAGATCTCCTCTTTTAGCAACTTTCAAATATGCAATACCATATTCACTATATAGTCACCGTGCTGTATAGGGAATGGCTTCTTAAAAGAGACACAAGGCATTAAATAAAAAAAGAAAGTGATAATTTGTATACATTTAAAATGGAGAGTATCCGTTTATCAGAAGATACCATTTACAAAATGGAAAGGCTGGCTACAGAGTAAGCGTTCGTTCTTTCTTTCTTTTTTTAAGTTTTTAATTTTTAAAAAATGTTTATTTTGAGAGAGAGAGCAGGGGAGGGGCAGAGAGAGAGAGGGAGAGAGAAAGAATCCCAAGCAGGCTCCGTACTGTCAGCACAGAGCCTGACACGGGGTTCAAACTTACGAGACATGAGATCATGACCTGAGCTGAAATCGAGAATTGGACACTTGACTGACTGAACCACCCAGGCAGCCCTTAAAATTTTTAATTTTAATTCAGCACAGTTAACATACAGTGTTCTGTTAGTTTCGGGTGTGCAGTATAGTGATTCAGCACTTCCCTACATCACCCAGTGCTCATCACAACAAGCGCCCTCCTTAGTCTCCATCACCTGTTGGCCCCATCCCCCCGTCAGCCTCCCCTCTGGTGACCGTCAGTTTGTTCTCTATAGTTAAGAGTCTGTTTCTTAGCTTGTCTCTCTCTCTCCTTCCCTTTGCTTGCTTGTTTTCTTAACTTCTACGTGAGTGAAATCATATAGTATTTGTCTTTCTCTGACTTATTTTGCTTAGCGTTATACTCTCTAGCTCCATCTGTGTCCTTGCAGATGGCAAGATTTCGTTTCCTTTTTATGGCAGAATAATATTCCGTCGTGTGTGTGTGTGTGTGTGTGTGTGTGTGTGTGTATGTATATATATATATATATATATATACACACATCTTCTTTATCCATTCATCTATCAGTGGACACTTTGGCTGCTTCCATAATTTGGTAAATAATGGTACAATAAACATGGGGTACATGTATCCCTTTGAATTCATGTTTTTGTATTTTGGGGGTAAATACCCAGTATAGTGCAGTTATTGGATCATATGGTTCTATCTTCAACTTTTTGAGTAACCCCCATACTGTCTTCCACAGTGGCTGCACCAGTTTGCATTCCCACCAGCAGTGCACGAGGGTTCC